>NC_140172.1:116351529-116354382 GCF_963971535.1 Notolepis coatsorum
GGAAGTATTTTGACATGTACATGGGTACCCCGGTCGTATAGTGTATCTTGTAGACCAGGCCCATTGCAAGTTGCTGTACTCTGTCGTCTACTCTAAGCCATCCTAGGTTGTCAAAGTGGGCAGGGGTGAGGTGGGTTCTGGGGTTCAGGTCAAGTAGTAGTCTGACCAGTTTGTTTTGTGATGTTTGTAATTTTGTTTTAAGCGCCTTTGAGGTGCTTTGGTACCATGAGGTGCACGCATAGTCGTAGTACCCTTGAATGAGTGCTCCTGCCAGAGTCTTCAGGGTATTCTTGTTTACCAGAGAGGAGATCCGGTACAAGAATCTAGTTCGTTGGTTGACTTTTTTTATTACATTGGATGCCATTTTGTCACAGGAAAGATTTGCCTCTAGGATGGAACCCAGGTGTTCTGAGCCCCCTCCTCTACTCCCTGTACACACATGACTGCGTAGCACAGCGGAACAACAACACCATCATCAAATTTGCTGATGACACAGTAGTGGTGGGCCTGATCTCTGCCAACGACGAAAGGGCCTACCTGGAAGAGGTAGAGAACCTGTCACAGTGGTGTCAGGAGAACTGCCTCTCCCATGAACGTCAGCAAAAACAAAAGAGATGATTGTGGACTTCAGGAGGTCGGGGGTCAAGGACTACAGCCCCCTCAGCATCGACGGGGCACCAGTTGAGAGAGTGAACAGTTTCAAGTACCTCGGAGCCCACATATCCGAGGACTTGACATGGACCACACACATTGACAGTGTTGTGAAGAAGGCACGACAACGCCTCTACTTCCTCAGGCGCCTAAGGGAAGTTCCAAGTCAGTCAGAAGATCCTTAGGAACTTCTACTCATGTACAATAGAGAGCATCCTGACCGGCAACATCACCTCCTGGTTTGGGAATAGCACTGCAACAAGACCGTAGCAGACTACAAAGAGTGACACGTTCAGCCGAACGCACAATTAGAGGGGGGCTTTCCCACCCTCCAGAACATTTACAACAAGCGGTGCAAGGGGAAGGCTAAGAGAATTATTAAGGACTCGAGCCACCCGAACAACTGCCTCTTTGAACTGCTGCCGTCAGGCAAGCGATACCGGAGTCTTATGGCGAGCACAGAAAGACTCAGAAGGAGCTTCTATCCCCAGGCCATCAGGCTGCTAAACGAACAATAATCCGCTAAACGAACAATAATCACTATGCAACAACCATCAATGCACACAGCACACACAACCCACAACGCACACACACACTCACTCAAACAAACAACACACTGCAGCACCCACTCTCCACACTTTAGATCACACAAACACACTTACACTTTATATTTATTGATAAAGGATTTGCCACTACAACTCGTACACCTACTGTGAATTGTACCTAAACTGCACCTCGTCCATTTATGCCTTGCACTATATAGTATTGTATATTAGTACACTGCACAGTATTGTATATTGTATGGTAACTACGTCTACGAACATTGTACATATGTCTAAACTGAACACTGTGACCTCTTTTTTTTTCTTCTAATTTTTACTATGTTTTTATTTCATACTATCTTGTCATGCACAGTCTCTGGAGCGCAACAGTAAGAAGCATTTTGTACAAAAGTATTCTGTACTTCTGTATGACAACTATTAAAGAAACTTGAACTTGAAACTTGAGGTAGGTAATTTCGTCTTTCCTTGTGACAATATTGTCACCCACTGTAACTGAGAAGCCGTCGGTCTTGCTGAGTTTGTTATTTGAACCGAAGAGAATGGACTCTGTTTTGCCCATGTGTAATGATAGTTTGTTATCAGCGAGCCATATGCAGATTTGCCTAGTTCTGTGCTGAGGGTTTTTCAACCTGCAACTTGTCTTGTCAGAGACCAGCAGGGCTGAGTCGTCCAGCAAACAGGAACAGGTTGCAGTCACAGGCTGACGACATGGCATTTGCATAAATTAGGAAGAGTAGCGGAGCTATCAAAACCAATTGCTTTTAGCTTGTCCATCAGAATGGAGTGATTGACAGTGTCGAAGGCCTTTTGTAGGTCCAGCATGTTAACAAAGGCTTTGAAGGGAACCACCACAATACCCAATAGACTGAGGAGAGTAACACCTTGCGTCAACCTCGCGATGCGTCCGTCCAGCTAACGTTCCTCGGCCAGAAATCACGTTGGTCGACATTTTGGTCCTTAGTGCTATATAGACCAATGGCTAAAATGTTACCTGGATCTGTGCTGTCGATCTTTGACCAATTTCAATAGAATCCGATAGTGTGGGTCCTTGCCCGGATCTCTTTCTATCCGCAGAGTGTGAGCTAAATCGGATAAGAAACATATGAGTTATCATGGTTACGGACAAACAGACAAACACATGTGTATAGACTGTGCTTTGCATGCGGGTGCGACACAATTTACATGTCCCTAAACTGACAGCTGAGCAACTGCCTGATACTCAGGCTTAATTGTATTTAGTTTAAATTCAATATTTAGTCTGAAAGTGCTTCCAGTTTGGGTCTGAGTTCAGGAGTTCTTATAATGGTGTACAGACCTGATAGGCCAGGTATAAGTAAACTTTGCCTAGTAACGGACACTGATTGGCCCGGTTGAAGGTCCAACCAGAGGAAGCACCAATCAGGGCAGCAGGATCACACCCTGACAAAATTATTATAAAGTAGGCAGGGCTTGCAGCTAGTGATTCAGGGCTGAATCCAGGCAAGGTGAAAAATGTACTTATATCAAGCCCGCCCTCTTTTCCTGATCCTCCAATCACAATCGCAACAATTGTGGCAAACAACAATCCGTTTTAAGGTTAATGTTTGCTAATCCTGTCTCTACTTTGGCAACATCCACTGCACCATTAGATAAAGTTCTT
>NC_140172.1:116357082-116767082 GCF_963971535.1 Notolepis coatsorum
TACAAGAATCTAGTTCGTTGGTTGACTTTTTTTATTACATTGGATGCCATTTTGTCACAGGAAAGATTTGCCTCTAGGATGGAACCCAGGTAGGTAATTTCGTCTTTCCTTGTGACAATATTGTCACCCACTGTAACTGAGAAGCCATCGGTCTTGCTGAGTTTGTTATTTGAACCGAAGAGAATGGACTCTGTTTTGCCCATGTGTAATGATAGTTTGTTATCAGCGAGCCATATGCAGATTTTGCCTAGTTCTGTGCTGAGGGTTTTTTCAACCTGCAACTTGTTCTTGTCAGAGACCAGCAGGGCTGAGTCGTCCGCAAACAAGAACAGGTTGCAGTCACAGGCTGACGACATGGCATTTGCATAAATTAGGAAGAGTAGCGGTCCTAGTATGCTTCCTTGTGGAACACCACAGCTCACTGTGAGGGGAGGGGGGATAGAGTACCGTTTACCTCTACCATCTGTTCTCTCCCTCCAGGTAGGATTGCATCCAGCTCACTGATAAGCTATCAAAACCAATTGCTTTTAGCTTGTCCATCAGAATGGAGTGATTGACAGTGTCGAAGGCCTTTTGTAGGTCCAGCATGACCATGCCGCAGTATTTGCCCGCGTCCACCTCTTGTTTGATGTGGTCGTTCAAATAGAGGAGGCATGTGTCAGTGGAGTGGGACGTTCTGAAGCCAGATTGGAATTCGTAGATTAGATTTTTTTCCGCCAGGTACAAAGATATCGACAGGGTTTTATTACTAACAGCTTTGCATCCATTTTTGGATCAAATGTTGTTACCTCATGTGTAATGCTCATTACTTTGTGAAGATGATTACATCCCCTATATTTTTTTTTATTATTTTGTACACAAAATAGCTAATATCTTTATCAATAATCCAACCTAACTTTAACTCTCCTCTTCAGGCCAGTGAGACGGGCCTGGCTGGTCCAGTCATACAACCAGGAGCATTAGTGTGTATCCATACGCTTGCAGTAGTTCTATCTATTACTCTATTTCACAATTTTCTTATATACTATGATTCTACAGTCACCATGTATGCATATGCTCACTACATGTATTTATTGCTCCATCTCCGCCCACTACAAACATGGGAACTCTCTAACCCCCCCCCAACCCCCCCCCCCCCCCCCCCCCCATCTCTCTGAGTGCTTGTCTCGTAGTGCTGACCAAGGTGATGGATGTCTCGGGGTCTTGGCCAAGATTGCAGTGACTGTTCTATGTGCACCACCGAGGCCATGGATCAGCTTCTTACCGTCTTCTGTCCGTGGTCTGTCAGCGTGGTTTCATTGCTGTTTTTTTTTATTTCAAGTTCAAGTTTCTTTAATAGTTGTCATACAGAAGTACAGAATACTTTTATACAAAATGCTTCTTACTGTTACGCTCCAGAGACTGTGCTAGACAAGATAAGTATGAAATAACATAGTATAGCATGTAAATTAGAAGTAAAAAAAATGAGGTCACAGTGTTCAGTATAGACATATGTACAATGTTCAATGGAATAGACGTTCGATGGAATAGACGTAACTGAGTTACCATATAATATACAATATACTATGCAGTGTACTAATATACAATACTATATAGTGCAAAGCAGAAATGGGATAAGGTACAATTTAGGTACAATTTACAGTAAGGTGTACGAGTTGTAGTGCAAATCCTTTATCAATTGATGGTACCATTGTCACCCCCTCCACTCACGTCCGTAACCTTGGCATCATCCTGGACTCCACCCTTTCTTTCCTCCCCCATGTGAACCACATAACCAAATCTGCCTTCTATCACCTCCGGAACATTGCTCGTCTTCGCCCCTCCCTATCACTCTCCGCTGCTGAAACACTGGTTCATGCATTCATATCATCAAGACTAGATTACTGCAACAGCATCCTCTACGGCTCACCAAACACTATTCTCAATAAACTCCAATATGTCCAAAACTCTGCTGCCCGCATGCTCACCTCCACCCGTCGCTCTGATCACATCACCCCTGTCCTCCACGACCTCCACTGGCTTCCAATCAAATACAGGATACATTTTAAAATACTACTCATCACATTTAAAGCCCTCAACAACCTTGCCCCTCCCTACCTGTCCGACCTCCTCCACCGTCACACGCCCACCCGTCGCCTTAGGTCTGCAGATGCCAACCTCCTAACACCTCCCACGACCAAGCTCCGGACCTGGGGCGACAGGGCCTTTGCTGCTGCTGCCCCCTCCCTCTGGAATGCCCTCCCCAGCCATATCCGTGATGCAAACACCCTGACATCTTTTAAATCAGCCCTCAAAACCCACCTTTTCAATCTTGCTTTTGACCTCTAATTCTGTCGGTTTTATTTTATTTTGTCATGTATTATTTTTGTTCTGTTTTGTTCTGTTTTTTTGTTTTGCCATAGTTTGTCTCTCCTGCCCATGTGAAGCGTCTTTGAGCACCTGGAAAAGCGCTATATAAAATTGATGTATTATTATTATTATTATTATTATTATTATTATTATTATTATTATTATTATTATTATTATTATTATTATTATTATTATTATTATTATTATTATTATTATTATTATTATTATTATTATTATTATTATTATTATTATTATTATTATTATTATTATTATTATTATTATCAATAAATATAAAGTGTGTCTAGGTGATCTAAAGTGTGGAGAGTGGGTGCTGCATTGTGTTGTTTGTTTAAAGTGAGTGTGTGCGTGTGGATGTGTGTGCTGTGTGCATTTGGTGGTTGTTGTATAGTGTTTATTGTTTGTTGAGCAGCCTGATGGCCTGGGGATAGAAGCTTCTTCTGAGTCTTTCTGTGCTCGCCTTGAGACTATTTATTTTTTTATTATCTTTTTCCCCCTCCTTCTTTTTATTCTGATTTTTCTCCCATCCCACTGTTAGTCGTTATGCCAATTCCCAACCCCCTTCCTGGTTGTTGCGCACTTTCCCCTACTGTTGGTCCGAGAGGCCGGAGACTGTCACATGCTTTCCTCCGACGCATGTGCAGCCAGCCGGCAGCCAGCCTGGCCGCGCAGATTCTCACCGGGAGAGTGTAACGTGTGGAAGGTCGCACTACCTCTCTCCAGATCCTACCCTTGCGGAGCAGGCGCCCCGACCGAACTGTAGGGGTCGCTGTCCACAACGCCCAGGACCCACCCACGGCTCCCCTCCCCCTAACTCAGACAAACGACTTAGTATAGCGATCAGCCCGAGCCAAGGCAATGCTGACTCTCCGGGAGTCGAGACCGCAGCCTCTTGCATTGGTGACGAGCACAATCTCCGCTACGCCACCTGACCGCCCCTCTCATTGCTGGGTTAAGTACTTCTATTCTATTCACATGATATGCTTACTTCATATATCTATTCTATTCACATATATGCTTACCACTTGTATCTATTGCTATGTCCGCCCATCACAATCACGCAAGCTGTCTAACGCCTGTCCCGTCTCCCTGTCTCCCTGTGAGTGGCTGTCCCGGAGGCATCTATTCTTTCCCCAATACATTTCCAGTTCCGCATTCGCATTCTGCGATCTGATTGGCCACTGACGTTTGTGGTGCAATCTGATTGGCCACTGACGTTTCTGGTCATGTGACATGTGCGCCCAATCGCGTGACGCGTCCATTTCCGGGTCTAACAGCCTGCAAACTACCTAACGCCTAGTTTATCACTGGTTAAGCTTAGGCGACTCTTTCGAAGTTGGTTAAGGTTAGAGTTTGGAATCAGGGCTGGTGTTCTATCGCCCTGCTCTAAGACAAACTCTAACCTTAACCAACTTCGAAAGAGTGCCTAAGCTTAACCGGCGAAAGAACTTGCCGTCATACGATTGGCGCGACCAGAAACGTCAATGGCCAATCATAGCGCAGAAGGCGAACGCGGAACTGGAAATGTATTGGGGAAAGAATTCAGGCATCCCGGAGTGATGATCGGAGTGTCGGACGTCCCGTGATGAAGACCGGGAGGATGCAACCCTCTCTGTGTGCGCTTCTGACGACACAGTAGTGGTGGGCCTGATCTCTGCAAACGACGAGAGGGCCTACCTGGAAGAGGTCAAGGTCCTGGCGGGATGGTGCCAAGAGAACAGCCTCTCCCTGAACGTCAGCAAAACAAAGGAGATGATTGTGGACTTTAGGAGGTCGGGGGTCAGGGACTACAGCCCCCTCAGCATCGACGGGGCACCGGTTGAGAGAGTGAACAGTTTTAAGTACCTCGGAGTCCACATATCTGAGGACTTGACATGGACCACACACATTGACAGTGTTGTGAAGAAGGCACGGCAACGCCTCTACTTCCTCAGGCGCCTAAGGAAGTTCCAAGTCAGTCAGAAGATCCTTAAGAACTTCTACTCATGTACAATAGAGAGCATCCTGACTGGAAATATCACCTCCTGGTTTGGGAATAGCACCGCACAAGACCGTAGCAAACTACAGAGAGTGGCCCGTTCAGCCGAGCGCACAACTGGAGGGGGGCTTCCCACTCTCCAGAACATTTACAACAAGCGGTGCAGGGGTAAGGCTAAGATAATTATCAAGGACTCCAGCCACCCAAACAACTGCCTCTTTGAACTGCTGCGGTCAGGCAAGCGATACCGGAGTCTCATGGCAAGCACAGAAAGACTCAGAAGAAGCTTCTATCCCCAGGCCATCAGGTTGCTCAACGAACAATAACACTATGCAACAACCATCAAATGCACTCACAGCACACACATCCACACGCACACACTCACTTTAAACAAACAACACACTGCAGCACCCACTCTCCACAATTTAGAACACCTAAACACACTTTATATTGATTGGTAAAGGATTTGCACTACAACCCATACCTCAGTACACCTTACTGTAAATTGTACCTAAATTGTACCTCATCCCATTTCTGCTTTGCACTATATAGTATATTGTATATTAGTATATTGCATAGTATATTGTATGGTAACTCAGTTACTTCTATTCTGCATTGAACATTGTACATATGTATATACTGAACACTTGTGTCTACGTACGTGACTTCTATTTTTTACATGCTATACTTATTTTATTTCATACTTATTCTTTTTGTCTAGCACAGTCTCTGGAGCGTAACAGAAAGAAGCATTTTGTATAAAAGTATTCTGTACTTCTGTATGACAACTATTTAAGAAACTTGAACTTGAAACTTGTCTCCCTGTCTCCGGCTGTCTCGTAGTGATGACCGGAGTGCTGGACGTCCCGCGATGATGACGGGGAGGTTGCGACCCTCTCTGCGCCGCCCCCTGTCTCCGGCTGTCTCGGAGTGTTGAATCTCCCGTGATTAAGACGGGGAGGACGCGACCCTCTTTGCGCCGCCCCTGTGCCTCAAATAGATCCGCTATCAGCTCTATCTTTAATCTTTCAAAATGTTCAGTTGCTATCGCTATCAGCTCTATCTTAAATTTTTCAAAATGTTCAGTTGCTATTGCATGCACTCATCTGTGTTTCACTACACACATGAGTGCATGCTTACCAACTGTCCGTCTGCAACACTACTATCACCGACATCTAAGAAGGGAGATCCCCCCTTGAATGGCCCTTCTAAGGTTTCTCTCCTCCACATTGCCTGTGGTGCATTTTTTCCTATTGCTAGGTTTTAGTGAGTTTTTCCTTACCTTCACGTGGGGTATGTCTGGGAGTGTTGTATTCATTTATTTTGCATTTATTTTAAATTTGTTGGACCTTATGGTGTTCTTGTTTTGTTCTTGACTTATTGTGATGTTTCTTCTTGACTTGTTTAAAGAAGACGTGTCCGGCCCATGGGGACATTAACGTGTGTTGTCGGGCCTTACAAATAAATTTGATTTGATTTGATTAGGCCAGTGAGACGGGCCTGGCTGGTCCAGTCTTACAACCAGGAGCATTAGGCCAGTGAGACGGGCCTGGCTGGTCCATTCTTACAGCCAGGAGCATTAGGCCAGTGAGACGGGCCTGGCTGGTCCATTCTTACAGCCAGGAGCATTAGGCCAGTGAGACGGGCCTGGCTGGTCCAGTCCCTCTTGTCTACCACATGCAATGGAGTCTCTTATTCTTATTGGCTGCCTCGTAGTAGCACTAAGGCCCTGTCCCCTAAGGCTGTACACAACTTGACAGGTATAAGTTGTGGGCGTGTGGGTGCGCACTGCGCATGCATGGAAAACAATGAGCAGTGTGGGTTAATAGGATGCATGTAAAGAGACACTCCAAGGAAAGACTTCCCCTCCTTTTGCTTCTCATTCCTTTTAGGCCAACAGTGGACACCTCTTTTCTAATACAGTACTTGAGTAAAATAAATACTTAGTTACTTTCCACCACTGCACAAACTAAAAGGGGAATTCCACTCTGGGTCTCTCTTGTATTTATAGAAAAGTAAAATGAACCCACAACTTTGTATATATCATCAGGTCAGAGATAAACTACCCTAAACTACTGCACGTGATCCAGCTTCCTGCTTTACAAAAGACAGAAAAAGGGTGGGCGTCAGACAACACCAGCCAATAGTTGCCACTCCTACCAAACACACACAAGGTGTTATGGTTTGATACCGACCCCAAACGCACGACACAAGAGAGTAGGAATTCAGAGTTGCCAAATACGAGGGCTTGTTTATTTGATACTAAATATAAAGAGTACAGGAAAGGCAAGTCAACAAGACAGGTACATAGGACAAGGGGCAAAGTTCTGCTGCTCTGCAGCTTCTCCCGTGATGGTAGTCTTGGGGATAGCAGGTGTTGACGTCTGAACCGCTCTGCAGAATTCTCTCGGCAGAATTCTCTCGGCAGAATCTCAGATGTGTTGCGAGACCGAGAGAGGGAGAGAGGGAACGAGTCAACACAGTGCAGTTTGAACGAGCAGGAGAACAGGGTGAACAATTCTTTGTGTAATTTAAACACAGTGAGCACAATTCCAAAACAGCCCAAGTGAATCTCTTCGTGTAATACACACAGTGAGCAAAACTCCAAACACAGTCCCAGTGAATATCTTCGTGTAATGTACACACCGTTAGCAAAAATCCAAACACAGTCCCAGTGAATATCTTCGTGTAATATACACACAGTTAGTGAAGTCCAAAACAATCCAATAGTGAAATAATATCTTCGGTGTGAGCAACACACAGAGGGAGATGGAAAGTCCCAAAAATATTATCCCATAAGGGAACAAGCAAAAATAGAAAAGCTGGGTGAGTGACTGTCTGACAAAAGGTGGTAGTCTTCAGTGTAATAGTTACACACGAAAAACGGAATAGATCAAGACAGTCAATAAAAACTCACCCAGACGTAATGCGTAATGGTGCTGGAACAAACAGCGGAGCGAGGGCGCGCCACGGGAACAGGTGTCCAAGGGAAGGCTTCTTGGAAATTCCTGGAGATAGCACAAGGAGCAAAAGCAGCAGCAGCAGCAACACGGGGAAATGCAACCAGAGAAAAATCAAGACGATCCAACAAACTTAGAGTGGAGAAACGGGGTATAAATAATAAGGGATCGAATGATTGAAAAGCAGTGACAGCTGGGGAATGTGATTGAAAAGCGTGCGGTCCTGAGAGAACCAATCAGCGACGTCTCTGATGACGTCACTGGGGAGAAGCGTGTGAATGAGGGAATTGAAATAATTAACAGAAAAACAAATGAAAACAGAGCGAGGGTGGTTAAAGGAACAGAACGAGTGAGAGAGCAAGGACAGAAACCTCACACAAGGAGTGAAGGACTGAGCTTTTACTTCTGATTACTCTGTTACCTGGTGAGATGAGAGTGAGAAGCTGGTCTAGAGACACAATCGAGGTATCAGGAAATTAAAATGAGCCGCCCATTCTAGTTCTACATTGAGTGAGGGTAGAGCTACATGTAATGACCTTTAGCTCTATCAAATTAGTACCTTCCACTTGATGATATTTTGGAGCAGAGATAATTTTGGGAGAATTGATGAGTTATGCCTCAATCTGGTAAATTAGTTTAATGTTGTTTTGCAGTGGATTTCCCCTTTAATATAACATTTAAAGTTCTTCAAGTGATATCAAAGTTCAACATCATTAATATAATATAACATTTAGAGATGATCTTCAGGTGATATCACATGTCTTGTGTTGCCAGTAGTAGTAGATTTCTAGTCAGCTGCCACCTATACATGATAGCCGGAGTTGGTTGGGCTTGACGTGCCTGGACAGCTTGTACACAACCTTAAGCCTGTCTGGTCTCATGTGGTGTGAGTCTGTAAGACTGTAACCCATTACCTGGAAGACATAGGTTTAGGGGAGAGGACTAACAAACCAACTCCACCCCTTCCAATGGCCAGCAATGGCCAGAGGTTAGACATGGGGCTAGCAACCCTATTCTGTAAGAAAAACGATATGCTACGGAAACGGCAACAAAAGAAGCCCAAACATCTGGATGTGAAGGCCCACATGAGTACCAAACTCGTATGACCGCCTCCAATGAAAGCCCTTGGAAAGTTGGTGGTGCGAAAAAGTGGGTTCTGAACACCAAAACCAAACTAAAGTTTGGTTTCTGGAACGTTCGAACCATGTTTGAAGCTGGGAAGTTGGCACAGATCACCAATGAAATGAGACGCTACAACCTTAACATCCTCGGGATAAGCAAAGCGAGATGGACCGATTCAGGGTCAATCAAAACAAACACTGGAGAAACAGACCTATACTCTGGCATCATGAAGGGGTTGCCATCATTCTCCAAAGGGGCATAGAGAAATCCCTCATTGAATGGAAACCCAACAACAATAGAATAATAACAGCCAGATTAAGGGACAACATAACAACCTTACAGTTATTCAAAGCTATTCTCCCACCAATGATGCCAAAGAAGAGGAAAAAGACTTGTCTATGATATTGTCCAATCTGAAGTCCAAAGAACACCTGCCCAAGATCTCCTTATCGTCAGCGGCGACCTAAATGCAAAGGTGGGCAGCGATAACACCAACTATGAGAGAGTGATGGGCAAACATCGATGTGGAGTAATGAACAACAATGGTGAGCGATTAGCTTCATTCTGTCTATCAAACAACATGGTTATTGGAGGAACTCTGTTTTCCCACAAGAACATCCACAAATTGACATGGCTCTCACCAAATGGGAAAGACCAGAACCAAATTGACCACTTGATGATCAATGGCAAATGGAGAAACTCATTGAGCGATGTCAAACCATCACCTTATAACAGCAGATATCAAACTGAGGTTGAAAAGAACAGGACCGACACCCAAAGACTCCCCAAGATTTGATGTTTGCATGTTGAAAGACCCATCCATAAAGAAGAAATTCACAGTACAATACCAAGCTCTCTCCAGTACTACAAGGGATGATGTTGATGGGATTGACATCAATAAGCATTGGGGAAATATTGTTGAAACATACAAAGAAACCAGCAAGAAAACTATTGGACACAGGAAAAAACAGCATAAAGAATGGATCAGTAATGAATCATGGAAGACCATTGAAGAGAGAAGGAACTTGAAATCCAGAATCCAGAGAACACCAACTCATCCAGGATCAAACAAGAACTATAAATCCAGTACAGAAATTCCAACAAACAGGTGAAAAGGCTAGTAAGGAGGGACAAGAGAGCCTACTGTACCTGGAAGAGCTGGCAAGCACAGCCGAAAAACCAGCATCCCATAACCAACATGGAACAATCTACAAAATCACTAACCTGATATGTGGAAGAGAATTCAGAAACATCAAGCATATCAGAAGTAAACAAGGACAATTACTCACCACATAAAAATAACAAGAAGATCGCTGGACAGAAGACTTCAAAGAGATTCTCAACAGAGATCCCCCTCTATACCCAATAGAAACACAAGAAGCCGTAGAGGCATAGAAGATCTGGGCATTAACATTAACCCACCAACAAAAATATAAATCATCCAAGCCATTCAAACACTCAAAAACGGAAAATCCCCAGGCGCTGATACCTAAACGCAGACCTCTTTAAAGTTGATCCAGAGCTAGCTTCAAACATCCTACTCCCACTATACACCAATATCTGGGTGGAAGGGAAGATACTATCATACTATCAAGATACTATCATAATTCATTACGATGAATTGAAAATGGGGGACCCTGATGTAAACAAGACGAAAGTCTTTCTCTGGTCTGCATCCCCTTAACAATTGTATGTATTGAGCTGTACTGTACTGTACCCATTCTGCAATCTGTTAATAAAGTTTTCAATCAATCAATCAATCAATCAGACTGGACAAAAGGAGTGATCATTAAGGTTCCAAAGAAAGGCACACTATCCGATTGTAACAACTGGAGGGGCATCACACTTCTTTCTGTTCCCAGCAAAATATTCTGTAAAATCATTATACATCGTATTACATCAGCAGTTGACAAAGTACTCTGCGATGAACAAGACGGTTTTAGGAAAAGGGATGCGTCGACCAGATCTTCACTCTCAGGAACATCATTGAGCAGTGCAGTGAATGGCAACGACAGCTTTACATAAACTTCATAGACTTCCAGAAGGCTTTTGACAGCATCCACCGTGATAGTCTCTGGAAGATCACAGGAAGCTATTGAATCCCCTCCCACATAGTTAATGTCATCAAACTGTTCTACACCGGCTTTTCTTGCACTGTGGGAAAAAGCACCACCAGTTTTGAAGTAGGATCCGGAGTCTGCCAAGGATGTGTGATGTCAGCATTACTTCAACCTTGCAATAGACTGGGTTATGAGGAGAACCACAGAAGACAAGGCAAGAATGATTAATTGGAACCTCTATTCCACTATTGAAGACCTTGACTTTGCGGATGACCTAGCCCTTCTATCACATACACACACACATCTCCAGGAAAAGACAGACAGACTCCAACACTATAGCCAACAAGCCGGACTGATGTAAACAACAATAAAACCAAAGTCATGCCCATCAACACCAATACATCAACACATATAACAATAGAGGAACAGGTCTTGGAAAATTCAGATAATTTCACATACCTTGGAAGCATCATTCACCATGATGGGGGAGCAAGTAAGGACATCCAAAACCAGATTAACAAAGCATACACAACCTTCATAAGACTTAAACAAATCTGGATGTCAAACCAATACAGCACCAAAACAAAACTCTGGATCTACCAAAGCTGCATACTCTCAACACTACTATACGGTGCAGAATGCTGGAAAACCACAGAAAGCGACATCCATAAATTATCCACTTTCCACACCTCATGCCTGGGCAAAATCCTGCGTATATGCTGGCCCAAGATCATCTCCAACAATAACCTCCTCAACATTACCCAATGTTACCTCAACAAGATGACATGCACTGTATGATTAATAAACGAAGGTGGACCTGGATTGGCCATGTCCTCAGAATGGACATCAATGCGATCCCAAGAGTAGAATTACACTGGACCCCAGAAGGCAAAAGAAAGAAAGGGAGCCCTAAATCGACATGGCGTGAACAGAAGCCCGGAGAGGGGAGGCGGGGAGAGAAACAGGGAGCCGGTCAGGGAGCCTGGAGCCAGGGACCGAGGGTAAAGACCCCGGAGCAGGATCCCGGACGAACGACCCTCCAGCCGCCGGACTAGGGACCAGATCAGGAGAGCCGGAACGGTGGTGCGGCGGTGACGACCCCCGGAGCAGGATCCAACGCAGACCGCTGCGAAGACCACGGCGAGGACCACGGCGAAGACCAGGGCGCCGATCATGGCGTAGGGCTGGACCAGACGGGGAGCCAGGACCAGTCGAGGAGCCGGGAGCCGGTGTAGCAGCCAGACCAGGTGTAGAGGCTGGGCAGGACGCGGAGACCGGATCGGTCTCGGCGGCGAGGCGTGGCGTAGGATCCGGAGATGAGGAGCCTGGAACGGTGACAGCCGGGGCTACGCTGACCGGAACCAGGCTGGCAGTGACGGCCGGATCAGCTGTGGAGGCCTTGTTAGCGGCACTAGCCCCGCTCGCCCTCCGAGCCTTGCTAGGCCTCGGAGGTCTGCGAACTGCGGGAGCCAGGCTAACCATGGGGCCTGAGCCAGCTGTAGGGACTAGGCTACCGGGCGGGACAGTACTAGCTGTGGACATCTGGTCAGCTTCAAGAACTAGGCTGACTGTAACTGAGGGGTACAATTCCCTGACTGTATTGTTAGATATGATACTTACTACCACTACCTCTTGTACTTTAGACTCTGGCCACCCAGTACTAGGCATAAATAATTATGGTAAACACTCCCACGTAGATGAAACGATCCAACACAAATGTACCAAGTCGAAAGTCTGCGTTTAATAATAATTAATACATAGCAAAAGGTATGTAGAGCAATCACTTAATTACATTTATGATTTGAAATAGGATGCACTTTTATGGCAAATGAGTATTCGTTGGTATATCAATAGAGAACGTCCAATCTCTGGTGGCGCAGGCGGTAAATATACAACCTGGAATATTTAAGGAATAATAGCAATGATACTTTAATGATTATAGAACTGGATACACTAGGGGGGAATTCCGGTCGCTTGTAAGACAACTGGAGAAGGGGGGGGGGGGTAGAGTCTGGCTGTATCCGTCTGGCCGAGGGTATCCTGGGAGAACCCACGGTTGTGCGGCTCGGTGCCTCAGCGATCCTCGATCCACAGATGAAAGCAGTTGGACTCTCTGTGGGCCGGCTTCCTCCGGTCCACGATGGAGAGACGTGAAGCGACCTCGTCGTGTAGAGCGTCTCCTCACCTGTCGTCCTCTCCGGGGGGGGGTTTCCAACACACGGCAGTGTTGGTCTTTATCCATAGAATAATCACTGTATACAAAGCATAATCCGTGCCTGGGAAGGCGGGCTGTCGTAGGTAGAATAATCCGGTATGCAGGTCCACTCGCTCGTCGGCTCTGGGGCTCCTCGGGTGCAGCCTCACATGGGGTCGGCCACCCTGGATAAGCAGCCAGTTCTCTGCCCGAAACGATGGGGTACTGACTACGATAGTATTCTCACCGCACGAAGCACTACATATGAATAGACTATTATTAGCTTAATAGACTACGTCCAACTCGACGATATAGTGCCAAATATGACTATTCAAATATTAATATACACGATGTCTCAATACCGATGGTAGGCCGAACTTGGCCTTACTCCCACACGTGGCGTCGCGGGGAGGCTTTACGTCTGTCACTCTATTGGAGGGTAAGAAACTGGACTAAAAAGAAAGTCCTACTTTAGTAGCGCAGTATATATACGCACTATGAACAAATAGTACCGTTAGTGGTGCGGTAGCCAGATTCCTACGCGGAACTAGGACTTGTTCGTACATGTTGAGCGGTACGTTTGAACTGGGTCTGGGGGGTATGGCAGCCTGGCACCAAGGTCTCGACCAATAGTAGAATGGAGACTATTATGGGATGTTCAGTAGGCTAGAATGGATATTCAATGCATATTGTACAAGGAATATACAAGGGATATCAGGGAATATTAGAGAATATACAAATACAATTAAATATATATATACAAATAAATATATATATTCGGTTTAATCTGGCCCTTCACAACACTGACCGTGAACCTTGAGCCTAAGCTAGCAGTGGGGACTGTGCTAGCTGGGGAGGCCTGGCCAGCTGCAGGGGCCAAGCTAACAGGCGGAACTGTGCTAGCTGTGGACGTCTGGTTTGCCTCAGGAACTAGGCTAACTGTGAACCTTGAGCCTAAGCTAGCAGTGGGGACTGTGCTAGCTGGGGAGGCCTGGTCAGCTGCGGGGGCTAAGCTAACGGGCGGGACTGTGCTAGCTGTGGACATCTGGTTAGCTGCAAGAGCTAAGCTAACGGGCGGGGCTGTGCTAGCTGTGGACGTCAGGTTAGCTTCAGGAACTAGGCTGACCGTGAATCTGGAGCCTAAGCTAGCAGTGGGGACTGTGCTAGCTGGGGAAGCCTGGCTAGCTGCGGAGGCTAAGCTAGCAGACGAGGTTGTGCTAACTGTGGACGTCTGGTTAGCTGCAAGAGCTAAGCTAACGGGCAGGGCTGTGCTAGCTGTGGACGTCTGGTTAGCTGTAGGAGCGAAGCTAACGGGCGGGGCTGTGCTAGCTGTGGACGTCTGGTTAGCTGTAGGAGCGAAACTAACAGGCGGGGCTGTGCTAGCTGTGGACGTCTGGTTAGCTGTAGGAGCGAAGCTAACGGGCGGGGCTGTGCTAGCTGTGGACGTCTGGTTAGCTGTAGGAGCGAAACTAACAGGCGGGGCTGTGCTAGCTGTGGACGTCTGGTTAGCTGTAGGAGCGAAGCTAACGGGCGGGGCTGTGCTAGCTGTGGACGTCTGGTTGGCTGTACGAGCGAAGCTAAAGGGCGGGGCTGTGCTAGCTGTGGACGTCTGGTTACTGGTTAGCTTCAGGAGCTAGGCTGACCGTGAGTCTTATGCTAGCTGGCTGGCTAGCTGCAGGGCGAAAGCTAGCAAACGGAGTTGTGCCAACAATGGGGAGCCGGTTAGCTGACGTGGCTACGCTAGCCATGGGAACCATACCTGGGATTCGGCTGGTGGGTAGGGTAGTAGCAAGCGACCTAAACCCGTCCATGAGGGCAGCGACGTGGTCGGCCATAACCCGCATCGCTGGCTCCTGTGTCGGACTCTTCGTTGCGACCTTGTTGATCATCTGGAGCAGGAATACCCACTTGGCAGGTGAGTAATGCTCCAGATCACCGTCCACCATGCTACGGATGATCGTCATGGTATCGGCCACCTTGTCTGCTGTGCTCTTAGATGGTGGCGTCATTCTGTTAGGGTTGGGGGTGATGATGAAGACGAGAACACAATATGCAGACAAGGGAGAAGGAACGGAGGCAGAGATGAGGGGGGAGCTCCAGCAACACCACCAGAGCTGGGGGACCATAGAGAAGATGGCCAAAGACAGATGCAAGTGGAGAAACTTTGTTGCTGCCCAATGCACCAGCCGGCGTAATGGGGATAAGTAAGTAAGTAAGTAAGTAAGTAAGTAAGTAAGTAAGTAAGTAAGTAAGTAAGTAAGTAAGTAAGTAAGTAAGTAAGTAAGTAAGTAAGTAAGTAAGTAAGTAAGTAAGTAAGTAAGTAAGTAAGTAAGTAAGTAAGTAAGTAAGTAAGTAAGTAAGTAACACTTTGTTTAACTACTCTGTTGTTGATGCAGCCTGACTATCGCATATGGCGTCTCTGGCATTCTGTAGATGACATGTGTCAACAAATGTACATGTCTGTTTGAATTTATGCTGTGCCGTTGTTACTGTAAAAAATTTAATGATTGTGATGTTGTTATTATTATTAATGAGACGATGAGCTGTATGTGTGTGTTGCTGGAATTTCCCCAAGGGGATTAATAAAGGAATATCTTATCTTAAGTAAGTAAGTAAGTAAGTAAGTAAGTAAGTAAGTAAGTAAGTAAGTAAGTAAGTAAGTAAGTAAGTAAGTAAGTAAGTAAGTAAGTAAGTAAGTAAGTAAGTAAGTAAGTAAGTAAGTAAGTAAGTAAGTAAGTAAGTAAGTAAGTAAGTAAGTAAGTAAGTATGGTGATATCACAAAGTTCAACATCATTAACTTAATATAACATATTGTGACACACAAATATATTAACTACATATTGGAAACGAGGTTCATTAAAGGGCCTGCATTATGTTTATTGGGCATATTGCCGGTGGAGACTGAACTATCCTCATATTTATGCTCTTGGATAAGGCTGACCCTCATAACAGGATGTAGGATAGTATTGAGACATTGGAAATTAACAGAGAAGCAGCTTTAGAGAGTGGAATGATGAGCTTGCTAGATTAGCCTATTTTGAGCAATTTATACACAAAGTTAATAATGTGTAAAGTTGAACATGTGTTCAAAAAGACTTGGGGTCCATATTTGAGAATGATAGGTAAATAAAAGTCAGGATATCTTAGGTCCGATTTATATTCTCTGTACATTTTATAATTATACAGTAGATATGCCATGTGTAACCATAACATGTAATGACTGATTATATGATCAAGGTGAGGAATGTACTGGACTGTATTTCTTTGATTTATTTCTTTATTTCTTTAATTGTTTTTGTGTTTAAATTTTATTTATTTATTATTATTATTATTATTATTATTATTATTATTATTATTATTATTATTATTATTATTATTATTATTATTATTATTATTATTATTATTATTATTATTATTATTATTATTATTATTATTATTATTATTATTATTATTATTATTATTATTATTATTATTATTATTATTTTATTATTATTATTATTATTATTATTATTATTAGTAGGGGTGTAACGATGCGACATCACAACGATTAATTTCGATTACGATTATTCAGGCAACGATTCAATGCATCATGAAATCTCTTCATTTGACCACGATTCGATTCGATTCGATTCGATACATTTTCGATATACATTTTCTATCAGTTAATTCCCCCAAAAAATTTGAATACACAAATGTGGCTGGGGGAACTGATTCACTCAGCATGAATGGACTATAGGTCAATAAAAACAATACACACAAAAAATAACATTACAAATAATAATAATAATAATAATAATTAAAAAAAAAAATTATTTCGATTGCAGAATGTGTGGTGTGTGTGTGTGTGTGTGTGTGTGTGTGTGTGTGTGTGTGTGTGTGTGTGTGTGTGTGTGTGTGTGTGTGTGTGTGTGTGTGTGTGTGTGTGTGTGTGTGTGTGTGTGTGTGTGTGTGTGTGTGTGTGTGTGTGTGTGCTTGTGTGTGGAGAGATCAGTTTTCAATGTTCTGATGGCCTGGGGGAAGAAGCTGAGCCTTAGTCTTTCTGTTCTTGCTGCATGTATGCAGAGGCGCTTGCCTGACTGCAGCAGCTTGAACAGGCTATTGTTGTGGTAGTGAGGGTCCTTCATTATTCTGCAGGCTCTGGATTTGCACCTCCTATTGTATAAATCCTGTAGGGGTGGTAGTGCAATACCCGTAGTTTCAAGTTTCAAGTTTCTTTATTAGTTGTCATACAGAAGTACAGAATACTTTTATACAAAATGCTTCTTTCTGTTACGCTCCAGAGACTGTGCTAGACAAAAATAGATAAGTATAAAATAAGTATAGCAAGTATAAAATAGAAGTCAAGTACGTGGACAAAAGTGTTCAGTATATACATATATACAATGTACAATGCAGAGTAGAAGTAACTGAGTTACAATACAATATACTATATACTATACAGTGCAAAGCAGAAATGGGATGAGGTACAATTTAGGTACAATTTACAGTAAGGTGTAATGAGGTATGGGTTGTAGTGCAAATTCTTTACCAATAAATATAAAGTGTGTTTAGGTGTTCTAAAGTGGGTAAAGTGGGTGCTGCAGTGAGTTGTTTGTTTAAAGTGAGTGTGTGCGTGTGGATGTGTGTGCTGTGTGTGCATTTGATGGTTGTTACATAGTGTTGTTGTCATTTAGCATTCTGATGGCCTGAGGATAGAAGCTTCTTCTTAGTCTCTCTGTGCTTGCCATGAGACTCCGGTATTGCTTGCCTGACCGCAGCAGTTCAAAGAGGCAGTTGTTTGGGTGACTGGAGTCTTTGATAATTCTCTTAGCCTTACCCATGCACCGCTTGTTGTAAATGTCCTGGAGAGTGGGAAGCCCCCCTCTAATTGTGCGTTCGGCTGAACGGGCCACTCTCTGTAGTCTGCTACGGTCTTGTGCGGTGCTATTCCCAAACCAGGAGGTGATATTGCCAGTCAGGATGCTCTCTATTGTGCATGAGTAGAAGATCTTAAGGATCTTCTGACTGACTTGGAACTTCCTTAGGCGCCTGAGGAAGTAGAGGCGTTGCCGTGCCTTCTTCACAACACTGTCAATGTGTGTGGTCCATGTCAAGTCCTTGGATATGTGGACTCCGAGGTACTTGAAACTGTTCACTCTCAAATATTGAGAGACCCAGCTGAAATAGAGAGGACATTTAGAGATTACTATAAGACACTATACACACAACCAATAGCAGCGGGAGAAGAGGAAATATACGCTTTTCTAGAGAAGCTAGAGTTACCATCAATAGGGGTAGAACAGAATGAAGAATTAAATAAAGTAATTACAGAACGGGAACTGGAAGAGGCAATTAGTAGAGCAAAGAATAGCAAATCTCCGGTGAGTGACGGATTCCCATCGGAATTCTATAAGACATTTAGATTAGAACTAGCGCCCATGTTAGGAGCGGCATTCAGGCACACGATGGAAGAGGGCAAAATGCCACCCTCATGGAAAGAAGCCATAATCACCACGATACCGAAAGAAGGGAAAGATAGAGAATTATGTAGTAGTTTCAGACCTGTGTCCATACTCAATGTGGATTATAAGATGTATACATCAATAATATCAAAGAGATTCGAGACGTTTATGCCAGACATCATAGATGAAGATCAGACTGGATTCATTAAAGGGAGACAGACGCAGGACAACGTAAGAAAGACATTACACATAGTGGAGGAGATACAGAAGCAGGGTGGGAGGCCTGTACGTTAATGCCAAGCAAGCAGTGCAAAAATGCTTCCGCATTCGTCACCGCACGCTAGTGCGGTAAAGCGCCCTTCTTTTCAGACAAATGCTACCGTGCGTGCACCGGCGGCGGCGTGCTCGCTCAGGTGCGTGCGTGCGCCGGCGTGCTCGCGCGAGGTGCCCGCGCATGCGACACGAGCGGAGCTCAATATATATAAGTCACCGCCCCTTATTCAGTATCTAGCAAATAGCTCAATTGGCAAGGACACATGGCTGTGGATCCTATGGCTTGTTTGCTGGCGAGTTCGAATCCCATCGAAAATATTTTTTAACGTGATTTTTTTTTAACGTGTATTCTTTCGCCGATTAAGGTTAGGCATTGTTTCGGAGTTGGTTAAGGTTAGAACGGTTAAGTTTAGGCGCTGTTAAGGAGCTGGTTAAGGTTAGAGTTTGTCAAAGAGAATGGCAATATAATTTCTAAGGTTAAGGTTAGGCATTGTTTCGGAGTTGGTTAAGGTTAGAACGGTTAAGTTTAGGCGTTGTTAAGGAGCTGGTTAAGGTTAGAGTTTGTCAAAGAGAATGGCAATAGACAGCCTATTTCCGCGCGACCTGGGCGCTGGGCGGCGGAAAATGAAAGGCGCATTACTGCATGCCACTACGGTAAATTTTTGCACTGCTTGCTTGGCATAAAGCTACACGCGGGTGGGAGTGCGGTACTGATTAGCCTAGATGCAGAAAAGGCATTCGACAGTGTCAGATGGGTATTTTTATATAAGACACTAGAGAAATTCGGACTAAACGAAAGGGCAATGAAGACGGTCAAGGCACTATATCAGGAGCCGACAGCGAGAATTAAGGTGAATGGCAGCCTGACGGATAGAATCAGACTGGAGAGGGCTACCAGACAGGGCTGTTGTCTCTCGCCGACACTCTTCGACGTTTTTATAGAACCATTGGCACAACTGATCAGACAGACCGAGGACATCAAGGGGATAGAGATAAAGGGGACGGAACACAAATTAGGCCTATTTGCGGACGATGTGATAGTATACATGAGACAACCAGATACGAGCTTCCCGGCACTGATGGATCTACTGAAGGAATATGGCCACTAATCAGGATACAAGCTAAACGTGACAAAGACACAGACCTTAGCGTGGAACTATACCCCAACGACAGAAATTAGGGAAGAATACGGGATAAGGTGGGACATGGACAAGATTAAATACCTAGGGGTGAACATCACAAGAGGGGTTGGGAAGTTGTTTGAGGCAAATTATACACAGATCAATCAGAACATCAAGAGAGACTTAGAGAGATGGACAGTAATGCCCCTGGACTTCAACTCAAGGATAGAGGTTATTAAGATGAACATACTACCAACGTTACTATACCTGTTTCAGTCTCTACCCATACAGATACCACAGAATCAATTCAGGGAGTGGGACAGACTGGTGTCGAGGTTCATATGGGCAGGGAGAAGAGCACGGTCAGATATAAAACTCTACAGCTACCAAAGGAGAAGGGGGGAATGGCAGTACCCAGCCTACAAGACTATTATTATGCAGCACAGCTGAGAGCAGTGGCGTGCTGGTGCAACGACAACTATGAGGCTAGATGGAAAGACATTGAAAAAGAAGGGGGGGGGGATACAAAGTACAGGTTCTGGTAAGGGATAGGGAACTATTCAAGGAAAAAGAGAAACTGTTAGATCCAATTACCAAGTGCACTTTGATTATATGGAACAGAGTAGTAAAAACACACAAGTTAGGGAAGCAGTCAGGGGTTCTGAGATGGGTAGCACACGACAATAGGTTCGAGCCAGGGAGGGTGGACCATGGATTCAGAAGGTGGGAAAGAGGTGAGGCAACAGCGATATGCAAAATGATAGAGAAGGGGGAAATGCAGACCCTACAAAAACTGAAGGAGAAATTTGGATTAGAAAACAGGGACCACTTCAGGTATCTACAGATTGGAGATTACTACAACAAAGAAATAAGAGGGGACAAAGACGAGGAACAGAATGGAATAATTAGGATGATAGTAAGGGCGTACAAAGGGGGGAAAGGAAGGGTAATATCAGCACTGTACCGGGCTATAATGGCCAGCAAGGGACACACGACCAACTATATAAAAGAGAAATGGGAGAGAGAACTAGAGATAGGAATCGCAGAGAAGGAATGGGACAACATATGCGAGGTGCAGCACTCAACAACGGGGTCAAGGGTATGGAAGGAATTTGAATGGAAGAACATAATCAGGTTCTTTATAACCCCGGAGTTGAAGGGCAAGTATGCACTAGCACATAAGACATGCTGGAGGATGTGTGGGAAGGAGGGGGCAAATCACACACATGTATTCTGGGGGTGTCAGAGGCTGAAGAGGTATTGGGAGGAGATAGGGGAGGCAATAACCAGAATAATAGGATACGGGATACCCCAGACGGGCCTGGTGCTATACTTAGGGGACTTGACGCACGAGGGTATAGAAGGGGTAGACAAATATTTAATAAAGATATTGCTGATATCAGCCAGAAAAGCAATAACGAGGCAGTGGTACAAGGAAGATCCACGACAATAGCACAATGGGAAGGAATAGTAGAGGAGATACAGGATATGGAGAGGATAACGCACATGCTGAGGCTACAGGAGGAGACATTTGGGGAAAGATGGGGAAAGTGGGAGGACTATAAGGGGGACGAGAACGGCATCACAGAGGGAGAAGGGAATGCAACACAAGAGGGCGAAGGATGAGGGAGGAAAGAGGTTCAAGGAGGGTCACTGGACCCGTGTCGCACATTATTGCCTTAGTCAGTATTTTTATTTATTTTTCTGCAAGTATTGTAATTTTTTCTTTATTGTTTAGGCCTGTATAAGGGCGATGTACATTACGTCTTTGTATTATGTACCTGGAAGACCAATCGATGTGAGATTAACATTCAAGGATGATGTTGTTTGTATGTTTGTGAATCAGAATGCAAATAAAAATTTAGTTAAAAAAAAAGAGAAACTGAGAAACTCTCAACCGGTGCCCCGTCGATGCTGAGGGGGCTGTAGTACCTGACCCCCGACCTCCTGAAGTCCACAATTATCTCTTTTGTTTTGCTGACGTAGTATGCTCTGCTGAATGCACCACTCTCTGTAGGGCCTTCCTGTCCTGGGCTTTGCAGTTTCCAAACCAGGCAGTGATGTTCCCAGTCAGGATGCTCTCTACAGCCCCGGAATTGAGTGGAGTATGGAGTGGAGTATCTTCCCCGATACTCTGCACTTCCTTAATTGTCTCAGGTGATAGAGGCGCTGCTTTGCCTTTTTTACCACAGTGTCTATGTGTATTGTCCAAGTCAGGTCCTCTGTGATCCCCCTGCTGTATTATCCTAAAATCCACGACCAGCTCCTTGGTCTTACCAATGTTCAGGAGTAGGCTGTTATCCCGGCACCAGCGTGCCAGGACATCAACCTCCTCCCAGTAGGCCCTCTTGTCGTTGTTAGAGATCAGACCCACCACCACTGTGTCGTCAGTAAACTTCACTATGGAGTTGGAGCTGAACCTGGCCACACAGTCATGTGTGTACAGCGAATACAGCAGGGGGCTGAGAACACAGCCCTGGGGGGACCCAATGCTCAGGGTGATTGAGTTGGAGGTATGTCCACCCACCCTGACCGCCTGGGGCCTGTCGGTCAGAAAGTCCAGGATCCAGGCGCTCAGGGTGGAGTTCAGACCCAGATCGATCAACTTGTCAGGCAGTCTGGTGGGGACTATGGTATTGAAAGCTGAACTTTAGTCAATGAACAGCAATCTCACATAGCCCTTCTGTCTGTCAAGGTGATAAAGAGTGTTGTGCAGTACCTGGGAGACCACGTCGTCAGTGGACCTGTTTGTCCTGTATGCAAACTGCAATGGGTCCATGGTACTAGGGAGGGAGGCACAGATGTAATCCTTGACCAGCCTCTCAAAGCATTTCATGATCACAGAGGTGAGTACCACCGGTCTGTAGTCATTTAGGCCTGCTGGGGAAGAGTTTTTTGGTACAGGGATTATAGTAGACACCTTGAAGCAGGCAGGGACCACGGACTCTGCCAGGGATTGAATATAGTGGTGAACACTGGGGCTAGCTGGTTAGCACAGGACTTAGGTATTTGTCCTGTTATCCCATCTGGGCCTGCAGCTTTCCTAGTGTTCCCCCCTATAAACGCTCTTCACGCTGTGCTCTGTTACTGAGAGAGTGTGTTTCTCCCCAGTGGAGGAACCCCCCCCCCCCCCCCCCCCCCCCGTTGCGGCAGCCGGTGCGTCAGTGACGTTGCTAGCCGGTGAGCTAACATCGCCACTGTCCGACCTAAACCACGCGTAAAAGGAGTTGAGTTCATTCAGCACTCACCATTGAGGAGAGGGCGGAGCTGAGCGATCATGGAGTAGACGTGTTTTCACATGAGCTCCCTTCTACCGTGCTGAATATACGTTTCTCCCCATTAGTCTTTATTTTATTTTTATTTGTTTTTTATCTGTTTGCTAGGTCGTCGTGTTTAGTATACATTCATCAACTTTTTTCGACTTTCTACGATGGCGGGGGTGGAAACCAGAGCCATGAAAGAGTTAGGCACGACACCGACACCGCCAAGCATGGCCGTACCGTCTCCCGCTGTCGGGGAGTTAAGCGAAGCTGTGCTCTTGGTCATGACCAAGCTACACGCAGACTCTGAGACACGCATCGCTGAAGCACAGAAGAAAGTACACGCAGACTCTGAGGCACGCATCGCTGAAGCACAGAAGCAAGTGCTGGCGGATTTCTGTATCAGCCTCCGTCGTGAGATATCAGAAGAAATACGGCTGGCGGTAGTCCCGCTGACAGACAAGATGGAGACGATTCACGCTGCCTCATCGGCTAATGCTAACGAACTAGCCATGCTAACGACGGAGGTATCATCACAGTGTGAGAAGATGGCGGGTCTTGAATCCGCCCTGCTGGCTAGGCAGGCTGAAGTCAACAAACTACAGTCGGCGATGGAGGAGATGCAGTCCCGGGATAGACGCCACAACGTCAGGATTGTTGGAGTACCGGAGACCAGCGGTGAAGGCCGTCTCTCTGAGACCATGCCCGAACTGCTGCAGAAGATACTAGGGACGGACGTCCTCCCCTCGCCTCCTATCTGTGAGTCGGCTTACAGAGCGGGCAGGTTTTCTCCCGGCGTGAACAAAGAACCGAGGCCCATCATAGTCAAGCTGAACAGACTCCAACAGAGAGAAATCATCATGCGGTCGGCTCGTACCAGAAGGGGTACTCTGAGGTTTGGCGATCACAAAGTGGCCATTTTCGAGGACTTTACACCGGAGGTTCAAGCTCAGAGAGCCGAGTACAAGGTGGTCCTGACTAAGCTATGGAGACTAGGCCTGAGGCCCACGTTATTCGCTCCCGCGAAACTATCTGTGTTGGAGAAGGTCGGTGGTCAGCGTTTGTTTTGGTCGTTGGCTAAAGCGAAGGAATATCTCGCGAAGACACCCGAGTCTGTTGCTTGATATCTATGGAGGGTGAGTGACTTGGCGGTTTGGGCCTATATACATTGATTAGGTCGACTATTCACAAACACTTGCTGTCATGCCCAGACATGCTAACTGTCCTCTGCCCATCCAACTAGCGGGGCTTCCCAATGACTTCTGTTACTTGCTAAAGCTGACCTCATGGTCGTACTTGTGTATCGCCTCTTTGGAAGCTAACGAGCTAGCTGAACAATGTACATAGTAGGCTAACGTGCTATCCGGATTCGTCACTAGCTTACGCGCTAGCCTCGGGCTAGCCAGCGGGCTTCGACTATGGTCTGCGCTGAGACATTCGTTAATGGTTACGTATTTTGGTTGCTGTTGCTGTTCAAAGGGACATTGGTTTGCACAGTTCAAGAGTGACCGAGTCCCTAACTAACTTCTGGTATGCTTTTTATTTTTATATCCAGGTTGTTTTGAGCTTTGGTGATCCAAGGTAGATGCCAAGGTCGGTTGAATATGCATAAACAATATTTGATAACAGGTTGGGTCGGGTATGGCTTGCACTTAATGGCTATATGGTTATATGGCTTGCACTCTAGCCATTACCCTCTCTTCCTTTCTTTTTTCTTTCCTACTGTCGCTGTTTTTATGTCATCTATATGCGCGATTTAAATGTGATCCGGTTCTACCTTGGACTAACTACTGACAAGCCTTAATTTTGTTTTGAATTTTCCGTGAGGCACTTATGCTATAACGTTGATACATTAATATGCAGACTCCAGGGTAGATGGTTACAGGTTGATGCTGAGTAATTATATAATAATTAGTGTCGCTGTTTTAAGGGCAATTGAATGAGCAATTAACCTGTGACCCGAACCTGCCTTGGACTATCGGCTGGGATGCTTTAATTTAATTTTGTATTGAATTTTCCTATATGTTTTAATGGCATTTGAATGAGCAATTTAAATGTGATTCGATCCTACCTTGGACTAACTGCTCCGACCGATATCTTTATTGAAACAATGTATGATGACAGGTGGTGTCAGGTGTTGCCTATTACCATCCCCGGATTGATTAATGAATGATTGTGTTTAATTCTAATCTTACATAGGTTGGGTCATTTCAGCCGTTGTGCCTGATCAGAGGGACGGCTAAAGGGGTGCACTTTGACCATAACCTTTTTTTTCCCTTCCTCCCTTTTTTTTGTCATTGTTTAATTGACACTGTTCACACAATTTTGCACAATTAACCTGTGACCCGAACCTGCCTTAGACTATCGGCTGGGATGCTTTAATTTAATTTTGTATTGAATTTTCCTATACCTTTTTGGGCTATAACAATGTGATGTTGAAGCGCAGATTCCGAAATAGAGGGCTGCAGGTTGATGCGGAGTTATTATTTAATAATGGCTATTTTTACCATTATGGTTTTCTCATGTTGGGGCCAGGGCTCAGGTGGTTTTCGACCGATATCTTTATTGAATTTTATTTTATTATTATTTGTGTTTATTGGACTAGTGGGGGTTTACTCAGGGGTTTATCTAGAGGGGGGTGGGAGTGGGAAGCGTCTTATTGATCCATGTCTCTAGTGGGAAGTGATAGGAAGATGACCATCCTCAGTGGGTGGGGCATAGGGTGGGGATTGGAGAGTGGGTATAGAGGAACTTATAGTAGGACGGGTGGGTTAGGGTTTAGAGTAGAAGGAGGGGGGGTTGTAGCTGGGGTGGTATTTTTATGTGTTCTATGTACTGTTGTCTTATATATGTGTAAGTGTTCCTCCTCTGAACTCCTGGGATTGACCGTCCGGGCCCGCCGGGATCGGCACCTCTGTACTCAGCCTGGCTGCACGGGTATGTTCTCTACGCACTTATACAAGCTCGACCATGGCTAAATTGAATATTTTAATTTGGAACGCAGGAGGGCTTAACGCCCCACACAAGCGTGCCAGTGTCCTTTGGCTATTGAAGAGGAGAAATATTGACCTTGCTCTCCTTAGTGAGACGCATTTAATGGTAGGTGACGTGTCAAGACTGGCAAATCGGCAATATCACGTTATCTCCGCATCCTCAGCCGATGATAAGACGAAAGGAGTAGTCATAGTTACAAGACGTAACCTTGATATCAAAATCTTGGATGTATGGTCGGACACGGAGGGAAGGATTACTATAGCAAAAGTTGAATTCTTGCATAGGAAGATGGCTATAATAGCATTGTATGCTCCTAACACATTTGATTCAGCGTTCTATAATACAATCACGAAGAATATGTTGGAACTTAATGGATACGCTCTCATTGTGGGTGGCGATTTTAATGCGTGCTGGGATGCGGAGATGGATAGGTCTGGGCCCTCTGAAACGAGCGACCAGAAACGGGCCTCTAAGGCCCTCAGGATGTGGGCCAAAGACACGGGGCTCTCAGACCTCTGGCGCTTATGCAACCCCACCCTCAGAGATTACTCTCACCTGTCAGCCAGACACAAAAGCTTCTCTCGAATTGACTATGCATTCGCGTCCCCTAATATGTTTGATAGTTTCGATGTCTCATTGGTTCCCTTGGCTCTCTCAGACCACAAGGGGATTTTCCTTACGGCAACCTTTGGCAGGCTCTCCGCAAGAGCTCCCAGATGGCGTTTTAATTCGACCTTGCTAAAGAACGATGACTTCTGTTCTGAGTTCAGGAGTAAACTAGCTGAATTTTTGCAGATCAACGTTGGCACAGTAGAAGACCCTAGGGTCCTGTGGAACGCATTGAAAGGATTCATCAGGGGTCATGTCACACTATTTGCCTCCAATTTGCGAAAATCCCGGTCAAAAAAGCTAGAAGGACTGGAATCATTATATGCGGACCTATACGCATCCTTGCAAACTGACTATAATGAACGACTAAACACACAACGTAAGATAGTCAAAAAAGAAATAAACTCCATACTTAAACAACAGTCTGAGTTTTTGATACATAGGACAAGACAAAATTACTATTTTCACGGCTCCAGACCTAGCCATCTATTGGCAATGAAAATACGATCAAATGATCATTTCTCAGATATCCCCTCGATTAGGACGAGCCAGGGTGCAGTCACTACTGATTCGAAAAAGATCAATGACACTTTTAAAGAGTTTTACTCACAGTTATATAGCTCAGAGGGTAATCTGGATGACTCTAGATTTGAATCGTTCATTGGCGGGCTTGAGATACCCCACATTTCTGAGGAAGAGGCCAAGGAACTGGGGAGACCGATTACTCTCGTAGAATTGAGGGAGACTATTGTTGAAATGCAGAGGGGTAAGGCGCCAGGCTGGGATGGTATTCCACCCGAAGTGTATTTAGCTTTCTGGGACCAACTGGGTCCATTGATGCTCGATATGATCAATTACGCTATCGAACAAGGGGAGTTCTCAAGAGATGTCAATATGGCGTTGATTTCTTTACTTCTCAAAAAGGACAAAGATCCCAATGATTGTGGTAGCTATAGACCCTTGAGTCTTCTCGGGGCCGATTTAAAGGTGTTTGCCAAGGTGCTGGCCCGTCGCCTGCAGAGATTTATGTCTGTATTGGTACACTGCGATCAAACTGGTTTTATCCCGGGGCGTCTGGCTGCAGATAATCTTAGGAGGCTGTTGCATGTAATCGATAACAGTAAAGACAATACAACTCCATCCACAGTTCTGTCTTTGGATGCCATGAAGGCGTTTGACAGACTTGAGTGGTCATATCTGTGGAAGGTACTTGAGGTCATGGGTCTTGGAAAGAGTTTTATTCATATGATTAAAGTCCTGTATGCCTCGCCGTCTGCGATGATACTGACAGGCAAAAACTGTTCCACACTCTTTCCAGTCTCCAGATCTTCTAGACAGGGTTGCCCTCTGAGCCCGGGACTGTTCGCGCTTTCCCTCGAACCTTTGGCCCAATTTATTAGGCAATCGGAGGACATCGTCCCCATAATGGTCAACAATACTCCACACAAAATTGCTCTCTATGCGGATGACCTGCTGATTTTCATGGACGACCCCTCCCGGTCGGCCACAAAATTATTGAGGATAATCGACGACTTTGGTAAATTGTCAGGTTTTAAGATTAACTGGAACAAATCAGCCTGCCTACCTCTTAATGAACTGGCCAAGGCGGTACGACTACCAGCTGATATCCCCATAGTAGAACATTTCAAATACCTGGGCATAGAGATATTCCCCACGCTGAACCAAACTACTAAGTACAACTTCACGGGTACTTATGATAAAATACGCCAGGATCTAGACAGGTGGTCGTCCCTTCCTAACTCCTTACAAGCCCGGGCTTCCATAATCAAAATGAACATCCTGCCTAGGATAAATTTTATTAGCTCAATGCTCCCCCTGCCCCCTCCAATAGACCACTGGCGCAAGTTACAATCGATGGTATCTAAGTTTGTCTGGAATAACAAACGCCCGAGAATCAAAAGGGCTACTACTCAACGTAGGAAACAAGATGGGGGCCTCGCAATCCCTGATTTTAAACTGTATTTCTGGTCCTTTTCACTGAGACCTTTGATGTGCTGGCTAGACCCTGTAGAGGCTGTATCGTGGCGCTCCTTAGAAGCGGCGGCGGTGTCTCCGCTAAGATTACAGGATGTAGTGTACTCCACTGTCTCTATTGCGAAATGCCGGCTGAGGTATGGACCGATCATAACTCACGTGATCCAAACGTGGCGTAATGTACAGAGGTCGTGTGGGGTTAAATGCCCTTGGCACCTGGACTCTCCAATTTTTAATAACCAGCAATTACTTGTTGGACACAAGCCGGTTAATATTCCTCAATGGCAAAGGAGGGGAGTGCATACTCTGGAGGATATTTATGATAAGAACGGCCTCCGTGCGTTTCAGGACTTAAGAGAATTTTATGATCTACCCGGCGAGTCCTTCTTTCTTTACCTTCAACTAAGGTCAGCACTGAGGGCGCATGGCGTACCGTGGGCTCAAGCCTTGCACCCACACCCCTTCCTCAGGCTCATAGTGGACAGGACGACATCCAGAGGGTTTGTCTCCGACTTTTATACGCTCTTAATTCAATCCACGTATAAAAATTTATCATTGGATACAATCTGGCGTGTGGATATACCGGAGTTGGACCCCGAGTTTGACTGGGATGATGTTTGGGCAAATGTGGCATTATCTTCCCGCAACCCCAATCACCAGCAAATTAATTTTAATTATATTCATAGGACCTATCTTACACCTAGGAAGCTATTTGCTATGGGACTGATAACCGACTCTCGGTGCACTTTGTGCTCTCAAAAGGCCACTGGCACTTATATGCATACATATGTATTGGGATTGCCCACCAGTGGCCCGCTTCTGGAGGTCAATAACGGACAAACTTTCAGATCTGTGTGGCTTAACTATCCCATTCACAGCTGTTACGCTACTCCTGAACGATATAACGACACTACCCGCGTCCGTACAACTGAAAAGGGTTGTCCTAGCGGGCGTCACAGCAGCGAAGAAGCTAATAGCAATGAGATGGAAGGAGCCTGAGAAGCTTACAATGATTAACTGGTCCCTAACTCTATTGGATGTGATTTATCTTGAGATATCCACGGCCCGGGTGATCGGGGTAGGGCAGGCTGGAATTGACCTGTGGTTCGCAGCAGCTGAGAAGGTAAAGACCGCAGTGTGCGGCTGAGCGGGGTTGGGGCGCTTGATCGGGGGGGTCCGGCGGTCTCTGGGGAGGGGGAGGAGGAAATGTCTTGTCTGTCTTGGTTTTTGTCTTGTCCTTCTTAACTTTGACTGGGGGGATTTTAGGGGGGGTTGGTATTTAGCTATTCTGCGCTATATGTCAACTCACATGCCATCTCCCCAAGAGACTAATATTGACAGACTGATTGACCTGTCAACCAACTTGGAGGAAGAATTTCTTTCTTCTTACACTTTACCTTCTGCAAGTTTGGCAGTCTTGAACATGTGTAAGGGACCTAGGCTATCTACAGTAAATCTGCGGCAACACTCTCATAAACAATCTTTTAAGTCACTCCACTTTGTAAAGGTGGGGAAAGGTTGCCATGTTTTGAAGACCCTTTTTGTTATTGAAGTAGCCATCTATATTTGATAGGTTGGACGCTGTTTCTTTTTCTTTTTGTCTTTATAATTTATTATTCTGTATTATTATTGTTTGTTATTCTCCTGTGAAAGTTATGTTTTTTGTTACTGTGGTTATTGTGTTGTCCTGTTTCATGTAATTAATAATAAAAAAAATTTGATCAAAAAAAAAAGCACTCACCATTGAGGAGGGGCTGACCTTGTAATCAGTTATCGCCCGTAATCTCCGCCATAAGCCCCCGGTGTCGTTCTGGACCATCTGTGTCTCCAGCTTGTTCACATATCTCTGTTTTGTAGCTTTCACTGCCTTGCGCAAACTGTAAGCTGCTGCCTTGTACTCGTCCATATTTTCGGATGCACGCAGTGTTGGGCAGTAGCTAGCTACAAGTAGCGACGCTACATAGCTTAACTACAATTCTCAGTAGCGTAATGGTAGCGTCGCTACTTTTGAACCAAGTAGCGCTCTATGTAGTGTAGCTATTTTTAGACCCAAGTAGTGAGTAGCGTGAGGAAACGCTACACGCTACTGTCCGGAGAACTGGACTGCTGAATAAAGATTTGTGGGGAAAAAACTCCCCGGAGAAAACCCACTATGATTGGTTGGTTGGTTTAGATATGAGTATGACAACTCACGATTGGGTAAGGTTACCAAAACATTACGGGTAGGCCAATCAGAGGCAGGATAGGGCGGGGCATGCCACTCCAAGGCTCCGCAAAGCAGGAAGTGAAAATCAAAACACACACCACATGAACCAGTCCGCGCGAAATAGCAGAGGCAGAGGGATTCAATGTTTCCAGGGCTGATGGCATTGATGAAGATGTCAATAACAACAAAAAGCCAGACAGAGGGCTTGTTTCAGTTTTATAATAAACAATCAAACTGAGAATTTTTTTGCCTGCCTATTTGTTTGGTGGAAACTTGATCATGAAGTAAAAAAAAAAAAAAAAAAAAGTAGCCGATGTAGCTAGCTATTTTTGCCATGTTCTTGTAGTGTAGCTTGCTACATTTCTCTGGGGATAGCTTCCATTGTAGTTGAGCTATATTTAATCGAGAGTAACTAGTAGTGTAGCTTACTACATTTTCCAAGTAGCTTGCCCATCACTGGATGCACGGCCAGAATTGTAAGCAGCAGTGCAAGCATTCAGGGCGACTCGGATGGAATTGTCATCCCACGGTTTCTGGTTCGGAAACACTCAAACAGTTTTTGTGGGGACGATGCTGTTAGCTAATGTTGCTATGAAGCTAACCACAACATCTACAAACTCACTGACGTCACTGGAACACTGGGTTTGGTACACAGAGACAGGTTCTCGCTAGGGTTGGGTACCTTTCACATTTTAACCGATACCGGTACCGGTACCTGTGAATCGATACCGGTACCCAACGGTACCTTTTTTCTGTACTTTAGTCTCTAACAATTGTATCTACCTACCTCAGTTGTAAAATTTTTTTTAAAAAACTTAGAATAATTTATTATCATTATTATTTATTTAGAACAATTTGTTAATATATTTTTAGCCTCATACGATAATTGCCTACGTAATTTTTTTTGCCAAATTGAGATTTCCCCCTAACTGTAATCTCCTCACACTGCTGCATCTCCCTGGTTTAGTGCCTATGTCCTGATAGTATAAAAAGCTGAGTTCTTTGGATTGATATGTATGAGCCAGCTGGACAGAGATTCAGGAGACAAAGGTGAATTCAGTTTGTGGTTTTTATTGACAGGAACACAGAGAACGAGGAACATTCCTGGAGTCCAAAGCCCTCCACGGGCAATGGCTCTAGAGAGTCTAGAATGATGACACAACCATGGCTTTTATACTATGTGGAAGTTCCATATATAGGGAGCCACTGGTTAATAATGGATGATCCGACAGGCATGGCATATAAGGTAGTCTAAGGATGAATCTGGTTTGCTCCTCTCACTGGCCTGTGGCCGGAGGCCCGATACAGCCATGGATGCACTGGTCATTAGGTCACACAGGTCATCAGGTCAAAGTATTTCTAGTCTAAACCTGGGTGCCTGGCTTGGCTTGGTCACCGGACCCCACAGCCACATTCCAGATTGGGGGAGACCTATGCGCTCATGGTTGACCAGAGGAGCTCGATGTAAGATATTAGATATTAATGAACTATAAAATAACTATCAACCCCCCTTTTGACATTAAAATCAAATATGTCAACACAATAGTTCATTAATGGACCACACCTGCCGATCATCAACCATTAAACACATTATACCCAACCAGAAGAAAAATAAATAATAGTTAGAGAGGAGAGAGAGAGAAGAGGGGGGGGGAGCGGGAGAGAGAGAGAAAAGAGAGAGACACAGATTTGAATTGAAGAACTACCTAACCCCTTTGAACCCCCCTTCAGTTAGAGTACACCCCTTCCGTTCGGATGCATTCCTTCCCTTACTTAGGATACACCTCCCCCAAAAGGTTCAGGTAGATCCTACGTCGAACCAACCAGCCTTGGCTGCCTTGTATACGCCCGCAGACCCCCTTCCCCCAACAGAGGTGCAGGTCTCCCTTCCCAGGGCAAGGTCTCCTCCCCTTGTACCTTCGGGTGCAGTTGGAGGCAAAGTGTCACTTCTGGTCTGCCTCAGTGTCTTTGGGCTGTCTTCTCCGCCTCTCCCCAGCTGATACCCTGTCTCTTCAGCTCTGCCGCAGTGTCTCTCCTGCTGTCCTTCCTGTTCTCGTCGTAGATGATCCGTACCAGGCTGCGGTGCTTGGCCTTGCTGGGTGGAGGAGATATGGGGTGTTTTGGCCACTGCGGCATAGCTGCCTCCTCCTCCAGCCTGTCTCTTGGTCTCCACAGAGGACGGCGTGGGCCGTCTGGTGGTCTGGGTCTCGGATGTCTGAGGGGCTGCTGCTGGCATCTCTCCCCTGAGAGAGCCCTTCCTGACCAGCACAGACTGCCTGCCGACCTTCCTCTCTGCCACAGCTGATTCTGAAGACGCGCCACAGACAGCTGTTAGTGAACGACGGGGCTCGACAGTGACGCTGGGCGCATGCACAAGCCTTAAATTTGTTCCCAGCTCCGGCCCAAATATGCAATTCAGTGCCACGCTTTACCACAACGGTCAATCACTCCCTCTGTCCGCGCTGGTCGACTCGGACGCAGACGAAAACCTCATTGACGCTGGGGTAGTGTCCCACTACCACATTGCCACCGATGCCTTGCCAATTCCCCGCAATGCTCAAGGCCTAAATGGGAGGTTGCTCTCGCAAATAACCCGCCACACCACGCCTTCAACTCTCTGGGAATCATAGCGAGGAGATCCGTTTCCACGTCACTGAATCCCCCCATAACCCCATCGTGCTAGGCATGCCTTGGCTAAAGCTACACAACCCTGTAATAAATTGGCCAATGGGCTCAGTCACGAGCTGGAGTGCTCACTGCCACGCCTCTTGTCTACGGTCGGCGCGGTCACCACTGGGAGCCGCAGGTTCTCCCGTTCCCAACGAACCTATTGACCTTTCGACTGTTCCTCCAATTTATCACGATCTAGAGGCTGTGTTTAGTAAACAACAGGCTCTCTCCCTGCCACCTCATCGCCAGTACGACTGTGCTATTGATTTGCTCCCGGGAGCCCCGCTCCCCGCGAGTCGCCTGTTTAACCTCTCACGCCCAGAGAGAAAGTCTATGGAGAAATACGTCCACAAGTCCCTGGCCTCGGGCATTATTACCCCCTCCTCCTCTCCTGTCGGCGCGGGGTTCTTTTTTGTGTCCAAAAAGGATGGCTCCCTTCGCCCCTGTATCGACTACCGGGGTCTCAACAACATCACGGTCAAGAACAAGTACCCCCTGCCATTGATTAACTCTGCTTTCGAACCCCTGCAAGGTGCCACCATTTTCTCGAAGTTGGACCTCAGAAATGCCTATCACCTTGTCCGCGTCCGGGAGGGTGACGAATGGAAGACGGCCTTTAAGACCCCGCTCGGACACTTCCAGTACAAGGTAACGCCTTTTGGGTTGACCAACGCCCCTGCTGTCTTCCAGGCCCTTGTCAACGACGTTCTCTGTGATGTCCTTAACCGCTCTGTCTTTGTTTATCTGGACGACATTCTGATTTTCTCCCGCTCTATGGAAGAGCACATCCAGCATGTCCGCCGGGTCCTCCAACGCCTACTGGAGAACAAGCTGTTCGTCAAGGCGGAGAAGTGTGAGTTCCACGTCTCCTCCATCGGGTTCCTCGGCTACATCATCGAGGGCGGCAAGATCCGGGCGGACCCCGAGAAGATCAAGGCGGTGACCGACTGGCCCCGTCCCACCAACGTCAAGCAGCTCCAACGCTTCCTGGGGTTTCTACCGCCGTTTCATCAGGGACTACAGCCGGGTCGCTGCACCCCTCACCCAACTCACCTCGCCTGGTCAGACAGAGTGGACTCCGCCTTCGCCGAGCTGCGCCGGCGCTTCACCTCCGCGCCCATCCTCGTCCAGCCGGACACGTCCCGCCAGTTCGTGGTGGAGGTGGACGCCTCAAGTACCGGAGTAGGGGCGGTCCTTTCCCAACACTCCGCTCTTGACCAGAGACTGCATCCCTGCGCCTTCTTCTCTCGCCGCCTGACCCCGGCGGAGGTCAATTACGATATCGGGAACCTGGAGCTCCTGGCAGTCAAACTGGCCCTGGAGGAATGGAGGCACTGGCTGGAGGGATCAGAGATTCCCTTCCTGGTCTGGACTGACCACAAGAACCTCGCCTACGTCCAGATGGCCAAGCGCCTGAACTCCCGCCAGGCACGCTGGGCACTGTTCTTCGCCAGGTTCAATTTCACCCTGACCTACAGGCCTGGCTCCAAGAATACCAAGCCAGACGCCCTCTCCAGGCAGTTTGTTCCCGAAGAGGGTTCCGCGCACCCGGACACTATCCTCCCCTCCTCCTGCCTGGTGGCCGCCGCCACCTGGGAGATCCAGTCCGTCGTCCGGGAGCCCCAGCGCGTCCAGCCTGATCCAGGTAACAGCCCACCTAACCGGCTTTTTGTCCCCGACCTTGTCCGCTCCCAGGTGCTCCAGTGGGTCCACGCTTCCCGGTTCGCCTGTCATCCTGGGATCAATCGTACCCTGTCCCTGCTGAAGCGGCACTTCTGGTGGGTCACCATGAGGGAGGACACCCGCAACTTCGTCCTTGCGTGCACCGTCTGTGCTCGTGGGAAGGCTTCCCACCAACCACCTGCCGGGCTCCTCCGGCCGCTCCCTGTTCCCGGTCGGCCCTGGTCGCACGTTGCCCTGGACTTCGTCACCGGTCTGCCTCCCTCATATGGTAACACAGTCATTCTCATTATCGTGGACCGTTTCTCGAAAGCTGTGCACTTTGTTGCTCTCCCCAAACTCCCCTCTGCTTCAGAAACCGCAGACCTGATGGTGCTCCACGTCTTCCGCCTCCACGGGATCCCGGTGGACATCGTCTCCGACAGGGGCCCGCAATTCATCTCACAAGTCTGGAAGGCCTTCTGTCGGGCCCTGGGTGCCACGTCAGTCTCTCCTCCGGGTTCCACCCGCAGAACGGTCAGTTGGAGCGGGCCAACCAGGACCTGGGATCCGCCCTCCGCTGCGTGACGACCCGGGACCCCTCCGGCTGGAGTACGTTCCTGCCGTGGATTGAGTACGCCCACAACTCACTGTCCTCCACGGCCACAGGTCAGTCTCCCTTTGAGTCCTCTCTGGGCTACCAACCCCCGCTGTTCCCTGCACAGGAGGAGGAGATCGCCGTTCCTTCGGTGCAGGACCACCTTCGCCGCTGCAGGAGGATATGGGAGGACACGAGGGCCGCGCTGCTCCGCATTGCTGAGCAGAACCGTCGCTTCGTCGACCGCCACCGGACCCCGGCTCCCGACTACCAGCCAGGTCAGATGGTTTGGCTCTCGTCCCGAGACCTGCCACTCAAGTCTTTGTCCCGCAAACTCACCCCCTGTTTTGTTGGTCCCTACAAGATCTTGTCCATTATTAACCCCTCGGTCGTTAAACTCCAGCTCCCCGCCATCATGCACATTCACCCCTCCTTCCATGTCTCACAGCTGAAGCCGGTGGTCTCCAGTCCCCTGTCTCCTCCTGCTCCGGAGCCTCCCCCTCCGCTGGTCATCGATGACCACCCGGCCTACGTTGTCCGCCAGCTGCTGGACGTGCGTCCTCGTGGCCGTGGGCATCAGTATCTCGTGGACTGGGAGGGCTACGGCCCGGAGGAGCGCAGCTGGGTCTCCTGCGGGATGATCCTGGACCCTGAACTCGTCCGGGACTTCCATCGACGTCACCCGGACAAGCCTCGAGGGCCGCCAGGAGGCGCCCGTCGAGGGGGGGGTCCTGTCACGATCGGGGCTCGAGCCTGCCAGATGAGGATCAATCAGCGCGGCTGCAAGGGATTACCTCATCAAGCGGGTCCTATATCACCTGGCAGATCCTGTCATCCGATGTCGCAGTGTTAAACTGCCTTCCCAGGTACGACGTCTCGACCTGAAGCCCTGCTAACCCGCTCTTGTTATTATTCCCTGTTCTAACCTCCCTCTCTTTTGCCCAAGGCCTCCGTTCCAGCGTGCCCGTCTGGACCCCTGGTGCTTGACTACGGAGTTCCTGCTCTCACCCCTGACACAGCCAGTGTCCACATTCTCCCGCATTGCACAAGGAGTGCATCTGCTTCAAGACCATCCTCCGGCACTGCACAAGGAGTGCACCTGTGCTACCCCCCAAGAACATTCATCCCTGTCTGTTGTACATTCCTGCATGTGATTCTTGTCTGCTTGGGGGGAACAATTAAAACACCCTAAACCGCTCCATTCTCTCTCCTCCTGTGTTCGCTATTGGGCTCCGCAAGAACCCCTATCCTCACACAGAACATTTTGAAAGATTAAAGATAGAGCTGATAGCAAATCTATTTGAGGCACAGGGGCGGCGCAAAGAGGGTCACGTCCTCCCCGTCTTAATCACGGGACGTTCAACACTCCGGTCATCGCTCCAAGACAGCCGGAGACAGGGAGATAGGGGGCGGCGCATTATTGTTCTCTCTACTAACATCTACTATGGATTTGCCGGTCAAGGTTCTCCAATCTTCTCTGTGTGTTCACCCTTTTTCTCCCTCTCCAATCATCACAGTAACGAACCGCCACCGCGCTCCGTGAATTAGACACAGGTGCCGTTACTCTGGCCGATTGGGGTGGAACTCCATATATGGACTTCGGCTGGATCGTTATACAGGCCGGTTTTGTCACCGGAACTCCTAATATGGGCACAGACATACATAGAGGGGAAAAGCACACATCTGCTCTCTATCACCTCTCCTCTCATGCTCCTCTGCCGGCTGCTGCAATATAGAGATCTTCAGGTGATGTCACAAAGGTCAGCATCATTAACTTAATAGAACATTTATAGTCCTTCAGGTGATAACATAACAGTCAGCATCATTAACTTAATAGAATATTTATAGTCCTTCAGGTGATAACATAACAGTCAGCATCATTAACTTAATATGTGTGCAGGAGTTTCTTCCAATGTGTAGATACTGAAATGCACATTATGATTAGCGTGCAGTTTATCCTGCTGAGTATTCTGTACACAGTAGCCACAATCACTCACACCCATGGTGCGGCTGCAGGTGGAACTGGTGGCCTGGTGGTTAGAGAGAGAATCCCTCTAACAAATACCCTGGTGACAGCCAATGTGATGTGTCTCTGTCAAGGTATCCTTGCTTGAGCAAGATACTCAATCCCCACAGAGCTACAACCAGGTTGTAACTACATGCTCTACTGCTGCTGGAGAAATTAGTACAGTATATATATGTATTTCTGAGAGGGATAAAAGACTATTTCTGTATTGTTTTTTTTAAGTATTCTTATTCTTATTGGCTGTCTGCCTCGTAGTAGCACTTAGGCCTTGTCCCCTGAGGCTGCACACAACTTGACAGGTATAGAGTTGTGGGGGCGTGTGTGCGCGGCTGCGCGCGCTGCATGGAAAACAATGAGCAGTGTGGGTTAATAGGATGCATGTAAAGAGACACTCCAAGGAAAAACCTCTCCCCTTCTCATGCTTCTCATTCCTTTTAGGCCAACAGCCTCTTTCATTCTTAAACAGAGGAATACAGCAGGCTTCTGATGCTACACCCTTAATAAACACAAATGTCACAGATCGTAGCAAGATACATCACAATGAATCACACGTCATAGCTGTTACTAAAAACACATTTGTGTTTAGTCATAAGCATTCTAGGAATCCGGTAGTGTAGGCTATGCATTGCAGGCCTGTGAAGGACAGTGAATTCCCAATACACACTAATTGACGTGCTGATGCAACGCAGCGGGCCATGTGATGTTCCTTGGGACAGAGAACTTGTTATTATGATGGATGAAATACTTTACCTAAGCTTATACTGCCAGTAGGAGGACCATTGTACAAACAACTATGTATTTGATTATGTGTGAGATTCTGTACATGCATGTCTCTCCCTCCACCTTAAAACCCCTTGATGGTGTGTATCATAGCACACTATCACTGGAGATACAGTTCTCATCATTGTATTTTATATGAAAAAGTGGGATGGCCTTCTTTAACTAAGAGAAGGGACTTTCATTGCATTTTATGTATCTGTAAGGCTCTGCTTTTGAAACGTCCCTATTATCTCTGCTCTTTGGTTGCTTTTAAATACAGCACATAATAGTACTAGGTTTGATTGATTGATTGAACATTTTAATTAACAGATTGCAGAATGGGTACAATACAGTACGGCTCAATACACACAATTGTTAAGGGGATGCAGACCAGAGAAAGACTTTTGTCTTGTTTACATCAGGGTCCCCCATTTTCAATTCATAATGACATTTATGACATACACAACATACAGGTATATAAGAATCTAATCTAATCATCTAAACCAGGGGTCAGCAACCTTTTTGACATGGAGTGCCTGTTTGAAATATAGTTGTAACTAGTGTGCCTCAACAATATTCCATGCATCGTAATTTTTTTCTCATAATCAGGTATTTTTAATGATAATTTTTACATTATTACCATCATTATCATTATCATTATTGTTATTGTTATTATTAACTATATTATTATGATGGTTGTATCAACCCTAAATCTGAGTTGGGGGGGGGGGTGCAATGCAGACAAACAGCTGCATACAGACCATTTCACTCACATTTGCCCATTCATTTTTGGACACATCACACACCATCGGTGTTTGTACTGTACGTGTGCTGTCATAGCTCCACCTACAGGCCTAATGGAGAACACCAGGAGAACACCAGGATGTGAATGGAGGGTGAATGTGAGGTATATCGTGTAAATAAGTTTTGATTGATCGCAAGACTACACTGTAGTCAAAAATAAGTACACAACCACATTATTTCAACCTAATAAAACTATGTTAATTGTCATTGTTTTAAGAACACAAGTTGACTTGGTAATACTCACATTTTGAGTAAAAAAAAAGGCTTTTAACATGTGCAATGTTCAATGAAATAGAAAAATAAATAATAAAATTTGTTGATTAATCCCACTGGTCACAATGGTGACCGTAATAATGTTTTTGTTATAAGGCTCTGCAAATGTTACTGAATGATGTAGCAATGTATTTCCAGCTAAATTGAAATAATAAACAAATAAAGGGTCTCAATTAAATATGTGGTAGTAAAAAGAACCTGTCGGAGGATTTCAACAAGATAAATGCGACAACAGTGCAAAATATTTCACTATAATATTTCAAAGCAAAAAAAAATATATATATATATATAATTTTTTTTAATGCTGCCCCCTGTGCCTATGAAAATGCCCCCGCGTGCCTATGTGCCTAGGGTTGCCTACCCCTGATCTAAACTAATCTAATCATGACATATAAGACATACATGACATACAGATATACAGTACAGTTACATTTGTGACATACAAGATAATATTTGCATATTATGCAAATATACAGTACTGGTAAACAGATCCTAACAGTAAATATATACATACGAGGGGGAGGGAAATGTACATTAGGAGGGGGAGGGTGGGTGAGGGTGTTCGGACATTTACAGAGATCCTAACAGAAAATATACAGTATACATTCTAGGGGGAGGAGACTGTACATTGGGAAGGGGTGGGTGGGGGGAGGGGTTGTGGGTGGGGGGAGGGGGATGCAAGCATAGGGAGGGGGGGGGGTGTTGGACATTTACGGGGGCCAGTTTCGAATTGCAGCCTCCCGTAGGTTGCTCTTTGAGAGCGGTTTTGAAGGTGGGTAGGGATTCACATAATTTTACGCCTGTAGGTAGGGCGTTCCACATTGATTTCGCATAATTGCGAAACATGTTTAGTCCCTTGTTTGAGCCGAATCTGGGTTGAACATGATTTGTGGAACTCCCTCTGGTGTTGTGGTTGTGGTATTCACTGACCTTTGGGAAGTATTTCGACATGTACATGGTAGGGCTGACCCCTATTAATCGATTAGTCTACTAATCGGTCGAAAGGAGCCTTGGTCGACTGGCCAACCTCTTAGTCGAATATAATTAAAAAATAAAATAAAAAATAAATATTAAAGGTGACATGCATTATAAATGTCATTTTTCAGTCTCTAGCATTGTATTATAGTAATAGGAGTTAGTATCAATGTGTTTTAGTGTCTAAATACCATATTGGTGGATTGCTCTGATTCAGCTCAGATCATTTCCTGCTCCAGTAAATTAGGCCATCCTGATTTGAAGGCCTGCGTGACGTTACTCAGGCTCTGGGTAGCAGACAGTGATGTGATTGGCTCTGTGGTTGTAGCTAATGCCCGCCCACAATCTACCTAGACTGAGTGGAAACCACTTCCTCATACTCTGCATGCACTCTGGAGGGAGAGAGAGAGAGAGATAGAGAGCATTCAGGAGCACTTGGGGGGGATGGGGGGGGGGGCCTGCCGTGCGGCACACACCTCCGAACGGGAGAGTGAGTGAGGGAAAAAAAGGAAGAGAGAGGGAGGAAGAGAGGCCCCCCCCCCACAAGCTGCCGCGCGGCACACCCGAGAGGGAGAGAGAGAGGGAGAGGAGGAGAGAGGGAGGGAGGGAGAGAGGGGGCCTTATCAATAACGGCCTGTCTTTTTTTTTTCTCTCTCTCTCTCTCTCTCTCTCTCTCTCTCTCTCTCTCTCTCTCTCTCTCTCTCTCTCTCTCTCTCCCACCCCCTCCCTCTCTCTCTCTCTCTCTCTCTCTCTCTCTCTCTCTCTATCTCTCTCTGTCTACCAGTCGCAGACTGTGTGAACTGACTGTCACTCAAAGTGCTTATGGGCGGAGCCAGGCCATAACAGCCTGAAATCTTGAAGCTGAAAGATTATGGTTTTGAGTACTTGATTAGAAATATAAAACAATGCATTTTTTGGAAAAGAACCTTACAGATGTCTTCAATAGACTCACAGGAATTGTGTAAAGTTGCCCAAATAGTGCTAGGAATAGCAACGCATGTCCCCTTTAATATTTTTTTTTTTATTATCATTCTTTCCAAAAGAAAAGAGGCCTAGAAGCGTGGCTAACGCTAATGGCACGCATACCAGAGGCTAACTGCCTACGAAAACAGGCACAGAGGCACTGAAAGAGGATTTCACCCATCTAATGAACACACTAGACTAGACAAATATCAAGATGTATCCATCAGTGGACCAATTACATGCTTTTGCAGAGGACAAGAAGCCTTCAGTCGACTCCTTCAGACATTAAGCACCCCCCACAGCCCAAATGGAATGATAAAAAATTTAAAAATAAAAAAAATAAAAAAATAATATATATATATTTTTTTTAGTCAACCAATAGTCGACTAACGGCAAATTTTGGCCAATCCTAGTCGACCATCCAAATCCTTAGTCGGGGACAGCCCTAGTACATGGGTACCTTAGTGGTGTAGTGTATCTTGTAGACCAGGCCCATTGCAAGTTGCTGTACTCTGTCGTCTACTCTAAGCCATCCTAGGTTGTAAAAATGAGCAGGGGTGAGGTGGGTTCTAGGAGTAAGGTCAAGCAGTAGTCTGACCAGTTTGTTTTGTGATGTTTGTAATCTTGTTTTTAGTGCATTTGAGGTGCTTTGGTACCATGAGGTGCAAGCATAGTCATAGTACCCTTGAATGAGTGCTCCTGCTAGAGTCTTCAGGGTATTCATGTTTACCAGAGAGGAGATCCGGTACAAGAATCTTGTTCTTTGGTTGACTTTTTTTATTACATTGAATGCCATTTTGTCACAGGAAAGATGTGCCTCTAAGATCAAACCCAGGTATGTAATTTCATCTTTCCTTGTGACAATATTATCACCCACTATAACAGAGAAGCCGTTGGCCTTGCTGAGTTTGTTATTTGAACCAAAGAGAATGGACTCTGTTTTACCCATGTGTAATGATAGTTTGTTATCAGCGAGCCAGGTGCAGATTCTGCCGAGTTCTGAGCTGAGGGTTTTTTCAACCTGTAACTTGATCTTGTCAGAGACCAGCAGGGCTGAGTCGTCCGCAAACAGGAACAAGTTGCAGTCACAAGCTGACGACATGTCATTTGCATAAATTAGGAACAGTAACGGTCCTAGTATGCTTCCTTGTGGAACACCACAGCTCACTGGGAGGGGGGGGGGGGGTAGAGTACCGTTGGCGTTTACCTCTACCATCTGTTCTCTCCCCTCCAGGTAGGATTGTATCCAGCTCACTGATAAACTATCAAAACCTATTGCTTTTAGATTGTCAATCAGAATGGGGTGATTGACAGTGTCGAAGGCCTTTTGTAGGTCCAGCATGACCATGCCGCAGTATTTGCCCGTGTCCACCTCTTGTTTTATGTGGTCGTTCAAATAGAGAAGGCATGTGTCAGTAAAGTGGGATGTTCTGAAGCCAGATTGAAATTCGTAGATTCGATTTTTTTCCACAAGGTACTTTTCGACCTGTTCATAGAAAAAAATTTCCATGACTTTCGAGATGGAAAGTCCCAGGATGACTTAGCTTTAGATACACCACGTGTAACTAAAAACTGAGCTTGGTTTTAGATATTATGTCCCATAAAAAAGGAATGCTGCTATGACACCTGAATTTCCCCAAGGGGATTAATAAAGGAACACTTGACTTGAATGAACTACAGAACACCTTGAAGTTAGAACATTCAATTCTGTTCAATTTCTGTTAATTTTAAACTCTCAAGTTTGAAGTTCAAGTTTAGTTTTATTTGTCACATATAAGGTACATCTACAGTATAGTGAAATGCTTGGATCTGTATGACCCTCCTGAGATTGTGCTTCATACAACAATAAAATGTAAAGACCAAACAATATACAAGACTAAAATGTACAAAATGCTAATTGCACAAATTAGGTAGAAGAGGTAGTGCAGGGGCGGTTAGGTGGCGTAGCGGAGATTGCGTTCGTCACCAACCCCGGAGCTGTGAGCTGGATTCGCCTGTTCGAATCCAGCTCACAGCTCCGGGGTTGTCACCAGCTTGGCTGGCCGCTCACACTAATACAATTGGCAGTATTAGAGGGTGGGAGAAGCTGGCGGGGTGGGTCCGGGTCGTTGTAAACAGCGACTCCTACAGTTCAGTCGGGGCGCCTGCTAAGCGCGGATGGGACCTGAGTGGGATAGTGTGATCCTTCCACACGCTACGCCCTCTCGGAGAATATCCGCGCTGCCAGGTGAAAAGAAGCGGTTGATTGGCTGGACGTGTGTCGGAGGAAGCACGTGGTAGCCTCCACTCTCCCAGATGATCTGACTGTGGGGGGTAAGTGTGCAGCGACCAGGAAGGGGATTGGGAATTGGCATAACGACTAACATTGGGATGGGAGAAAATCGGAGGAAAATGGAGGGGGAAAAAGATCAAAAAAAAAGAGGTAGTGCAAATGTGTAGGAATAAATATATATATTATGGTGTAATGTTTAAAAAGTGTTTAAAGTGGTCACGGGCTCGGGGTGGGGGGGGGCCCTGGTTCGGGGCCTCGGCGGGTCATGGTGTTAAAGAGGCATGATGCTTTGACTCGCTGGGGTGCCAGACTCGGGGCCCTCGAGGGTTGGGGATCGTGGCTGCTGTGGATGGTGATGGAGGGGGCTCGGGATGATAACTGTACGGTCTGTCTCAATTATTGTCTAGTCATTGTTGTGTTAGGTTATTGTCCTGGGATGTCTTTTTGTGTATTATTGTTATTATTGTATTGTGATATGTTTTGTTTCATGTTGGAAAAAATAAAATAAAAAAGATTTGATAAAAAGAAAAGTGTTTAAAGTGAGTGTGTGCATGTGGATGTTGTGTGCAATGAATATTAGAATGGATGAGTTAATGCTACATTGAGCAGCCTGATGGCCTGGGGATGGAAGCTCCTTTTGTGCGTGCCTGACTGCAGCAGTGAAAAGTGGCCATTGTTTGGGTGGCTAGAGTCCTTGATTATTCTCTGATATTTTAGATATGCTTGTTACTTGTTTCATTTGAAATACATGTTTGTTGATATTCTACTGAATCTTTGTTGAAACTGTACTTGTTTTTCCAATGTGTTTGTATGTCTATTTTAAACAGGTCGCTGATGAAAAGGAGATCTCGGTCCCATAGTGCTTATCTGTATAGATAAAGGACAAATACACACAACATAAAATCAAGTGAAAGTAGAAATAACCAGATATTATTTTTTACATTATTATTTATATTTTTACATTATATATTATTATTATTATTTATATTTATATTATTCTTTTTTCCTGCCTGTACCTCCCCTCCCCCATCCCTTATGCTGCTATGATGCCTGAATTTCCCCAAGATAATTAATAAAGGAACACTTGACTTGTACTCTGGTAAAAAGTAAAAGGCCTACATGCAAAATTCTAAAAGTATTACTTGATATTAAACATACTCAAGAAGCAAAAGTAAAAGTTGACCTGTCATGCCCTCATATTGCAGTATAAAGAAGCATCCCATTTCTGGGCGGCTACGTGGTGCAGTGGGCAAGGCGCTCACCACGAATACTGGAGACGCTGGGTTTGCCTGTTTGAGCCCAGCGCTCCACATTGCTTTCAGTTTAACTGGTCGTCCGTACTAATACACATTGGCAGTATTAGGGGGTGGGAAACTGATGGGTGGGGATCGGGCGTTGTGGACAGCGACTCCTACAGGTCGGACTAGACAGGCGCCTAAGGGGTCTACTGTGAACAGCACCCCGGTGGAAGGGGCGTTCGGTATGCTGTGCACCATGTCGCAGCCTCCACAAAACCCGACCCCCTAGAGAGGTCGAGGTAGAGAAGGCTGACACGATTGGCAGACGTCATGAAAAGTGCGGGGGCACACTCGCAGGCAGACAGGGTCAAGCCCGGCCTAAACCAGAGAGTCGACTCTTCTACCAACACACCGGGGAATCAACCACCCCCCTATGTTTAGTTTAACAGGAGGTGGTTGTTCCCTTAACCCCCCCAAGAAAAAAACTCTGAAACACAACTGCACGTATACACCGGCTATACAGGCAGTACAAGTGTTTCAGTTTTCAAGAAGGGGTTAACCCAGGCCAACAGGTTGACGAGAAAGAGTCCGGACCTGGGCCCGGTGGACCAGGACATACACAGGGATGCCAGAGGGGTACAATAGAACCACCTCGACAGCCCCCTCCCAGCCCCACCGAGCAAGGGAAGGGAGAGGCAAAAAATAATGGAGAAGGACCAGGACCCTTAGCACAGCGCAAGGTACAACACAATATTGACCAAGCAACTGCGAAGGATAACTTGTAGTGACGTAACCACAACACACACCTCCATAACATCAATCCCTGCGACGCCCGGGCCAACCCGGCATTTTCCCCCCGAAAAAGCACAAAGTCCTTCAGGGCACCATTTACATTTACATTTACATTTAGTCATTTAGCTTATCCAAAGCGACTTACAAGTTCTGTGCGACAAGACAGCAAGAAGGGTATAACTCTATCAGCTGAGTAACAATGTTCATCAAAGTGTTGCGTGTTACAGTGTAGGTTAGTTTATTAGGACAAGTGCATGACAGTAAGGTTAGTCAGGGTTAGATTTTTTTTTTTTTTTTTTTTTATCATTTCAGATAATGGTTGAAGAAGTGAGTCTTTAGTCGACGGCGAAAGATTGGACGGGATTCGGCTGTCCTAACTGGGATGGGTAGTTCATTCCACCATTGTGGGGCAAGGACTGAGAATAGTCGGCTTCTCTTTGATGACCCTCCGGGAGCTTGGATAGGAGTAGATCTGAGGCGGCCAGAAGATGCAGAGCGTAGGGGTCTTGAGGGTGTGTAGTTAGAGACCATTGACCGGAGGTAGGCGGGAGCGGTTCCCTTTGCCGCACGGTATGCTAGGTCGAGGGCCTTGAAGCGGATTTGTGCAGCAATGGGGAGCCAGTGCAGGTCCCTAAGAAGTGGGGTGACATGGGCCGACTTCGGTAGGTTTGAGATCAGGCGGGCCGCTGCGTTTTGAATGAGTTGAAGAGGCTTGGTGGCAGTGGCCGGGAGGCCAGCTAGGAGTGCGTTGCAGTAGTCGAGGCGGGAGATGACTGTTGATTGGACGAGGAGTTGGGTGGCTTCTTTTGTCAGGAAGGGGCGTATCCTTCTGACGTTGCTCAGGAGGAATCTGCAGGTTCTGGTTGTCGCTGCGATGTGAGCAGAGAAGTTCAACTGGTCGTCGAGGACAACACCAAGGTTCTTGGCGGTCGGCGACACGGTCACAGCTGCATTCTCGACTGTGATGGAGAGGTCGGTCAGGGGGGAGGATTTGGCCGGCAGGTGGAGCAATTCTGTTTTGCTTAGGTTCAGTTTGAGGTGGTTGGTCGTCATCCAGGCGGAGATGTGGGACAGACAGGCCGAGATCCGCTCAGAGACGTGGATATCTGAGGGAGGGAAGGAGAGGAAGAGTTGAGTATCATCGGCATAACAATGATATGAGAAGCCATGAGACGTGATAATGTTACCCAGTGATTTAGTGTAGAGGGAGAAGAGAAGGGGTCCTAGGACCGAGCCCTGGGGGACACCCGTCCGGAGGGGGCGGGTGGCCGACAGAGTCCCTCTCCATGACACTTGGTAGGAGCGGTCATTGAGGTATGATGTCAGCCATGTCAGCGCAGATCCAGCCACTCCCATTCCTGCGAGGGCCGTGAGGAGGATCTGATGGTTGACTGTGTCGAAGGCTGCAGATAGATCTAGGAGAATCAGGACAGAGGAGAGGCCTTTCGCTTTTGCTAAGTGAAGTGCCTCTGTGACCGCAATGAGGGCCGTTTCTGTGGAGTGGCCAGTCCGGAAGCCAGACTGATTGGGGTCTAGGAGGTCATTCTGTAAGAGATATGCAGTAAGTTGGTTGGATACAGCACGTTCAAGTGTTTTAGAAAGGAAGGAGAGAAGAGAGACAGGACGATAGTTGGCTATGACGGTGGGGTTCAGGGTTGGTTTTTTTATGAGGGGCGTGACTCAGATCTGTTTTTATAATGAGCAACCAAGGCGCGCCAGCCCATGCGTGGTTCCACACTGAAAGCACCCAGGGCCAGCGCCATGTACACGTCGAGACCCAAAACACATCAATGGTAATTCTAACAAGAAACCAGATAACGTTCCCTCCACGCCGCCTGGGACGAGCGGCAGGAAGCTGGCCAAAAGACACAGATATGGGTCCCATATGACGCGTCTGAGGGAAAAAACCCTGTCAACACTGCTCTGTATAAAAGAGAGGAGACAGGGAACCCCCAGAGAGACCTCCCATGTGAGTAATAATTGAAAATATATATGTAAACATTGAGCCACGTGACCAAAAGCTCAACACATATGCAATAGAGAGCAGAGCAGAAAACAACAGTTTCCAATGCACCGCATAACTCAATCTTGACAATGACAGCGGTCCACAACATGGAGCCTGAAAAAAACTCATGGAAGTCTCACGACAATAGAAACGCGCCCAGTGACGTATTCTATGGCCGGGGAAATTCTGTGACCCACCTGCCCAAATATGGCGTGGGACCAGGGAACTCCCCCCTCCCCCTCCCCACCCTGTGACGCGCTGACCCGACAGCGTGACAGGAAGACCGAAGAACAGGAGGTCAAACCCCCTGGCCAATCAGTAAAAAAAAGGGGGGGGGGGGTTTATCAGTTCACCCCCTTATGACCTCATACCCCGGATACGATGAAAACAAACAACATGATGACCAGTTATCTAGCATGCTACATGAAAAAGCGTATATCCACTAAGATAAGCTCAACGATTGCACGCCAGTCACAGACGATAAACTCGTTTGTGAAAAAAACTGGTTTTTATACAAGGCTTTAGGCTCATGTGCGAACACGTCACCCGTGTTTTCATACTTCACCAAGTAAAGAGAAAACAACAGACGTTTAAAGAGAGGGTCAAAGACCTCGGTACAAGCTACATATGTGATTACTTCTGCAGGTTAACACTCTAACCTGGTTGTGGACTCGATGCCATGTTTCCCAAACGTAACAGAATACACACAACCCCCTCAGATAAAAAAGGTAAAGTTCACTCTTAATACTGCAAGAAGAACACCGTCTTCTTCATGATGAGGGAAGACAAGTATTTGGACCGAGTGCTAGCCACAGGCCTTGCTACAGTAAGCACACATGTAAAGCGACCAGAACACAATTTTCAAGAAAACTGTCCTACTCCCTAAGCAAACACACAACCCCACAGCTAGGTGAGGGTTATACATCGTATCCCCAATATATAGTGAATAAACACACATTTTGTAACAAAAACCAGTCCCTCACCAGGAGGGACTTTTTTATTTAATAACAAAATCATATGTTGGGGGGGGGGGGGGGGGGGCGGGGGGGCAGGGGTAAACAGGGGAATCACTAGCGGCGCCTGCCACGTGCAGAGCGCTGTTTGCCCCCACGGGGAGCCGGCCCGGAGGAACGGTTCTGGGGAGCCTGATCACGACGATCCCTACCGTTACCTCCGGGCGTGGTGCGGCTGGCTGCAGCGGACGAGGCACTCCCTCCACTCCTGGCCTTCTTCGCCGAAGGTCCAGCAGCGGCGGCGGTGGTGGCGGAGGCAACGGTCGCGGTCCTCTGCCGGCATGGCTTCTTCCGGACATCACCGTGGCATCAGGTCGGGGGAAATGGGGTTGGAGCACGGAGCGCTCCTCCTCCATCTCCCTGCAGGCAGCCGTCATCTGTTGCATGGCCGACCCTAATAGCCCAGCATCAGAGAGGGGGGCCATGAGCAGTGGAATCCTCCTCTGTTCCGGCACCCGCGCCTGTTCTAGCCAAAGGTGGCGCTGGGAGAGAGTGGCCAGGGCACGCTCCTTCCCCGCGGCTATTGCCTGCAGCTGGGTTAGGTGCAGGATGGCTCCAGCCGCCTGGGCGTGAAGGTATCGTTGATGGTCATCCAATACCGACTTGCCCGCCATCAGCCCCGACATGTAGCGCACTAGCTGCGCGATGTTTAGCCACGCCATTAGCGGAACAAGGCAAGCAACTCCCCTTGCGTACCTCCCTCCACGTCACTCGCGTCCCTCACTGTCGGCCGACTGTCCACTGGAGGGGGAACTAGGGCCAGAACCAGGCCATCTCACAGGAGATGGAGGCTCAACGGCCCCTCTGCGAGGCAAACTCACCACCGGGCACCACCCAGGCGTATCTGGCTGCCACGACCGCGGAACCAGAGACGCCCCACGACGCACGGAGGACGCGGCGATGGTGAAGCGCTGGTGAAGGGTGACGTTGCGAGCGTCCAAACCCTCCGAAGGTGCAAACATTATTTCTTAGCTTTTCTCGTAAAATTGCGAGAGAGAGAAAAATAAGATACAATGTCCACGTAGCTCCTTTCCAACAACTATTTTGGCACTAAACTCAAAGTGGTGTATACAGTCACTTCTACGGTGGTGAAAATAGGGAAGGAGCTGTTAGTATGGCCACGACCCCGCTTATGTAGAGGAGTGGATGTGGGTGTGGCCAGGCGGATGGGTGTGTACATGTGAAGAAAATTATTCAGTATTAGATTTATAAGGGATGTGGTTCCACTAGAGTGCAGATTGTAAGCTATACGATAATATAACTGTCTGGCTGTTGCTATATGCTGCACTCCACTGTAGCTTGTAGCAGTTAGTATATGATTGCTGTCAGTCAACTATTACTGCACATAAAAATGATATGCTATATTAAAAAAGGTGCATAGTTTGAGTTCCTAACCATAATTATTCTAGAATACATATAAGAACATCATCCATGGAGATTATTGTCATAACTCTATGTTTCTCTATTCTGTCTCGGTCATGAAATTATGGTAGGCAGATATATATTTTTATAATATTGGTTGGTAAGAATTTGAGACTTTTTTAGTTTAATTGTAGGATTTTTACATCATCGTAGAAGGGACTGTGTATTCACGGAGCGATTCGCTCGTCCAACAATGTTGGCATGATTTTACAGTCCCGAAAGGGGCTATATTCTCTTCCACTATTGTTTTCATAATTTCTTGCAAGATGTTACATGCTAACTTTGCAACATGACAAAAGTCAAAATCTATACAATCCTGTACAATTTGTCCAATAGTCATGAAACCTGATACTTGTTGTATAAACATGACTTAGACCATCAAGTTTGCCACTGTGTAGGGTGCTCCCCTTTATCCAAGGTCACTTTGACGTGCCTTAACCTATGGCAACTGTCCTGTCTTAAGTCTGTCTCGCTTTTCTCTATCAAAACGCTTGTCGCACAGGTGTTGCAAAGAAATTTCAACGGTACTCACAGTTAAACGAGATGACAGCGCAGGCGCATCAGGCAGCCAAAGCCGGGAATAAAGCCGTTTTGAGCTGTGTTGACCAGTTTATTAAAATTATTTTAAATGTTATCAGCAACGCCAAGCTTTCAAGCCCTAGCGTTTGTCTGTCCGAAACCCTCATGCAACTGTGAGTACCTTTGAAATTTCTCTGCGATACTTGTACGACAAGCGTTTTGCTGAGGACCAGTTCTTCAGAGTTAATTGTGAAATCTTTCAATGGTCATATAAGGGGCTGTGTATTCACTCATCCAACAATGTTGGCATGCATCAGTCCTAAAAGGGGCTAAAGGGAATACAGAGGTAGACGTGTTCTCAAATGCAGGGGTGTAAAGTACTTGAGTAATTGTACTTTGTTACAATACTTAAGTACTGTTTTTGGGGATTTGTACTTTACTCAAGTATTATTAGGTTTGTATACTTGTACTTTTACTCAATTACATTTCAGAGAGAAAAAACATACTTTTTACTCCTTACATTTAAAATGCAGACCTACAAGGTACAAATCTTGCAGGTCCAACTATTTTAATTAGTATATTTGTTTCTCTGGCTGAACTAACGTTAACGTTATTAATCCTGCGGCCACACTTTATTTAAAAAGAGCCAATCAAATCCCCATTAATGGAAAATGAACCCGCCTATACCCTACCCATGCTGATTGGTTCTTGTGCAAGACTAGAAAGCGGGGATCATTGATTAAACACCTTCTATCAGAAGAATAGACTATCAGAAAAAAGTTTTTTTTTTTTTTTTTTTACTTTTTAGTACATTTAAAAGTTAACTTTTTTACTTTTACTCAAGTGAATGAATGAATGAATGAATGAATGAATGAATGAATGAATGAATGAATGAATGAAAACTTTATTTAACAGATTGCAGAATGGGTACAATACAGTACGGCTCACTACACACAATTGTTAAGGGGAGGTAGACCAGAGAAAGACGTTTGTCTTGTTTACATCAGGGTCCCCCATTTTCAATTCATAATGAAAGTGTGTTTTTAGACAGATACTCTACTTTTACTTGAGTACGATTTTGAGACGGTACCCATACTTTCACTTAAGTATTGATTGATTGATTGAAAACTTTATTAACAGATTGCAGAATGGGTACAATACAGTACATCTCAATACACACAATTGTTAAGGGGATGCAGACCAGAGAAAGACTTTCGTCTTGTTTACATCAGGGTCCCCCATTTTCAATTCATCAGGACATATATGACATACATGACATACAGATAGACAGTACTGCTACATCTATACATTTATGACATACCAGATTTGCAAATACAGTACTGTTTGTGATACAAAAAGAGTCCAGAAAAGAGAGTATATACATTTGATGTAAAAACTGTATAATTGGAGGTTGGGTGGGGTTGGGTGGGTGGGTGGGTGGGGGGGGGGGGGGGCACTGTACAACTGTACAAGCAAAACTGTACATTGGAATATTGACAAAACCATACTAGGTAATTTACTGTACATTGGAGGGGGTTGGGTTAGGACATTTACAGGGGCCAGTTTCGAATTGCAGTCTCCCGTAGGTGTTCTTTGAGAGTGGTTTTGAAAGTGGGTAGTGATTCACATTCCTTTACAGCTTTGGGTAGGGCGTTCCACATTGATGTGGCATAATTGTGAAACGTGTTTAGTCCCTTGTTTGAGCCGAATCTGGGTTTAACATGATTTGTGAAGCTCCCTCTGGTGTTGCGATCGTGGTATTCACTGACCTTTGGGAAGTATTTTGACATGTACATGGGTACCTTGGTCGTGTAGTGTATCTTGTAGACCAGGCCCATTGCAAGTTGCTGTACTCTGTTGTCTACTCTAGGCCATCCTAGGTTGTCAAAGTGGGCAGGGGTGAGGTGGGTTCTAGGAGTAAGGTCAAGCAGTAGTCTGACCAGTTTGTTTTGAGATGTTTGTAATTTTGTTTTTAGCGCATTTGAGGTGCTTTGGTACCATGAGGTGCAAGCATAGTCGTAGTACCCTTGAATGAGTGCTCCTGCCAGAGTCTTCAGGGTATTCTTGTTTACCAGAGAGGAGATCCGGTACAAGAATCGAGTTTGTTGGTTGACTTTTTTTTATCACCATGCCATTTTGTCACAGGAAAGATTAGCCTCTAGGATGGAACCCAGGTAGGTAATTTCATCTTTCCTTGTGACAATATTGTCACCCACTGTAACTGAGAAGCCATCGGTCTTGCTGAGTTTGTTATTTGAACCGAAGAGAATGGACTCTGTTTTGCCCATGTGTAATGATAGTTTGTTATCAGCGAGCCATATGCAGATTCTGCCTAGTTCCGAGCTGAGGGTTTTTTCAACCTGTAACTTGTTCTTGTCAGAGACCAGCAGGCAGGGGCGGACCTTCCTACAGGCGATATAGGCGGTCGCCTAGAGCGCCACCCAGAGGGTGGCGCAAAAAAAAAAAAAAAAAAAATTTTTTTTTATGTGCAGTTTTGGCGCCCCCCTCTATATCTGCAACCATTATTTTTACATTAAAAAAATTCTAACATAAGGGAAAATGAGCCAAAAATCTAAAACGGTCGGTCGGTCTGAGCCTCAGCTTTAGGTGTTCACAGTCAGAACATGCTAGAGTGCTGTGCATTGATGGGTATCGGTCAAGTGGTTATAGAATTGAACGTTGAGGAAAGAAAGACTAACGTTAGAGAACTATGAAGAAAAAAGCCAAAAAATACAAAAAAAAAATACAAAAAAAAAATACAAAAAAAAAAAAAGTGGTGAATCTCGCCTAGGGCGCCAAATGGGCTAGGTCAGCCCCTGCCAGCAGGGCTGAGTCGTCCGGAAACAGGAACAAGTTGCAGTCACAAGATGACGACATGTCATTTGCATAAATTAGGATTATTAGTATAATTTCTGGGTACTTTTTACATCCCAAATGTCATCATAGTCCTGATTTGAACTCCTTGGCTTGATTATATAATCGACTATACATAAAAGGGCTATAAATATCTGACTGAATATACAAAATATATTGATATACAGGCCAAACATAATCGCGATTCAATGCACATGATAGTGTGTGATGATGATCAGAAGTGATCCTAAACCATGTTAATTTAAATGTATAGTATTGTCCAGAAACACGTGGTACTGCCTTATTGACACGTGCTCGAGTGTAGGAATGGTGAATCTGAATCGTTGCATTCGGTGGATTTAATTGTCAGGTGCTAGATCACACCAAAGAAGAGGTCAGTTTTGGCCCAAGTTGCGAAGCCACAAGTCGTCGTGAAGTTGTTTATAACCCTACCCCTAACCTTGACCACTCCCACTACCTACAATTAAAAATAAATAGTAGTAAACATGTTTCTTCCGTGCCGTGGCCCGTGGGATCCCTAGTGTCTACCATTTAGAAATACGTTCCTACTTCCTCCAAGGAGGCTCGAGGCGATGCTAACGTCACAGCCGAGTGATTTTTTCCCGTAGCCTATGTGTGCGAAGACGCTCTCTGATTGGCTAGCCACGTACAGCGAAGACCCTCTCTGATTGGTTTAGCGCCGAAGGGTCTCTTCCCCCTAACCCTAACCTTAACCTTAACCCTAACCCTAACTCTAAGCATAACCCACTTCGAAAGAGGGCCAAAATACAAAGCATAACCACTTTGAAGCAGAGAATATTATGTACAAGGCGGAAGTTGCGGAAGAGAAGGCTACGGGAAAAGAATCACGCATCACAGCCCAGCTGCGCGCGCACCCTTTACGTGCTCACTCCCCCTACGCTGTGCGTGCGCGTGCCCTTCTATCGCGTGGTGGTGGTGGTGATCATCCATATTACTGCTAGTTGTGGAGATACGGTTGTAATTTTGAGAGGCTTTCGGACGCTTTTTTATATGTTTTAATTTAGTACTGGCCACTCTGCGTCTTAGACTGAAGGTTATTTGGTCTAGGGGTGGAGTGGAGAAGAAGATTCCGCGGAATACTTCACATTTGTCGTCCCTGACTTGAAGGCGAATTTGGGGGTATCCGTGAGGAGAAAAAGGGGAAATGGCCACTCAGGTGGAGGCTCCTCTCCTGCCCAACAATCCCCTTGTTATCAAACAGGAGGAGCACGGAGGACATGCGAGCACGATGATCCACGGAGAGGAGTGCCTGGAGAAAGGGGCGAAGCAGGCGGGCGGTGTTGGTGGTGGTGTTGTCGACGACGAGGGGAGCAACAAGGGGGGAGAGCACCCCGGGCAGCCGAGCTCGAAACAGGCGAAGGAGGAGAGCAACAACCAGGCGAAGGACAGCCTGGACCAGGCGGGCTCCTCGAACAACAAGCACACGGAGGACGGCGTTAAGGGTGGCAACAAACAGGAATTTACTGAAGCTCCCCCGCCCAAGGTGAACCCATGGACTAAGAAAATGAACAACGCGGTGGTGACCGTGGTCAGCGTGAACGGACAAGCAGCACACCATGGTTTGTACCCTCCTCCCTGTTTGTTCTTCTCTTCTTCTTGTTGTGTTGATCTGGTCCAGGGTGCGTCTTCACCTGAACCACTACACTACAAACAGCTGTCATTAATCATTATGTGGCACTTTAGTAGCACCTCCTGCTGTGTGATGGTCGCTAGATGCACTATATTTAGACCCGAGGGCCGCTCTCTCTGCTATTCCTGGAGCAGTGTGTGTGGACCCTGACTCTTCGGAGGCATTGGAATTGGAACATGCGGAACACACGCATGCATACACTTGTGTATTTGTTGCATGTCAATGCGAAGAAACGGGGCTCAATTTGAACATGTTAATAAGTTAACGTGGGGCGAGGCTTTTTAACAGCGTTGTTAAAGACACTATGAATTGAAAATGGGGGACCCTGATGTAATGTAAACAAGACAAACGTCTTTCTCTGGTCTGCATCCCCTTGATTGAAAACTTTATTAACAGATTACAGAATGGGTACAGTACAGCTCAATACAATTGTGTGTATTGAGCCGTACTGTATTGTACCCATTCTGCAATCTGTCATTCATTCACACCGAATCTGATGTAAGGTTACATCACGGGGGGTGGGGGGGGGGTCGATGGCTGCCATGTGAGGTGTGTGAAGAAGCAGCAACAACAACCCGGTGTACCGACTGAGTGTTGAGTCACCGTGAGGACCATCCCTCAAGTGTCCCAAGTTACTACTTTCACCATCTGGCAATGCAACACCACAGGATCCACCACACCCGCTTAGTGTGTCCCAAGTCCTCGATTTAACGTCATTATCTATGAGGCCTCGACTGTATCATCGGTTTGTTTAGGAGACTGCTTCTTCGGAGGAGAGGTGTGGACTGGCTCTTACTGGCCGACTCCTCCATCTAGTCACTGCACACACACACACACACACCCACATACTGCACACACTCTTTTACATTCACCTAGAGTCTAAAGTCTTAGACACTTTAACCGTTTTATATATTCATTACCAAAGATTTACACTACATCCCAACATTTGTTGCATTTTGTACTTTAGTAGTTTGTATTACTAGGGTTTGGCTTATTCTTTTGACATTTAATTGTATGAAGCACGATCTCTCTAGGGGGCTCATACATAACCAAGCATGTCACGGTCATGTACATTATATAATGTGACAAATACAACAACACGACTGTAAACAGGCTTGATGGGGGAGCAGCTCCCAGTCGGGGCCTAGTCAGACCCCCAGCCCTCCGCCTCCTGGCTGGCTAAGCTAAGCGGCAGCACGGCGACACCAGCCCCGGGTGTATCGTGTCCACTAACGGCTACAGTGCGCCGCCGACCCGAACACACCGCGGTCGCATCTCGGCGCTTAAACTCAACACGGAACGGCGAAGCGTTCAGTCGCTGCGTTTATTGTTGTATCTTGTAAAAGTCTAGAAGAAAACTAACACATTTTTTGTTATGGGACGTCACGTGTTCACTCCACGTGTTCCCTGGGCGAAATGCAAGGGGAACAATGCGGCGATCGAAAAATCCAATTCGCACGACTTGGTTGTGTGTAAACGTGGCGCATATATACATGTTGTATAGTAAGAGAAACGGGGATGAGTTGTCATCATGCCATGTGTTGATTGTCGTTCCCCCCGACGAGTGCCCGGTTGGTATAACGTTAGCCTGGAAGCTACTACGGCTAGCGATGTGATCCATCGTGGCTCCGACCGCCGCATGATCATATAATAACGCTACTGCTACTCATGCTGGGTAGCTTTTAGCACATTGACGCCGCTGCGTCACGTTATAACGGGAGTCTTGTTTTCCAGCGGGGTTTGGGGGGTTAAAACGTGCGTAAACAATGCAGCTGCAGGGTCTCGCCATGTCATCCCCTCCCCCCACGCAGCACAGTTTGTACTCTAAAGTCTGGATGGCTGGGTGGATGCGTGGTTCCCCCCCCCCCCCCCCGTGTAGAGATGCTGCCCAGATCCAGAAAACGCCCTTTTGACCAGTCGATATGGACAAGTGCATTGTCAGATGCAGGCAAGTGACCTATCCAGTGTCTAGTCCCTGGTTTTTCAAACAATGGGATTGGGCCCAAAATGGGCCACAGGCCATCTTCTTCTGGGACGAATCATCATAAGACGAATCGACCAAATGGTACTAGCAGCTACATTTACAGCTTAATGCTCATGTTGTGTTTACTTGATACCTTGGTAGGCACCTACCATTATAACCTAATAAACAGATTTCACACAGAGGAAGTCCAACCCCCAGACATTAGCGATAACGGCAGAAGGAGCTGTGGTTTAATTAATGCTGTAAGTGGTATTTTTGTCTTCAAATAAAGTGTTAAATAGCTCTACATTCTGACACCCATCACTGATATAGACTGTTTGGTTAGTAGTAATGAGTCTCCCAGTCCCTCCGCTCTGCAGTAAACGGAAAATAAATTTCCTGGGATCCCGTTTCCCACTTTATCCAATCAGGAGAGGGAACCCTAGATATTTTGACTTATTTAAAGAAATCTTGCGAAATCAGATTTGCTTAGTTCACTGGCAGTTTATGTGACTTGTTTCAAGCACATAATATTTGTTTAAAACTAGTTCTTATTTTTGTCAAACCATTTTTGATGGGATAGAAGTGGAAATGGGATACCTGAACATGTATTTTGCGTTTACTGCAGAGCGGAGGGACTGGGAGACCCATGTTACTGACCAAAACAATCAGTGATGGCTGTCGGAATGTAGAGCTATTATTTTAACATGTAGATCACTTCTTTTAACAACAACAAAAACACAACGGCACGTCGGCACCTATAAGTTGAAATACGTTAATCTTCTAATGCAATGCTTGGTGCTGCTGTGCATTCAAATCTGAAATGGTACGAAAAAAAGTAGGAGGAGAGAGGAGGAAGTGGGATTCTGAAAGATTCCTACCCCTATGGAAAAGTGCTTCTGGCTGTATTGGACTTTAATGTCTGACTGCCACCAATTTCACATCTGGTCCAAAAGGGTCTAGCTCAAAATGTTACCCTCTAGTTGCAGCTATCGCGGATTCACACTTGTTGAATTTAGGAGCAATTCAGGAGGTATCCGTATTCTGTTTTCCCCCTTTAAAAGTAGTTGATAAACCCAACATTAACCATAACCTCAAGACATCATGCTGCACCTTAACCTAAAATAGAGGTGAAATAAATTATTTGTGTGTATAATAATAATATAATGCTTTTCAACAAAACACAGATACCTTCTAGCCATGACCCACATGCTTCGCCTGGGGAAGAAATGTCCCGGGTTGAATGGTAAGAGTCTTTAAAGTTAACCTGTAGCTCACTCGTTTGCGACTGCTGGCCAAGGAATCGGGTCAGGAATGAGTGGCAGGTTCAGTCTGACACATTAGCATTCTTCTAGTGCCTGGGAAACCTCGCAAACAAGTGCAAATTGACGCCTTCTGTTTTAATGGTATTTAGAGCGAGAGAGAGAGCAAAATAAACAGTTTATTTTAAATGTAACTACATTCACAAAAGGGCTCGGTGCAGATGGTATTCCATGTAAGCAAAAAGTTGAGGCGTAGCAAAATCTTGAACTGGACATTGAATCAGGCTATGGTGCTTTAAATGTTCCTGGCATACTTGAAGCACTTGGTTGTTGGGTTCACATAGTAGGGTGAGTTCTAAATTAGCATGGACACTTTTCTCTCTGCTCATCCCACGGTCTTCATTCATTCAACGTCACCCCTGTGAAGGAAGCCACCCTCCCTTTGGGGATTTACTCTAGCAGCTGTGTGTAGTGTACCCTAGTTTACGAGGGGCTGACTGGTACCCTGTCTGGAGGTCATGAACTTGGGAAGCGTTGCTGATGCGCAAAAGGCTGAAGTGGGTCCACCTTTTCACGGCAGGATTGGTGTTGAAGCTACCGTTTCCACATTTTGAGTATACAAGCCCAGAGGATTTTGACACGTGGTTAACAGTAGAATGCCATCGAAAAACGAATGACTCGCAGATCGCACCAAACTTGACTCTAAAAGTTGATGTTTAATCATGGACATCATAGCCTCTAGTCGTCTCCCTGACCGTCATTGTTGTCATTATTATTTTTCTATTTTGGTTTTATTTGTGTTTTTGTTGCTTTGTAAAGTGTCCTTGGGTTTCATGAAAGGCCATATAAATCCATGCTGCTATTATTATTATTATTATGGCTTGAATTTAACACTCTAATGCTGCTGGTACATAATATCGGCTGTGTCTGTCAGTGTCAACTCTACTAACTACTTTCAGGAAACCAACCAGTGTTCAACTGCTCTCCTATTTCCTAACGAGCACTACGACAGCCAGTCATACAACACATGTATACTGTACATATAGTCCATTCTGTGTCATCAATTTGAAAGTAGGCGACACTACGCCATTGACTAAACATCCATGAGTGAGTGAGTGTCCACAATTTGCGACTTACAGCCCACGTCGGTAAGTCTGCAGTACTGTGGGGAAAAACAGTTTACTAAAAGGTTTTTTTCCTGGGATAGTTTTTGTGCATTCCTACTGCATACTATTCAGCAGACAGAAGGTCCTCCTCGGCCTCTGAGTGAGTGGTTGTACTGCATTGTTGGTCCATCTGGTCGGTCAGTCAGTGTGAATTATCTCCTCACGCTGTTAAAGCGATGCAGTGATAAGGTTAATCTGAACCGAGGGGCTGTTCTGTTTTAACTTATTTTTGGCCTACATACAAAATTACTTATGTGTATGTCCCTTTGAACGCTGTTTGAATTCCTGCCTCTGTACACTGCGCAGCAGAAACAGCTGTTGCCGACTTGGCTGTGACATGAAATTTAGGGCTGGTTATCTGCACCGATAACTGAAATAGATTTTGATCCACAAGGTCCCACTTTGATTTAGATTTGATATTTCAGTTTGGCTTGGTGCCACTGGTTTCAGGGGGTCAGCACCTTTTCATTGTTGTCAAAAGATATCATTTGGTGAACTGAGTTTGATTTCTGTTGTGGTTCAGCAGAAACTCTGTGCCAGGCAAACTAGAAACATCCGCAGGACGGGGGACGAGCTAGAAATCTTCCCAAGTTTTTTTTCCCTGGCCCTAATGAAATCTATTGTGTAAATAAATAGCCTAAAAAATGAAATGTTAGAGGCAGAGCAGCCTTGAGGTTTGCTACTGTAAGGTATAGGGGCTGACCCCCAATGCTTTGGAGCTTCAGTCGCTGTAATGGTACTCGATCAAAATCAAATCGATCATTCGAACGCTTTTGTTTTCTTTGTTCTCGGTTGTGTTTTTTTTTTACCCCTCCAAAAAGGTGCCTACATCGGCATAAGGAGTACCTTACAGGTATAATAATTCAACATTGATTTAGAGAATCGTTTCTTCAGACAAAACACGGTCACACCACAGCTCTCGGTTTCCCGCCACATTGAGACTGTTGCACGAGAAGAGCGAAGCTTTGATTATTCAACGATGACGACCACTGAAGCTTTGATTATTCAACGATGACCACTGACGCTCTGAAGCTCAACAGAATGGTAATCGTGACATCTCTGGTTTGAATCACCGGACCTGCAGGGAGAACTACTCGACTACAGAATTGGTGCAATTGCCATCCAAAGTTATTTGAATTACATTATGACAAAAAAGAGGACTAACTGAACATCCTACATTTTGCTACATTTAGACCTAGACAGACATTCTACTCACTTATTCTCTTGACGAATGAGAGGCAATTGGCAAGATAAATAATTATGCCATACAACTGAAAGGTGAAGTACAGATTTTGTACCTCCTGTTAACACCGAGATCAGTTTCCAAAGTGATATTGGGTTTCTTTTGGTCACTTTGACTCTGTTAGTAACCAGTGTAAATAACAAAAGAGATGCTATGGGGTGTTAGTTTAGGTCTGTGACCCAGTGCCCTTGCTTTATCTCTCTCTCCTTTTTTTCTTTATCTCCCACTCCCTCCCTCCCAACACGCATGCATACATACACTCAGCTGATTATCAGACATCATGTCTTTTGAGGTCTCCCATCTTGAGCTGGTTCTTTATCTGGTTAACGGGGGTGTCTGGACTCTGTGATATGGCCACATGCCTGTGAAGACACTGCTCTTCAGAGAGGGGTTCTAGGCCTGTGTGCCCTAGGGTGTGTGTGCATCAGCATGTGGCTGCTGGTTTACAAACGTTTCAGTAACCACGTCTCTTGTTCGCCGACGCCCTTGGCGGTAACTGAAGATCATTTGAAATAATTCATAATGGGCCTAGTCAAAATCAAACATGTTTGTTTCGTGCAAGTCCACGATTCCACGTAGGTTGGTCTATTCTGAATATCTCGTTTGGTTGCCTGTTCAAATATCTCGAAGCGCATGTGTCTTTGTGTCTTATTTCCTGGAAGTTGGAAAGAATGGTCCCGTGGCTGGGGAATCGCAGGTTTGATCCCTGCTGTATGTGACCATTGTCACTGGAAGCTTGCCTTGCACAGTGGTGCCCTAAATGGCTCTGTGCTCCTCAGTCTTCTCCAGACACATGCATCTGTGTCTTGGTCAAGGGGTTGTGCAGAGAAAATAAAACTCTTCTTAATCGCAGTGTCACTGTTTGTAAAATGGGGGTAATAGTCCCTATATTCTGTATGCTGTGCAGTGCAGAACAACTCCTCCCCAAGCTGCTCAACCCCCGACTGTCTGAGCCTTTTTACTCAGCAGGAGGTGATGTCACCAGACTGATCATGTGACGCTAGTGAGAGTCTTTTGAGGCGTGTGTGGCTGGCAGGCAGGCAGGCAGGCAGGCAAGTCTGTCGGCTTGCGCTCTCTGCTTGTCATTTCCTCCATATTTGGTTCTCACTGAAAGAGGGAACTCCTCTCCCTCTCTCTCATCGCCCAGCTCTGTGCTGCTGCTACTGTTACCACTACTGCTCCCACTCCCTGGGTCTTATGTAGAACATTACTGTTGGCTTGGAAAGACTTGTACAAGCTCGCCTGGGACTAACCGGTACAGGACTTTTGAGTCGGATACTGAAAATCAGGCTTGTGTTTGGAAGGTCACCGGTTCGATCCTCCCTGGATTGGCAGATAATCTGGTCAGGGGGAAGTGAATGAATAACCCTCCACCCTCAGCTGATTTTTCTTTTTAAATGTATATTTGTACTATGCGTGCATGTGCAAACTGGAACGGGACACACATCTGTGCAATAGCACATACCACCAAAGTCACTGGCCCACTGTGTGTGTGTGTATCTGCATGTGCAAACGGGAATGGGACACAGACATTTGAACTATTAAGTGATTAATGCCTACTGTGGCAAAGTTGTAGCCAACAACTAGGCTTAATAAGAAAGGCAGTGACATTGAACAAAAAGGAGACACTGGCATTACCACCAGGGCCATCAGTAGAGGGGACTGTAAGGTGCCCTTTCGGTATACTACCTTTGCTAAAACTGTGTTCTCTGTTAAAGGTGGTAACTACTGGAATAGCCTACCAGTTGTGATTAGAGAGTGCCCTACATACTCCATGTTCAAGACTCATCTTAAACTGCATCTTAAGGCAAACCAGAACTGTGATCATTTTTAATCTGATTTAGTTTATGTAACTTGTTTCTTGTTTTTATCATTGATTGTCACCATGCTTTTACCCTAAGCAGGCTATATATTTATTGAAAGAGTTTTGCTGTCTCCTGGTGTAAATTAGCTCTTGCTACAACCCTGCATGTTTACATTTTGTATTTTGTACTTGATGTTTATTAACATGTGCTGTCCCTATCAAATAAACTATCAAATCAAACTACTGACTACAAAAGTAACAGTCACTTAACTTTAGCTTTTGCCCCTTTTATGCATACAATGCCTATCTTTTGGCTGTGTTGCTCTTCTAGAAAAATAATCCTTTCAGGGTTGCCTATTGAAATACTGTACACTAGGGGTGGACGGTATGGTCTAAAATTTATATCACGGTATAATTTGAAGCATAGACGGTAACGGTATATATCACGGTATCATCGTTTTTGATAAATTTTTTTTTTAATTTTATATAATTTTTTTTTTTTTTATATAAAATATATATATTATATAATTAGACTTGTACTTGTATTATCTGCGAGACATCGCCACCACGCAACAAGCTCCACTGTCTGTGTGTACATTAGTAGCCTCTAGCTACGGCCAGGATTCTCCGGAGCTGCAGCTGGACCTATACTCGAGTAGCCTCGAGCTACGGCCAGGATTCACCGGCGCTGCAGCTGGGCCCTAGTATTGGTATAACGTTAAATCACATTCACAAGCCCTCAGCTCGAATACGCATCGAATCAGTGTTATAAGACATAGATATCAGGAGCTATCTGTAGCTACTGCTAGCCGGATATATAACGTTAATACAACGCCTCAGTGAATTATTTAGTTCAATGGGACATTTCGTTTTGAACGGTGAACTAACTTGTGTTAACGTGAGCTAACGGCTAACGGAGCTATCATACACGTCTACTCTCTACTAGACTTGATGGAGCGTTTGTTGATGTCAGGAGCTATCGGTAGCTGGCCGACTAGATACCGTTCGGTTAGACAATGCCTCATCATGTATTAAACTAAAAGTGAATAGTTGACTGGGTCATTTTGTAACGGTAGCTAAGCTAACGTTAGCTCAGGGAGACGTCCCGTCCCACTAGGCTACTAGTAGACCCGTGTTTACATGCGTGCGGGAGGGGCTGGCACGCCCACTGCGCGAAGCCTCCTAAATAACTTTTTCCAGTTCGCACATATCTATTATCTATGACTAATTCTATCTATTTTTAGGGGCAAATGCGAGTGAAATAGTCGCGCTGTGGTTACATGACGTCATTGCTATTTTAGAGCTGTACTACCGGTTACACGGTATAGGCAAAATCCATACCGTAGAGCAAATTCATACCGTTTATACCGTATACCGTTTATACCGTCCACCCCTACTGTACACCTCCAGTACAGAAACATTGTTTATGAGTTTGCGTGTCAGGTAGACCATTGATTGACAGTCGATTCTGCCAATTACGTCACACCGCTTGCACTCCGGCCGTCCGGCGCTGCAGCTGGACCCTATTGCCCACCTCTGCTGTTGATAACGCTAGCCAAGTTAGCTGTACACACATACACAGTGGGCCAGTTACTTTGGTAGGGGTACCGTGTAACAATGCATTGATCCTAAGGGGAAAATTCAACTGCATCGATTTGAAAATGTTAGAATCGATTATCGCAATTTGAATGTGTTATGTTGTTATCATGTCCGTTACAGTCAACACAACAACATATACGCTACTGCATCAACATTATGATTAACAAAGCAAGGCAGGGTTAGAAATTAACATTTTTTTTCAAGGGCTTTTTTTGCCCCCCTTAATTGATTTTCGGGGGCTTTTTTTTGTATTTCGGGGGCACTGAATTTTTATGATAAACGGTAGGGGTGGGACGGTTCACAAAATAGACTGTTCGGTTCGTATCACGGTTTTGGGGTCACGGTTTTCAGTTCGGTTCGATATACGTAAATTTTTATAAAAAAAATGTAACACTCAAATCTAAACATGCTTCTCATTTATTAAAAAAAAATAAAAAAGTTTACAGTGTTTACAGCCTTAAATAATGTTTGGCACACAAAGACCGAACTGACTGAAAAATATAGGCTACATTTGTAGTATTAACTTAGTGCAAACAAACAATATGCTCAGCCAGCACTAGACTTTCCTTTCTTTAATATAAACACAAAAAAACAATGTCAACCATGTTTAAATTCCCTGATTGTCAGTTCTTAATGGAAAGATTCGTGTTCTGCTTGAAATTATTATGTATCTGTCTACATTTATTTAGACTAACATTATTTAAATATTGAGTGCAACTGTGGTGGATTACGTAATTCGGTGAGTTGGAACTATCTATGGGTTGGCGCCGGGTCCCCACGGACATTTTAGTGTCACGCACCTTCAGCTCAGGCAATGTTATTATCAGCTCCGGTAGCTCCGGTAACGTTAGGAGGTGATGGCATGCAGTGGGAAAGCGGCAATAGTCCCGGTTGGAGTTAGTAAAACACAGTTGTATGTTAGCCTTCTTGGATGTTGAATAAACGCCTATCATTGTCTTTAAACACCCCGCCTCTCAGACTCCCATTTCCTCCTCTGCTAGCTAGTAGCTACGGTAACATTTCGTTGACTGTATTACTTCGCGGGCTGATTCTATAGTTAAAACGTGCGTCGTGTTGTACAAACTGCTAACGCTATGGCAAGATGTGTGTATGCCTATGTAATGTTAATGGCTATGTTTTTAAAGTCGTAATGAAGATTGATTTAGATTGTGCTTGCCATTTGTACACAAACTGACTAGCACCTGGCTTAGCTGCAGTGCTGCTGCTGCAGCCAGTGCTCACCTCCGCCAAATGATTTTTTTTTATTTGCGCGTCATCTGAACCGTACGATACAGACGCGCCATTACCGGATAAATATATATATATAATTAGTAAACTGTCGGGGGCATTTTGTGCCCCCCTTAACTGATTTTCGAGGGCATTTTGTCCATTTTCAAGGGCATTATGCCCCAAGCCTAGGGATGCCCCCCGGACCCCGGTTTTAAACGGGAACCGGTACTATATTAGAAAATACCGGAGTATTTATAAGCTCTGACGTCCTCGGTACTGCTATCGATACTCTAGAGAAATTATTATTATTATTATTATTATTTAAAAGTTGCGAACGATCCTCTCTGTCTCTGCACGAGAAGCGAGCCGCAGCCAGCGAGTCAATTATTACACACACTCCTCGCGAGTCGCTCGCTAGTGCTACACATAGACATCCGGGTACTACATACGGGTACTCCTTAATGAAAGTCCCCGACGCCCCGTGCTATAGCGCTCTGCACACAGACAGCAGCTCTGCATGCACTGAGTCGTGATCATGGCGGATAGAGCGAAGCGTTCTAAAGTATGGATATACTTTACAAGGGTCAATGCCGACAATGCACGTTGCCACAAGTGCAACAAAACATTTGCCAGTAAGGGTGGCAATACGAGCAAATCAATTTATCAAAACATCTGTTGGCAAAACATGATATTAGTGTGCAGAAATGCGCGTATTCGACTGCCTTGCGCGCAGTGTTCCATCTGCATCCACTGCAGCCGTAACCGTAAGCCAAGATACGGAGTTGCCTAGGCTAATAACGAATTATTACAAATAGGCTAATAAACAAAACAATTGTTTAGCTACAAATACTACAATCTAAACTTTTTATAGATCGTCAAGCTGAGGCGTCAGCCACTATGTCCCAGGCCAGTGAGCCCAGGGCCACCACATCCTCCCTCTACCTCCCTCCACCACCCAAAGTCCTTTATCCCTAGCAGCTAGAGGAAGGATGACAGAGGATAGGGTGAACCAGTGTCACAGTTCTGTTAGCCTTTTGCATTTGTTGTTTATTATAAAAAGTCTATAATTCAGAGTCGGACACATTTAAAACATTGTTGCTGCTGTTGCTGAAGAAATTATATTAATTTATTATATTTATTTATTTATAAAGTTATATAAAAGAACATTGCTGCTGCTGTTGCTGAAGAAATTATATTTATTTATAATACTTATTTATAAAGTTGTATTTATAAATAATAAAGCAATGTTGATTCTGTTCTTAATTAATTGTCTTTTTTTCTTGCAAAAAAAGAACCAAAAAGAACCGATAAGAGTATCGATAAAGTACCGAACCGTTAAGCAGTATCGATAAGAGTAGTAGTATCGATAAAATCCTAACGATACCCATCCCTACCCAAGCCCCCGTTAATTTCTAACCCTGAAGCAAGGCATTCGTTTAGTTGCATTAACGTTATATTACTATTGCTATCGCTAAATCTAGGTGTTCCAAAATCTATTGCTATTGGTAAGACTATTAGGGATGCACCGAATGGGAAATTCTTGGCCGAAACAGATACCGAAAATAGAAAACAGTTGGCCGAAAACCGAATGCCGAAAGGCCGAAAATGATTCATAGAATAGATTTTTTTTACCAATGTTGTGGAACATTATGATTATCGAAAAATATATGATTATGGCAAAACTTAACTTAAATAATAAATAATCACTTATGGGTCCATAAAACATTTATTCAGCACTTCTGAATGCATACAGCACATTAATTCCATCTTTTCTCTGGCTGCCGCGGCGGACATCTGTGCTCTACTGAGCGCACCTTTCTAGTCCCCAGTTGAATGTGCTTTCTCGGCACAGTAGACGCGCGATGTGTATGCTCGAGAAAGATTGTATTATCAACGACAGACAGCGTCAATGTGAGAAACACTATCCCCCCCCCCCCCCCTCTCGCTCTGAAGAATATGCATATTAGATCACTCAGTGATTAACCGCGAGGCCATATAGTAAATAAGGATGTTAAAGACGCATTTATTGGACGCGTTGCGCGCAGAGTTTACATAGAAACAGCGCGACTCCCGACAGCACGACATCATCACAACAACACGCGTTAGGTTACAGGTTGTTTCTGTTTCGGTATTATATTTTCGGTGAAAAAACTCTTTCGGCCGAAAGCCGAAAGGCAATTTTTTGCCATTTTCGGCCGAAAACTTTCGGTAGCCGAAATTTCGGTGCATCCCTAAAGACTATAATAAAGGTGCTCCCATAGTCGAGCGGACTGTACTCGGACTGGACTCCACGGAGTTCTGCTGCTCGGAAAACGCTCGCATATCGCAATGGCAGACTTTCAGGAAGTAAACAAGCTAAATGAGAGCTTCCGATTGGTCATTTGCTTTATTTCCCATGAAATACGTCACTCTACTGCAGTGGTGCCCAACCAGTCGATCGCGATCGACAGGTAGATCGCGGGCTGATTTCAAGTAGATCTTGATTAATAAAATTAGATTATAAAAAAAATAAAATAAAATGTATGTGACACAAATGCGTTTTTTTTGGCTGGTAAGAAATATGCTTGGCGGGTAGATTTTTCCCATCTACCCGCCACTGGCCGGTGAGTCAAAAAGTAAATTTCGTGCCCTGCTCACACTGCCCCCCCCCCCCCCCCCCATTTTCCTGTCTTTGCTGTGCAGGCGCCCTGACTGACATGTAGGAGTCGCTGTTTACAATGTCCAGATTACCACCCATCGACTCCCCTCCCGCTAACTCTGCCAATTGAGTCAGTATGACAGCCGGCCCAAGCCGGGGGCAACACTGACAGCCGGATTCGATACCGGTGTCTCTTGCGTTGGTGACGAGCGCAATGTCCTCTGCGCCACCCAGCCGCCCTAGTCATGCGTTGGTGACGAGCGCAATGTCCGCTGCGCCACCCAGCCGCGCTAGTTGACCACTCCTTGTGTACATCGGCAGTTTGTCTGGAGCGTTGGTAAAGGTTTATCCTTCCTGAAATAGCTTATGAGATGGAGAAAAAAACTTTTGGGAGTGATGCTGCAGTCTGCGTGAAGCCTCATGAACATTTCAATTGGAACTAGGGCCGCCCCATAGCCCATTAATCCATTAACACTTTGGTCGCCAGGCTTATATTCTTAATAAACCATCCCACGCCAGCTCTATTCGTCTATGGAGAAGTTCCCCTTCTTTGCAGGGCTATAACTTTTTAAATTGTATTGCTAAATTGACATTACTATGGCCCATTCAACATCAAGTATCTATTGTTCAAGGTGTAGCAACGTTATACTTTTTCATTCACATATTCATACTAAAATACGGTCTAAAGTACAAGTATGTTTTTATCGTTTTCTGCAGCTTTCTCTAGAACGTGATTTATAGCCCTAAATGCATTATATTGATGATTGTATACAGTTTAATGGCAATCGGCGCGAGATAAAAAATGTCAAATGGACGTGCTTCTAGAAGTTACTACTTATCATCTGATGTTGACCGGAAGGGGGGGGGGGGTCGTTTATAATTCCGTGGCCAACGTTAGATGATTCATCTAAATAACGCTGAATCTTACCCCAGTCTCCTCGGGCCGTTGGGCGATGAGCGTGGAGCAGAAATATTCCTATTGTGGGATGTAGAAATAATTATGCGATCCATCTCCAGGTTGTATAATAGTATATACGTCCAAATCATGTTGTTTATCGAGTTATTGGTAACGGATTGCTATCCATTGCGTCTAGCTCGAGTCCTGGGACTATTAGCGAGTGATCGGACCGAATTGGAATGAGCACCAGCTTCCATTTCCTGTTTCCGGTCTGGGCGATCCGCCGATCGGCCACCAGATGGCGCTCTTGAACCGTTGGAGAGTTGAGAGGGGATCAACAGTAGATCTCAAGTCTCCGGGGGAGAAATATGATTGCGATCACAGATTTTTGAAATATTGATATCAAAGACGTGGTACGGCGTCTTTGGCAGAATGAGCATGGCGAGGAATGACGTGGTAAGGCGTTTTTGGCGACCATAGTGTTAATGCAGTGGTCACCAACCTTTTTAAGCCCAAGTTCACTTTTTTTTTGGTGAAGGCAAGATCTACCTATTGAAGCGTTGAGAGAAAAAGACAGCCAAGATTGTACTTTAAACTAAATTACTTTTATTTGCCTGTATTCTAATTACATGCAATGCTTTGGTCCAACATTAAAACGTCAAAGTAGAACTGTAATATGTACTTTCTCAGTCGGTGCTAAGTCATCTTATGCAGCATCACTTTTCACATCAAAACAAAAGTAGAACTGTAATGTGGACTTTCTCATATTATTAACATTGACAAACATATTTAAAATGAGCATTTTATAAAGTAGAACTGTAATGTGGACTTTCTCAGTCAGTGCTAAGTGCAGTCATCTTATGCAGCATCACTTTTCACATCAAAACAAAAGTAGAACTGTAATGTGGACCTTCTCCTATTAATTAACATTGCCAAACATATTTACAATTAGCATTTTATAAAGTAGAACTGTAATGTGGACTTTCTCAGTCAGTGCTAAGTGCAGTCCTCTTATGCAGCATCACTTTTCACATCAAAACAAAAGTAGAACTGTAATGTGGACTCTCATATTATTAACACTATGGTCGCCGATGACGAGTTTAGACGTCATTCCTAGCCATGCTCATTCTGCCGAAGACGCCGTAACTCGTCTTTGATGTCATTGTCAATATTTCAAAAATCTGTGATCAAAATCATATTTCCCCTCCGGAGCCCTGAGATACACTGCAAAGCTCCACTCAACTCTCTAGCGGTTCAAGAGCGCCATCTGGTGGCCGATCGGCAGATCGCCAACCGGAAATGACCCTTTGAACCTGAAGTGCGAGAGAGACTCCGTCTTGACACAGTGAACATCGATCGGTGCAAATAACTCGAAAAAACAACATGATTTGGACGTATATACTATTATACAACCTGGAAATGGATCGGGCATTTCTCCATCCCATAATAGAAAAAATTCTGTTCCACGCTCATCTGCCAGCGGCGCGAGGAAGCCACGGTGAGTTGCAGGCAGCGTTATATTCTAACGTGTTCCATATAAACTGCTATGATGAACATATGACCCACACTGGATGAATCATCTAACGCTGCCCACGGAATTATAAACGGCCCCCCGCCCATCCGGTCATCATCAGATGATACGTAGTAACTTCTAGAACCACGTCCAGTTGACATTTTTTATCTCGTGCCGATTGCTATCAAACTGTATTTCATCATCAATATAATGCATTTGGAGCTATAAATCAAGTTCTGGAGAAAGCTGCAGAAAACGATAAAACATACTTCTACTTTAGACCATATTTTAGTATGAATATGTGAATGAAAAAGTTTAACGTTGCTACACCCTGAACAATACATATAGGACATTGAATGGGCCATAATAATGGCAATTTAGCAATAGAATTTAAAAAGTTATAGCCCTGCAAAGAAGGGGAACTTCTCCATAGACAAATAGAGCTGGCTAGGGATGGTAAATTATGAATTTAACCCATGGCGATCAAAGTGTTAACATTAGAAAATGCTAATTGTAATACGTTTGTCAAAGTAGAACTGTAATATGTACTTTCTCAGTCAGTGCTAAGTGCAGTAATCTTATTAATCTTATGTTTTCACATCAAAACAAAAGTAGAACTGTAAATTTTTTTTAGGGAAAGATCTACAGGGAAGGTCTCAAAGATCGACGGGTTGGTGACCACTGATGGGTCTGATTGGTCTTAGTTTGGTATTAAAAAATACTTTGTTAGTCAGAGTTGTTTTTGGATAATATTTTCCATGCTGAATTGAGTTATTTCCTGAAGTACATATCTGGTAAGCTCTGGATTTAAAGAGGTCCTGCGTTTGAGGGAAACACAATTTCACAGAGTTGTTGGTCAAATCAACTAGCCTAATCGTGGACATTTCTTAAAATTTGTTGCCATTTTTTTATTTTTTTTTATCCACTTTTTCTCCCATTTTCTATATTTTCTCTCATCCCAATTTCGTATCATCCAATTCAACCCTCCCCTGTCACGAACGCTGTTTCTTGCCTCCCACAAGCCGGCTGCAATGTGGACTAGTGTTGTCACGATACTGGAATTTCGACTTCGATACGATACCTTGAAAAGTATCAATACTTCGATACCATTTCGATACCCAAAAAAATTAAATAATATATATATATATATATATATATATATATATATATATATAATTTTTTTTTTTTTATATAAACAAATTTAGCTTTTGTTGCTGGTTGATTCTCCTCAGCTTCTCTCTGGTACTATAAGGTCGCTTTCACATATAGTTTTGGTGGACTCGGTGCGGTTCTGGGGGTGAAGTTGCAACATTGTTGCATTCTTCATTTGGTTCGCCTGCTTTCACACAGATATCTGTCAGGCGGACCGAGACCTTCTGAACAATGTCACGCGGTCGAAAAGGGCGCTTGTCTATTGGACAGTGGAAATGTGTGTGTGGCTGCGATCCCGTGTGTGCGCGCGCGCGCGCGCGTGTGTGTCTGTGTGGACTGCGAGTCCTCCAGATCAGCGGAGCCGAGTTTTGACATGGCATTGATCCATTGTTCTATTGAAGCACATTACCACCATCCTCTCGCTAAACAACTTGTAGACCACGGTGTTTTTATGAGTGCCCACAAGTAGCTGTTTTATTAATAATATAATAAGCCGCGCGCCTCGGTAATAATAATAAGCCGCGTTTTTTCTTCCTTCTTCCCAAGATGCACAGATATATAGATAGATAGATAGAGAGATTAGATGCAGTGTGCTTGTTTTGCAGTGAGTGCTGCGAGCAGTGGTAATAATAATCACTTCCTATATTTGGTTCGCGTTTGGTTCGATGAAGCCGAACCGAGACCTACGTTTTCAGGCGGACCAGAGTTCGACTGTTTGGTCCGCGAACCGAGTTCGACGCGCATTCACACAGACCCGAAAAACCGGACTATCGAATTCTGGTCCGAAAGTCCGGACCAAACAGCCCCTGTGTGAAAGCGACCTAAGAGAAGATAAATATAACACTTTTAAAACCCTTTGTTTATCTTTAGATCACACATTTAAAACTAACTGTTCATCTCACTTCAATAATTTTTATTGCAGAACATGGTATTTTCTCAAGCAGACGGATGTAAACACTGTAATCTGTGTTGCATGTACCTGACAAACTGAACTGTTCGTATTACAGTTAGTAACAGTTTCGATTTTTATTTAAAGATAAAGAGAGAGAGAGAGAGAGAGAGAGAGAGAGAGGCTATGCTCGGAGCATTTGAGTAACGTTACATTTAGAGATGTTCCGATACCATTTTTCCCTTTCCGATCCGATTCCGATACCTAAGCTTTGGGTATCGGCCGATACCGATATTTATCCGATACCAGTGCATAAAAAAAAAATTATATAAATTATACTTTTTTTTTTTTTTTTTTAAGATACTGTTATACTGTTTTTTAGTAATAACTAGAACGTATAGTATTTATTCAACAACGGGTGATTGTATAGATTTGTATTAGTATCATTAATCAATGAGTATGGGCTGCAGCACTGCAGATATACCCTACTGTTGTTCCTCCTCTCCATCTAACCTCATAGTAAAATTTGCAGATGACACAACAGTGCTTGGCCTCATCAGAGGGAATGATGAGACCTCATACAGGAGGGAGGTTGAGCAACTAGTGGAGTGGTGCGATGGTCATAACCTTGCTCTCAACCCCACGAAGACCAAGGAGATGATCATCGATTTCCGCAGGACTGGTGACCTCAGCCACTCTCCACTCCTCATTGGGAATGAGGAGGTGGAGAGGGTTTCAAAATTTAAGTTTCTGGGCGTGACAATGTCTGATGACCTGTCCTGGGGGGTCAGCATTGCCTCTGCTGTGGGCAAAGCACAGCAGCGCCTTTTCTATCTCAGGAAGCTTAAATGGGCTAAACTCCCACAGGGACTGATGGCCAACTTCTACCACTGCGCAGTAGAGAGTGTACTCACGTACGGACTACTGGTGTGGTTTACTGGCTGCACCAGGGCAGAGAAGGAGGCCCTCCACAGAGTGGTCAAGGCTGCGAGGAGGATCACTGGAGCTAGCCTCCCAGATATCTCCACAGTCTTTACCTCCCGCTGCCTACGGCGTATAAATAACATCTTACTAGACCAGTACCACCCAGCAAACCATCTCTTTCAACTGCTGCCCTCTGGTCGAAGGTACAGATCCATCCAGTCCGGAACCAGCAGACTGACCAACAGCCTCTACCCACGGGCTGTCAGGCTGCTCAACGACGAACATCAACTTGCCCCCCCCCGCATCCCACCCCCGGTGACATAACTCCCACTCCCACATTACAACAATAACTGTGAACCGGACTTGCATTGCTGCACTATACAATACTTCATCCTTTGCAAGTCAACGCCCCCCCCCCCCCCCCTCCTTCCATCAACTCACTGGACTGAAATATTTATATTTATTAATTTATTTGCACAAGCACTAGATGCACTTGGGACAATGATGGTATGTTATATATTGGGACATTGGGACATTGATACTCTATTACTTTATTACTATATTACTATTATTATTGACATTATTATTTTGCACATGTTATATCTTATGTTGTATGCCAGTGGTGATGTTCCTAACAAATTTCGTTGTACCAACAATGACAAATAAAGATCTATTCTATTCTATTCTCCAATGATCCACACGGACATTAAACGGTGTTGCACTCGCTACTCAGTGGCTCTGCAGATATACATTTACATTTACATTTACATTTAGTCATTTAGCTGACGCTTTTATCCAAAGCGACTTACAAGTTCTGTGCGACAAGACAGCAAGAAGGGTATAACTCTATCAGCTGAGTAACAATGTTCATCAAAGTGTTGCGTGTTACAGTGTAGGTTAGTTTATTAGGATATACCCTATTCAGTCTGTAAGCTAGTGGCAGATAGAACGTTCATGTTGTGATTTTTGATGCAAAATAAATATTCAACATTCTCTTTTGAAACTCCGCCTCAGACTCTTATCCTTTGGCACTTGCTGTACTTTGCTTGCAGGTCTGCAGCCATTATTGCTGGATTATGTGAATAGCACCAACTTTAGACACGGTAACGTTATCAAGCTAAGCTAACTGACCTAGCTCGTCTTCCCGCATCGACATTAAGATAACGTTAGTAATAGTCAGCTAACGCTAGTCCGTAGCTACTTAACTTAAATACAATTCACCGTGGGTGCATTATTGTTGATAGACGGTCACGGACAGTGTTAGGTCCTGGAGAAAGGACAGGCGATCATCTGATTTGATGTAACGTTAAAAGCGGATGTTGTTCCAACTAGCTATCTTTCCAGCTAATGCTATCATAACACCAGCCAAACACATCCCGATTCCCGTCCGAGCTCCCCGTCACACCGCACTGTCGGGGACAATGGAATTTAAGAAAGTGTATCTGCTGTTAAAATGACACAGCATCACACTTTAAAACATGTTCATTTTATAATCCTCACTCTCCGCAGGACTCGGCAGGAGATAAATTACATCATGGGATCGGAGGCTAGAATTTACGTGTACTCGCCGATACCGATACCAGCAGTTTAGGCAGTATCGGCGGCATTTCCGATACCAGTATCGGTATCGGAACAACTCTAGTTACATTTTCAACAAGATTGCTGCTATTTAAACACTTAATGGAAACGGTGTAACGTTAACCTTATGTCGACTGTAGTATTGTATGACCTCGACATAACGTTTAAACGTTAACGTTACTCCGTTTCCATGCAGTAATTATAAAAGTGGCCAGCTAAGCTAACGGAGCTAACGGCTAGCAGTAGCTAACGTTTGCTGAAAGCTGTAACGTTACTAACAACGAATCAGCTGTTGATATTATGCGCCATCAGTAGACAACGTATCTATTAAACTAGAGTTAATGGTTTAATGCTTCAGTCACAGTGACGTTGAAAGAGCAGCTGAACCTCTTTCATTTCTTTATGGAGATCCTCGTTGGCACTGCTCTGTAACACCGCTTGCAAATAGCATTGGGACATCTTTAGCTTGTCCTTCGTTGTTTACTTGAAACCCGAAGTACCTCCAAATAGCACTTCTGCTGTTTTCTTTATCCACAAGCACAAGTTGCGGAGGCTCTGCATTTGCCATCTTCAGCTAAATGTTTGTTTACAAACTGAAGACGGCTCTGTGAGGGGGAGGGCTGGGCTCGGAGGAGGCGGAGGGGCAAGCGTGCTCTGAACAGAGTGTCAACAACTTGCACTAGAACACTCGCCAGCTGGTACCGATACTGCAGAAAGTATCGGTATTTCGGGAAATGAGTATCGAAACCATTTTAAATATTCAGTATCGATATGTATCGATACTTCGATATTTTTGACAACACTAATGTGGACTAAGTCATACATACAGGGAGCGAAATTAACTTTTTGACTCACCGGCCAGTGGCGGGTAGATGGGAAGAATCTACCCGCCAAGCATATTTCTTACCCGCCAACTTTTTTTTGATAATTTTTTTTTTTTATTATTATTTTATATAGATTTTTTTTTTATAAAATATATATATTATATAATCATACTTGTGGTTGTGTTATCTGCGAGACATCGCCACCTCGCTGTCTGCAAACAGCTCCACTGTCTGTGTGTATACTCGAGTGGCCTCCAGCTCCAGCAAGGATTCTCCGGGGGTGCAGCTGGACCCTAAGCAAAATAATTCTCCGGCGCTGCACCTGGACCCTAGTCAGCAGCCCTCACTCATGCGATGTAAACCAGGGACTCAAATACGCATGTTGTTGTTGTAGGACATTGATGCCAAGAGCTATCTGTAGCTACTGCTGGATGGCGTTGGGACAACGCCTCAGTGAACTATTTAGTTTACTGCGACATTTCGTAGTGACTAGTTACCTAGCCAACGGAGGTATTATGCACTGGACTATTGCTGGAGGATTTGTTGATGTCGGGAGCTATCCGTAGCTAGCCGGCTGGATAACGTTACACAATGCCTTGTGTATTAAACTAAGTGAATAGTTGACTGGGTCATTTTGTAACGGTAGCTAACGTTATCTCACGAAGGTCCCACACTGACTAGACTAACGTCACGGTGAGGCAATAGCCTCTGTTTACATGCAGGCATACAGGGGTAGGAGCAGCAGTGCTAACTAACGTCACGGTGACTCGGAGGCAATAGCCTCTGTTTACATGCAGGCATACAGAAACAGGTGGGGAGGGGGTAGCAGCAGCAGTGCGCGGTGCGCGCTTCATGTCTGCTGAGACAGCAAGTGAGAACTCCGCTAAAGAATTGGATCATGATTTTTGGTTTTCACATGACTATTTGATTGCCCGTCACACGGCGCTCCCGTCTCAGTGGGAGGCGCCAAACGTAAAAACTGAGCGCAAATGGCGGGTGGCGCTCTCTGGTTTCGGTCCCTGCATACATAGCACAAGTCCCCTCCGGTACTTGAGGTAACAGCAGTCGCATCTTTTCACCTGTGCAGCTCGATCTCTCAGTGGGGAGGAGTAACGCGTGGGAGGCTCACACGGCCCCCGGCACTTCCTGATTCTACTGCGCAGGTGCACCAACCGACCTGTAGGAGTCGCTGTCCACAACGCCCGATCCCCACCCATCAGTTTCCCACCCCCTAATACGGCCAATGTGTATTAGTATGAACGACCAGCTAAACAGAAAGCAATGTGGAGCGCTGGGCTCAAACAGGCGAGCCCAGCGTCTCCGCATTCGTGGCGAGCGCCTTGCCCACTACGCCACGTAGCCGCCCAAATTTGTTGCCATTTTTATTGGTTCGGTTGTAGTTCACATTGACAAACAAACCAAACTTTCTAAACACATGTCAGCTTTTCTTTCCCCAATACAGCCCCTTTATGCTGTGAGAAAGGGGCTTCAAACTTGTAGTAGTATTTCTTTAGTTTTGGTAGTGTCTTTCATCCTTCACATCCCTTTCATCTGAGGCAGAGGTTACACCTTTCGTATCATCTTCGTATTGTTTTCTTATGCGTATCGCCGCGACGTCGTGCGCCTGAGTCACACTTTCGTTTTTTTTTCGTTTTTGTCAGCCAAGCACACTGATGTAGTACACTGCCAAAGCAGTAGGTGGCAGTAGGTGGCAAACATGAAGGCAATTTCAACCAATCAGAACGAATGTGCCAATACACTTCCTGGTGGAAGCTCCAGCAAAGAAATGTCAATAAGGCAGGCGCCTATGCCGCGCCACCATCTTGCTTGCTCACTCAATGCAGCAATTCTTTTTTCAGCAAAGCCTAATAAAAGTGCAATAAACAAAACGGATACATTCACTGTGTGTTCTGCCTGTCATTTGTTGATGAAACAAAACTAACATCAACACAAGTGACCACCAAGAGCAGATAGTTTAGTCTAAAAACGATCGGTAGCATTGTTAGCTGCATGCTAACGTCAATGGAGTATGCCATTATAACTATAGCATTGTGGCTAGAAGCTAACGTTAGCTCACGCTACTTAGCCAGCACGAAACTGATGATATCGCGAGCTATCAGTAGTTAGATAACATTAGAGACAACGCTGTGTGTATTAAACAAAGGTGAATAGATGACTGGGCCATTTTGTTTAATGCTTGTTAAGTTGAAAGAGGAACTCTGAGCTAACAGGGTCTGAATCCTGATAGCTCACGTTAGCCAGTTCATGCAATCGGTAATGCTAGCAGAATGAATGGATGTAAACTTTATTTAACATATTGCATATGGGTACAATACAATACGGCTCAATACAAACAATTGTTAAGGGAATGCAGACTGTTGTAGCTTGGACTGGGGTCCTTATAACAATAACTTGACAACACATGGTAGCTGAAGCTATTTGGGACACGGAGCTCTGTCCCAAACACACACACTGTACACAGGAAGGGCACGCAGATGGTATCTACTGCGCATGGGCGTTTTCGCAACAACTGCTCCGTGCTTACTACACGCTGTATTCCTGGCGTTTTTTTTGCGTATCTCCAAACGCAAACACAATTTTGCGTTTCAGCCGTATCCACAAAAAAACGCCAAAAAACGCGTTTCTGTGTAGATAGGACATGATACGTCGTCAAAAACGTATAAAAAAACGCCAGGAATACACTAGTCTAACCTCAGCCTGAGGCTGACTGCGCACAGGCACTGAGAAGATGAATGTTTACTCTGGGTTGCCAGGATGTGCAGGAATAATTAAGGGTAATGTATGAGGGGATCAGACGGTTTCTCAATCTAATCTGGCGCACACATATCCCACATACATAGACCAATTTCATTCATCTCATTATAGAACTTAATTAAAAACCTTTTTGATATATGGCAGAAAATATCATGTGGACAAAAAAATCATGTGATCTCCACCATGGCTTGTTGCACAAATATTATGAAATACAATACATTTTCCAATTCACTGTTGATAATAAATGATGCACCACTGTCTAGACCACTGTCACCTGAATTATGCATGCAACGTATTTGTTTAGTATTATGACATTATTTGGCTATTTTTAACTTGCCAGCTGTGAAAATAATAACGTTATATGATGATGAAATACGACAACTTTGGAAATATACAGGAAATGTCAACAAAAACAGCCAAATCAGCTTCATCACATGCACAAGTTTCCGGGTCCTATCCTGCTATTGGTCCTGTTTGCATTCGAACCTCGAACCACTCCAGGGTTCACTTTGAAGCAGGCCGAGACCACCTAAAACAGGCGGACCATGGTGCGGTTGTTTGGTGCGGACCTGCGTTTGATTACTGTGATCACACCAGCCCAAACGAACCGTACCACCGGGGTAAACTAAACGCCCCTAGTCGACTTTAGTCTCTTTAGTCGAGGATGGCCCTGGGTGGAACAAAGATGGTTAGTCAAGTGCAACTTGGCAAGAGGTGTTGCCTAACCAAATAATAACTAGTAGCCATCCATCTTGACCTTTGTATTAATATAGGCCTAGTTTTATTTTATTTTATTTTACATGAAACAAAATCAACCTTATCGATAGGGGTGTGGACATTTCTCTATTCTAAGATGCATTGTGACGTGGACGATTCTTTCAAAATTGCTGCGGTGAAAAATGGTTAGTAAAAGTTAGACGTACGTATTACCTACTTACTGGTCACAGGAGTCTTCAATAACATTCGGATGCTAATCCATTTTGTGAATCCATTTGTTGAAACATCTTTGTTGGCAGACTGCTCCTGCTATCTTAACGTTAGCAAGCTAAGTAAGCATGCATACATAGCGCGACCTGTGTAACATTAATTAACTTGTGTTCCGCTGGGAAAGACTGTTCATCACTGCATACAACTTGGTTTAATCCAAACGTCCATTCAGAAACTTTATTATGAAATAAGTAGTGCTGTCAATAGATAACATTTTTCTTTTTTACTAATTAATCTCACAATTTTCTGTAATTAGTCTATATTAAAAATAGCATTTTTCTACTTAAGACTGAAGCTTGTAACAGATATTTACTTGAGTAAAATCATGGAAGTAATGTAAAAGCAACACAAAGAAAGTATATTTAGATTCAAAGACTATTTTAATAGCTTTCTTTGAATACAGTTTCTCTCCTGTGAAATACAAATGTTCAACAAAACCATCAACATTGACTCAGCTAGACCTCTTTCTTATATCCGCGGCGCTAACAGAAATAAAAACAACCCAGGCCTATGTTAAAGTGCAGATTGGCTTGGAGGACGATAATGTTTTGTATGAACTACCCCAGTAATATAAATCATATTAACAACAAAAATGTGTTCCGGCATCTTCATGTCAGATGATTTTCAAAAAGGTGCATGAGTCGATGCAAAAAAAGAAGCAAATATACTGCTGAAAGTTTAGAACGTTGGAAGATTTTTCACTAGATTAATCAAGATTCATTTATTTTAATGCTTTAAATAATTTAAATTAATCAAGTTAAAATAAATTGACAGCCCTAGAAATAAGACATTTGGCGATATCTGTGAATATTCCTATGCCTTGGTCTGTGTACAAGGACAGCCCAAAGCCGTGTTGGATGGAGAATAGTCGTACATTTACATTTACATTTACATTTACATTTACATTTAGTCATTTAGCTGACTCTTTTATCCAAAGCGACTTACAAGTTCTGTACGACAAGTCATCAGGAAGGGCACAACTCTATCAGCTGAGTAACAATGTTCATTAAAGTGTTGAGTGCTACAGTGTAGGTTAGTTTATTAGGACAAGTGCATGACGGTAAGGTTAGTTAGGGTTAGATATTTTTTATTTTTTTTATTCAGATAATGGTTGAAGAAGTGCGTCTTTAGTCGACCGCGAAAGATTGGACGGGTTTCGGCTGTCCTAACTGGGGTGGGTAGTTCATTCCACCATTGTGGGCCAAGGACTTAGAATAGGCGACTTCTCTTTGATGACCCTCCCGGAGCTTGGATAGGAGTAGGTCTGAGGCGGCCAGAAGATGCAGAGCGTAGGGGTCTTGAGGGTGTGTAGTTACTAGTTAGAGACCATTGACCGGAGGTAGGCGGGAGCGGTTCCCTTTGCTGCACGGTATGCTAGGTCGAGGGCCTTTAAGCGGATTCGTGCAGCAATGGGGAGCCAGTGCAGGTCCCTAAGAAGTGGGGTGACATGGGCCGACTTCGGTAGGTTTGAGATCAGGCCGTCAGGTCTATGGCCTATGCTCCATTGGGAGCGATGGGCCTAAGTAAGTAAGTTGGTCTGTGTTCAGCTGACACTGTTGACATGCCCACTACGCAAAACTAGTGCTCTGGTCATGCATCCACTCAACTCATAGAAAATACAGCATTAGGCCATTCTAAAAGTATTGATACTAATAAAATGGAGTATAGATCAGTTTTTTTTATCAACTGGGTATCGGGATACCTTTGTAGTATCTGTATCATGCAACACTAGTAAAGACATTTATTTTGACATTCTGATTTAACTTTCTAAATAAAAGTAAATGGGGGACCCTGATGGAAACAAGACAAACGTCTTTCTCAGGTCTGCATCCCCTTAACAATTGTATGTATTGAGCCGTACTGTATTGCACCCATTCTGCAATCTGTTAAATAAAGTTTTCATTCATTCATTCATTCATCTGAATGCTTGTATTAATTGATGAAAAAGTAGCCATGTGCAGTAATATAGATTATAAAATTGAGGATGTAATTAGGGCTGTCACGATTCGTCGACCTAGTCGGCGAGTAAATTTAGTCGATTTGCATATTCATGATCGACCACGTCGTATTGTTAATGGTATGTGCCTTTTGCAGTGGAAATGGCAGAAGTCATAACATGCGCAACGTGTAATCTAACTAATGCTAATGAATGATTCATCACGTTCAAAATAGAATTAACTTCTCTTAGACCACTATTCGTGATTCTGCCTAGAGCCAGGACTCGACAGTCACATAACTTCCGTGTTTCGCTCCAGCTGGAAGGGAGGGGCTGAGCCCTACAGTTTAGAAGCAGCTTGGCAGCTCTTCAGCCCTGCGTTCTACAGTCTGTGATAACTCCTCTTGGGAGTCGCACTGTTTCTATGTAAACTGATAGAGCAACGGGTCCAATAAATGCGTCTTTAACATGCTTTATATCCTTGCCATTACTATATTCCCGTTGCCGTTAAAAACCTTTTTAACTAACATTAGCTGCTAGCTAAGCTAGCTCACAGGCACAGGAGAAATCAGTTTCATGGAGTTCTAATAGTGAGGAAAGGGCGGGGGGGGGTCCAGGGCTCGAGACTAACGATGTCCCGTCATCCCGGGGACGATCAAATATTGATTTGGGACGAACAGAAATCATTGCCGAGACACAAACGGGACGAAGAGGATTTTTTTTTCACAGGAAATGTCAATTAGCCGACTGTCAGTGCGCGCACATATTGCTGTCAAACGGTGCGTGTCTCGTGCCGACTTAGTTGACAGAGAGACGGCAACATTATCATGTGGGGTTCACTGAAGTCTAAACGTTGCGTGATTTGCCGAATCCAATGACTATCTCCGCCTCCCAACGCAGCGATACGCTAATCCATTCTGATCAGCAAACCACAGGTTGCGCTGCAGCAGCCCCAAATTTATCTCGACATCGAAAAAGAAAGAAGTCAAAAAATGCCAGGAACTGGTGATACTTGCTGTGTGCGTGAACATAATCCCTTGGACATGAATTGACGGTAGGGCTGGGCGATATGGCCTAAATATGATATCACGATATTTTCTGACCTTTCGGCGATACACGATACACATCACGATGTTTTTCTTTTTTTCCCCAAACAATTCATTATGAGGCTTACCAAGACACTGAAGACAGTATTTGAGTTTGCAAGCTAACATTAAAGACTAAATAAAATACCCATGCATTTAGCATTTTTATATTATATTAGATTTAGATTATTGGATTATTAGATTATATATTGCATATATTTAGCAATGAGATATTATATGATTTAGATATGAAATATGATTAATTGAAAATGGGGGACCCTGATGTAAACAAGACGAAAGACTTTCTCTGGTCTGCATCCCCTTAACAATTGTATGTATTGAGCTGTACTGTACCCATTCTGCAATATGTTAATAAAGTTTTAAATCAATCAATCAATCAATCAATAAATAGCATTTTAGCATTTTTATGAAACTACTGTATATTTGTATGTCTCTAAATGTTTTGATGAATTGAAAATGGAGGACCCTTATGTAAAAAAGCCGAAAGTCTTTTTCTGGTCTTCATCCCCCAGTCCACTGTTGTTGTATTGAGCTGTACTGTATTGTACCCATTCTGCAATCGTTAATAACGTTTTCATTCATTCGATCATTCAGCCGGCAACAGCATAATTTTGATTGACAGTCGAGTCTGCCAATTACGTCACACCGATTGAACCCGCCCTGCTGTTCTTAGCACCAATCGGCAAGCTCTATGCGTTTTTTACTTCCGCAATTGATTTTGACGAGAGCTGAGCTCAGCTCAACGACAACAACAGCTCCCTGCGGCAGACGAGTGATTACCAGCGCACCGCAGCATGACTAAACAAGCCATAATGATTTTATTGCAACGAATGTTATAATAAAAGCCTTTCCATACATCTGTCTGATTGAAAACTTTATTAACAGACCGCAGAATGGGCATGCACAACTCCGCACGGGCTGAGATATGAACAGTAACGCTTGCTATCTATGTCGTCATCGGACGTTGCTATGTTTGGGTAAATACGCTAATGTTATTGAACGTGTAACTAACTATATAACGTTAATGCCACAAAACGAATGCCTTTGTTAATAATAATTAGTAACTTTGATGCAGTAGTGTGTGTGGGGGCGGCGTTGTTCAAAAGTTTGAACGGGTGTGGACCAGATTGACGCGACACAATCCTCTTGGGCAAAACATCACGATATCCACAATACGTTAAAAAAGTGTATCGTTAATGAACTGTACCCGATATTTATATAATATCGTCATATCGCCCAGCCTTAATTGACGGTACGTTTTTATTGATATATCATTGGGATCCCCCTCCGAAATTGGTCAACACGTCACCATGCATTTTGGCCGGAGCTTATTAAAAAAGCACGGTGGACGCGCGGTGGACACCTTACGTCTGTGTTTATAATGAATGAATGAATGGTAAAACGGATTATATTGAAACATAGTGCGAGCACTCACAACAACTATTCACACAATTTAAAACAGCCCATATTTATTATAGTTGACAGTCGCACAAGACCATTATACAAGAACCGCGAAAATATCAGAATGTTATATAAAAAAAAAAAACGCTATACTGGCATCCTCTCAGTGAAGAGAGCACCGCAAATATGCTGCGCTATTTGAAGAGGATAAACACAGCAGAAGAAGATGGAGAACAGACACACACTGACCAACAGGGAACTGCATCCAACAATACAACCCCTGACTCTAACGTAAGGACACATTTAAATAACAGAAGTGTAATGTTATCCGCAACGCCCCAACCCTGGACACCTTCAAAACTGCTCTAAAAACACACCTCTTGACCAAGGCTTTTCCCCATCAATTAGTTTAGATTAGATTAGGTCCATTATCCCTAACATTCCCTCATCCCCTTTTTCCCCCCTATTTCCCTAGCCCTATTTTTTGTCCTGATTGTGAAGCGACCTTGGGTTCTATGAAAGGCGCTATATAAATTTGATCTATTATTATTATTATTATTATTGGAACTGTATATAGTTATCAACACATTCTAGTTATAGCTGCTTATTATCTTTGTGCTTACAATAATCAAAAGGTACGGTACACAGTTGGTCTCACCCTCTGTGCCATTATCAGCACAAAATATGTCCCCATATGATCAAATTGACGTTGATATATTATATATATTAAAAAAAAATTGGGACGGTTTACATTCACTTTGGGACGGTTAAAACTGTATTTCGGGACGGTTCTGGGACGGTGGTGAAAAAAGTTAGTCTGGAGCCCTGGGGGGGGGGTCTCTCTCTTTCTCTCTGTACGTTCAATGATTATGATCAATGAAGTAGCCAAAATGTACACGGTAAAAATGAACTTGATAGTTGATTGCAATAAATATTTCACTTCATTACCGAAAATATTGTAACATCATTAAGTCTGCTATAAGCTATTCTCCCTCATGTGTGTGTGGATACATTTACTATATTCTGCTCTTTTTCACATGGATTAGGTTAATTAGTTAACAATCCTGATTCCTGAGCCTATTTTATTCAAAAGGAAGATATTGATTTAAATATACACAGCCTATATATAAAATATTTTAATCGGATCTCCTGTGCTTGCACAAGCACTACCATAGCGTGGAGTGGAGAGATAAAACACGATACATAATAATTCATGGAAATATACTAAAAAGCTATTTTTGGCCGGTAATAATCTCTCTGGCTGGTTTAAATCTAAAGCTAAAAAGTATGAGGATACTCATTAAACATTTTGAAAGATTAAATTGAAATAGATTTTTCTGGTAAATGAATGGTTAAAACATTTTGGGCGCCGGGCATTGTGCCCATCATTATACCCAGTCTGCCAGCACTGTGAGCCTATGGAGATGTTTACCTTCTTTGCAGGGCTATAACTTTTTAAATATTATTGCTATATTGACATTACTATGGCCCATTCAACATCGATCTATCGTTCCGGATGTGGGAACTCTGTTGAATGTCGGCTATTGCGTATTGGCTAGACATCATAACACAGACTACACAGTATAGAAGAATGAATAAAATGCTGACAAACAGGATCCGTGTATCAAGGAAGCAACAATTTTATTTTGTGAAGGTCGCTCTTAACACTTTAGATGCCAGCCACGCGTTTTGTCGTTAGTTCATGCCAACCGTTGAGTGCCCGCCAACGCTATATAGCGTTTGTTTGCCGTATTTTTTTTTATTGCTGATTTTAATTCATATTTCATCAATCGAGCCTCAGGTTAGTGTTGCAGACTCTCTCTGAGCTCAATTGGGAAGATGCCGCCCCCTATCGTCTCTCCCTGTGTAACTGCACCCCATTACTTTAGACCAGTGGTCACCAACCCGTCGATCTTGATCGACTGGTCGATCTTTGAGACTGTCCCTGTAGATCTTTCCATGACATTTTTTTTTTTTTTTTTTTTTTTTTAAATCTTACCCCGAGAGTCCACATTACAGTTCTACGTTTGTTTTGATGTGAAACGTGATGCTGCACTTAGCACTGACTGAGAAAGTTACACATACAGTTCTACTTTTGTTTTGATGTGAAAATGATGCTGCACTTAGCACTGACTGCACTTAGCACTGACTGAGAAAGTACACATTACAGTTCTACTTTATAAAATGCTAATTGTAAATATGTTTGTCAATGTTAATAATATGAGAATGTCCACATTACAGTTCTACTTTTGTTTTGATGTGAAAAGTGATGCTGCATAAGATGACTGCACTTAGCACTGACTGAGAAAGTACATAATAGTTCTACTTTGACGTTTTAATGTTGGACCAAAGCATTGCATGTAATTAGAATACAGGCAAATAAAAGTCATTTAGTTTAAAGTACAATCTTGGCTGTCTTTTTCTCTCAACGCTTCAATAGGTAGATCTTGCCTTCACCAAAAAAAAAAAAAGTGATCTTTGGCTTAAAAAGGTTGGTGACCACTGCTTTAGACTGATGAAGGGGGGGGGGGCAGTTTCCTCATTTTACTTTTCCGACGAGGCATCTGAAGAATCCATTGTGATCGCCGGCCCGGAAAACGCATGGATTATGTATTTACAGTACCCAACGCTGAATCAATAAACGCGATCGATATTTGGAATGGCGATCAGGAATTTTGGAATAATCTTTTTGGATAACATCTGATCTGAGGTAAGGAATTTATTTTACCAGTCTTAGGATAATCAGAGCTATTGTCACCTATATATCAGCGTTTGCCCTGTGTGTGTGTGGCTGTGATCGCTGATCAGGAAATGAGAGAATATGCTTTTCAGATCGCTTCTCTAGCGTGCATAAGTACACATATACTATCGATAATCTAGCGTTTATTTGAAAACGATTCATAAATAGGCCGAAAAATTACAAAGTTTTTGTGTATGCCAGAATATTCCAGTAAATGCCGATTATCACAGAATCTTTATATTTTCCTTAAACGAGGGCTTTTCAAAATGCTATAAAACGGAAATGAACCGATTATTTAAAAAAAAAAAAAAAAAAAAGAAAGAAAAAAATCTGTTTCGATGTTGACTGCAAACAAGTCATTGATAAACGACGGGGCAGATTAGACGCATAGCCATAATTTAAAACAGAGATTATGCGTTCACAACGCTATCATTGAAGTGGGTGGTGGCATTTAACAGGGGTAAGGCGCACCGCATGGCTGGTAATCAAAGTGTTAATATACACACTCAGCTGGTGTCAATGAGTCAATCATTCCCATGGATGAAGGGAGAGCACACTCATGATTGTCAACACCCCCACTTGCTCTCTAGTCTCCACTGACTTATCTAAGCTGGAGAAAAAATAAAATAAAAAATTTAATAATCAGTAGCCTACACTTTTTGTAACACTTTTACATTCCATTAATCAAACAAACGAAGGCCGTCACTGATATGGTTCCTCTCCTGAGTGAAACAAGAACATAAATCATTAAATTTCAGTTTTTCACTGGCATTCTCTTATAACAATTTGAAATAAAAGAAAACAAAAAAATTTGACCACTTATTCAATTTGTCCTTGTTACTGGTTTGGTAAACACATCAGTAGGGCTGACCTTCGAAGCTTTTTTTGGCAATCAAAGCTTCGGGGCCGAGCTTCGAAGCTTAATTCGAAGCTTAAAAATAATAATAATAATACATTTCTTTCATATATATATATATATATATATATATATATATATATATATATATATATTTTTTTTTATCATGTTGTGGGACTTGTACAGCACTTTGGTAAACTTTGTTGTTTTTAAATGTGCTCTATAAATAAAGTGGATTGGATTAATTAATTAAGTAGCCCCTTTCGTGACTGTGACGCAGCCAACAAGGTTTCACTCGGCTGCGCTGCCTGGGTGCAGTGGGGCTGCTCTCACAGCCAACGACATGACATTTAGGGATGGGTACCGAATTCGGTACTTTTGAGGTACCGAACCGAAACACGTCGGTACTACCGAGTATCGAATCAAGTGAGAAACCAAAAAAAAAAAATAAAAAAATTTTAAACTTTTTTTTTAAACTTTTTTCTTTTCATGTCAACGTTCACACGCACAATATATGCTTACCTAGGATTTGACTTGATTCAACAACAAAGCAGTCGGAGCAATGACGAGCCGAAAACTGTCAATTGTAGTTATTTGAAGTTTGGATTTTGAGGTAGGTAAATAAAATGTCTTGAGACTAAAGTACCGAAAAAAGGTACCGTTGGGTACCGGTATCGATTCACAGGTACCGGTATCGGTTCAAATGTGAAAGGTACCCATCCCTAATGACATTACATAATTATGTTGCAACCTTCGTCTATCAAGCAAACAATTATATTATATTTAATTTATAATTATATCAGACAATGCACCTACCAAAGCAGATGATTACAATTAAATTAGCCAACTTGGTCACACATTAGTCATAGCAGCATAGGCATAGCCTTATTAATGTTTTGTGTAGCGTCGCCGTCGTGTACAACGATAATTTAGTTTTTTAGGTGATTTGACAAAGTTGTTGTAGAGTTGTGATATGCCATTTTCTTCTGGCATATCTGGCACTCGGCTTTTTGAGCATTGTCTTTGCATATTTTAAAGTGTAACCACACGTCTGATGACTTTTTCATCGACATGTCTGCTGCACATGTCCTTGTTGTTTTCAACACAGACAGGGAGCGAAATTAACTTTTTGACTCACCGGCCAGTGGCGGGTAGATGGGAAGAGTCTACCCGCCAAGCATATGTCTTACCTGCCAAAATTCTTTTGATTAAAAATATATATATATTTTATATAAATTTTTTTTTTAAATAAAATATATATTATATAATCATACTTGTAGTTGTATTATCTGCGAGACATCGCCACCACGCAATAAGTCAAAATGCTTGCTATCTGCAAACAGCTCCACTGTCTGTGTGTATACTTGAGTAGCCTCCAGCTCCAGCAAGGATTCTCCGGCCCTGCAGCTAGACCCTATATTCAGCTAGACCCTACATTCAGCATGCAAGGATTCTCCGGCGATGCAGCTGGACCCCATTTTTTAACGTTACGGTTATTTTGTCAAATCACATTCAACATGCCCTCAGCTAGAATACGCATTCAATCAATGTTATAAGACATTGATATCAGGAGCTATCTGTAGCTACTGCTAGCCCGGTAGATAACGTTAAGACAATTTAGTTTACTGGGACAGATCGATCTAAGTGAGCTAGCTAACGCGAGCTAGCTAACGAGGGAACGGAGGTATTATGCAGCTCATGGAGGTCCGATCTAGACTAGAGCAGACTGCTACCATTCTGAGAGCTTAACGTTAGCACTAGAGCTGCGGGCGAGCTGCTACCATTCTGAGAGCTTAACGTTAGCACTAGATGCTGCGGGCGAGCTGCTACCATTCTGAGAGCTTAACGTTAGCAGTGGCACTAGAGCTGCGGGCCGCTCTGTGTTGATACGAGCAGAAGCCAATAGTATCCCACTGCAGGGCTGGCCCGGCTGGGCGGATATGACTTGTTGCCACGTTTTTTTTCAAAATAAGAATATCATACGAACCGAATGCTGCTAACTGCCGGAGCCATCGATATTATGACTCTAGCTGCGCTTGGGCCGGAAATGAGACCCGTACAGATTTTCAAAATAAGAGTATCGTTATGAACTACACGTCCACACGCCACACGGCGGGCAGGGCTCTGTGGCAAGCGCCAAAGGTAAAAACTGAGCGCCCCTGGCGTAGTGTTGTCACGATACTGGAATTTCGACTTCGATACGATACCTTGAAAAGTATACTTCGATACCATTTCGATACAAAAAAAATATATATATATATATATTATATATATATATATATATATATATATATATATATATTTTTTTAACAAATTTAGCTTTTGTTGCTGGTTGATTCTCCTCAGCTTCGAGTCTGGTACTATAAGAGAAGATAAATATAACACTTTTAAAACCCTTTGTTTATCTTTAGATCACACATTTAAAAATAACTGTTCATCTCACTTCAATCATTTTTATTGCAAATGCAGAACATGGTATTTTCTCAAGCAGACAGATGTAAACACTGTAATCTGTGTTGCATGTACCTCACAAACTGAACAGTTAGTAACAGTTTTTATTTAAAGATAACGAGAGCAAGCGAGAGAGAGAGAGAGGTATCGGTAGATAGAGAGAGAGAGAGGTAGCGGTAGATAGAGAGAGAGAGAGAGAGAGCGAGAGAGAGAGAGAGGTAGCGGTAGATAGAGAGAGAGAGAGAGAGAGAGCGAGAGAGAGAGAGAGAGGTAGCGGTAGATGGAGAGAGACAGAGAGGCTATGCTCGGAGCATTTTAGTAATGTTACATTTTCAACAAGATTGCTGCTATTTAAACACTTGGTGGAAACGGGGTAACGTTAACCTTATGTCGACTGTAGTATTGTATAGAGTTGTTCCGATACCGATACCAGTATCGGAAATGCCGCCGATACTGCCTAAAATGCTGGTATCGGTATCGGCGAGTACACGTAAATTCTAGCCTCCGATCCCATGACGTCATTTATCTCCTGCGGAGAGTGAGGATTATAAAATGAACGTGTTTTAAAGTGTGATGCTGTTTGTCATTTTAACAGCAGATACACTTTCTTAAATTCCATTGTCCCCGACAGAGCATGTGACGGGGAGCTCGGACGGGATGTGTTTTGCTTTCTGGTGTTATGGTAGCATTAGCTGAAAAGCTAGCTAGTTGGAACAACATCCGCTTTAACGTTACATCAAATCAGATGATCGCCTGTCCTTTCTCCAGGACCTGACACTGTCCGTCTATCAACAATAATACACCCACGGTGAATCGTATTTAAGTTAAGTAGCTACTGACTAGCGTTAGCTGACTAACGTTATCAAATGTCAATGCGGGGAATACGAGCTAGGTCAGCTAGCTTAGCTTGATACCGGTACCGTGGCTAAAGTTGGTGCTATTCATAATCCAGCAATAATGGATGCAGACCTGCAAGCAAAGTACAGCAAGTTCCAAGTGCCAAAGGATAAGAGTCTGAGGCGGAGTCTCAAAAGAGAATGTTGAATATTTATTTTGCATCGAAAATCACAACATGAACGTTCTATCTGCTACTAGCTTACAGGCTGGGTAGCGAGTGCAACACCGTCTAATGTCCGTGCGGATCATTGGAGTAGGGTATATCTGCAGTGCCGCAGCCCCATACTCATTGATTAATGATACTAATACTAATCTATACAATCACCTGTTGTTGAATAAATACCATTACTTTCTAGTTATTACTAAAAAACAGTATATATAAAAAAGAAAAAAAAAATGTAAGTTGAATTTATATAATATAGTTTTTTATGTATGCACTGGTATCGGATCAGTATCGGTATCGGCCGATACCCAAAGCTTAGGTATCGGAATCGGATCGGGAAGGAAAAAATGGTATCGGAACATCTCTAGTATTGTATGACCTCGACATAACGTTTACACGTTAACGTTACTCCGTTTCCATGCAGTATTTATAACGGTGGCCAGCTAAGCTAAGGGGGCTAACTTTAGCTGGTAGCTGTAACGTTACAACGAAGCAGCTGTTGATATTATGCGCCATCAGTAGACAACGTATCATGTATTAAACTAGAGTTAATGGTTTAATGCTTCAGTCACAGTGATGTTGAAAGAGCAGCTGTCACGAACCTCTTTCATTTCTTTATGGAGATCGGCGCTGGCACTGCTATAACACCGCTTGCAAATAGCATTGGGGCATTTGTAGCTTGTCCTTCGTTGTTTACTTGAAACCCGAAGTACCTCCAAACAGCACTTCTGCTGTTTTCTTTATCCACAAGCACAAGTTGCGGAGGCTCTGCATTTACCATCTTCAGCTAAAATGTTTGTTTACTAACTGAAGAAGACGGCTCTCTGTGACTCTGTGAGGGGGAGGGCTGGACTCGGAGGAGCCGGGGGGGGCAAGCACGCTGAGCGCTCTGAACAGCGCGTCAACAACTTGCGGTAGAACACTCGCCAGCTGGTGGTACCGATACTGCAGAAAGTATCGGTACTTCGGGAAATGAGTATCGAAGCCTTTTTAAATATTCAGTATCGATATGTATCGATACTTCGATATTTTTGACAACACTACCCTGGCGGGCGGCGGGCTTTAATTTCGCCCCCTGAACACAGATAATCTCCACGTGCTTGTTGTAGAGAGGTGGAGTTGAGGCGCCGCTTACTTTCGTTTCATTGGAATGGAGGCGCAAGATTTGAGGCAAAAAATTATAAAATCATTTTTTTTTTTACTTCTTTATTTAAGACAGCCCTAGTACTGTGTAAGTCTACATGCAACTGGTCCATTGGTCTCATGGAAGACCAAAAAGCAACCGACGGTGGCATTGTCCACATGTGAAGCAGAGTACATGGCACTAGCTGCAACCACCCAAGAGTGTTTACACCTAGTACAACTGCTGACTCTAGGCTTGGGCGGTATAATTTTTTTCATACCGTCATACCTTGTTGACCTAATACCCCGGTATACGGTATATGACGGTATGACTTTCATTTTCATAGCAACCCGTGTTACCAAGTAAACAAATCACAGAGATGGCCAGTTAGCCCGCAGCATCCGAGTGCTACTATCGTTAGCTCTCAGAATGGTAGCCAGAATCCCGGGTGACATCACTCATTAGTCCTGCCCCTTCAGTGTAATCGAGTGCCCGCTCACAAGGTGTTGATCTGGGTTTACAGTTCTGCATGTCAAACCTCTCTAGCATGTTCTTTACACACTGCTTCTGTGTAGGGGTGGGACGATACATCGATCAAGATCGATATATCGATCTATTATCAATAATCAAATAGGATCGATGCAACGTAAAAAGATCGATTCATATTGCGATACTCTTATTTTGAAAATCCCGCAAGTCATATCCGCCGGCGCCCAGTATTGTGAAACTCTGTGTAGACATTACAGCAGAACAGCGCTACAGAGCGTCTATTTTGCGACCCGATATAAGTCTGTGCCGTTTTTTCCCCGCAACGGGTCAAATGCATCGAACATGCTTTGCATCGTCGCCATTCCTTTATGCCCACGTCGCGTTAAATTAGGGCTGGGCGATATGGCAAAAAATCATATCGCGATAACGATATGATAATGTTATCATATTTCTCGATATCGATAATTATCGAAATTGTTAAGTATATAAAAAAAACACTCTAGTTCTCAGGCTGCAGCTGGTTTAAAAGCTAAAGTAAACCGGCTTCTCTGCTGGCTGTGGCTCCAGGGGAGTTGAACAGTTCTGGCTCTGCTAGTTTATTTTCTATCTTTTGGCGCTTTTTTGGTGGACAAACCACGCACATGTGCACCGTGACTCGTGACTGGAGTCTAGCTCTGCTAGCACACATAGCCTACTGTGTACAGACGGTTTCAAACTGTATTTTAAATTAGAAAGCAAACAGTCTGTGGCTAAACATGGACCGCATTGTAGGGCTGTACCGAATGCTTCGAAGCTTCGATCATAATGTTGACATTCAAATTCTAGATCAACATTCGAAAAAAAAATTAAAAAATCTATTGTATATGTCTAGGCCTGCCACGATAACACATTTTGCTGGGCGATTAATTGCCCCCGAAAATATCGCGATAAGCGATATTATTGCGACCGGTTAGAGAATTTTTTTGAGAAATTTATTTCCCAAAACTTTTATTTTGAAGCCCACCGCTCCGTCTTTTCCGGTGTTTAAGACTTTTATTTTGAAGCCCACCGACCGGACCGGAAGTATTGTTGTGATTATCCTAGCCGACAACTTGTCTCGTCCGGTTGTGTTTTTTAGTTTTAACGTTAGCTACTAACGTTAGATGCAGCTACTACAGGCAATCAACGATGAGGAGGAAGCGTCAAAGCAGTATATAATAGAATAGCTGTGGTGCGTAGGCACTGCAGCACGACTCGAAAACGACCTGTTATAATAAATTAATTCATGTTTAACTTGTCCCCGTCTCCAGTCCTTTGACTAGCCCCACCCGTTCATTGTAAACAATGATGCATGTAATTGTATTAACGTTATTCTGTGTTATTCTAACGTTACACTACAAATAACGCTACTTGGTTAAAAGGAGCAACACTATTGAGAAATGTAGTTAAGCTATGTGGTGTTGCCCCACGGAGCTCCTGTGCTGTGCTCTGTAGTAAAGCCAGCGGCCCGCCTCCCAACACGGACAGTGACTGACAAGGGGCACTGGTTCCGCCTCATTAAAACAAACGCGCAAATAGCAATTAATCGCGTCCGTCAAAATCATTGCATTCATTTAAATTATCGCGGCAATTAATCGATTTATTGCTTATCGCGGCAGGCCTATATATGTCTATTCAATCTGTTTAAACCAATGGTGTTTTTCTTTACAGTTGCAGATAAAGTTTAGGCTACACTAATATTATAATATTATACTATAAGACGTCACCATCACTTTCGTACCAACCGTGCCCTTATTGGATTCTTTATATTTGACTTAACGTAGGAGTCAACGGGGCGTATTGCTCCCGTGGGCGGAGAACAAAAGAATTAGAATGTCTTCTAAATGCTCTAAACGTACATATTTTCAGAAATCGATAAAAATAGAAAAATTACAATTTCGAGTGCTTTGAGATGTACTATATTTGTCTCATTACTTGCTAAACATAATACGACTTGTAAATACGTTTAATTCTTGCTAGATGGTATGCTTGTAATTATTTCCGTTTGCGAGAGAACTACAGCGCGTCACGAAACACACATACACGCACGCGCGCACACACACAAGAGAAGCGTGTGCACTGTGAATAGGTGTTAGACCCCCGCGCAGAGGTGAGAGGTATCAGAGACTCGCTACCCCCCATCCAAATTCTAAACAACAGATCGGCATCGGCTTTTCATAATATGTATGAATTATCTCTTGCAATAATATCCACGGGACACTGAGCTGCTTTGCAGAATAATGTGGTGTGCGTGTATGTGTGTGTGTGCGCTGAGACGCAGCGTCGAGACGAAACTTGTGTCGAGTCTGCTTCTATGTATGCTTCTTCAGCGCGTCCTGCATTATTATTATTATTATTATTATCATTCTCTAGAATACACGGGACCCGACGGAACGTTAATGTCGAGTCTGCTTCTATGTATGCTTCTTCAGCGCGTCCTGCATTATTATTATTATTATTATTATTATTATTATTATTATTATTATTATTATTATTATTATTATTATTATTATTATTATTATTATTATTATCATTCTCTAGAATACACGGGACCCGACGGAACGTTAATTTATGTATTAAAAGTAGTCTAACATGCTTTTCATCAACATAACTGGCAGAGACAGAGTGCGTGTGTGTACGAGTTATGAGTTATCTCGCAGTTCATTCAAGCGCGCATCACGGTGATGACAGCTCTCTAGAGAAAGGTGCGCTCACAGGGGCGTAGCTGGAGATTCTGGGCCCCATGAAAAGAATCAATTTGTGGGCCCCCAATCTATAAAAAAATTTGGGGCATTTGCTGGGCCCTTGGAATCATCCTAACCCCCCCCCCCCCCAGCTACTCCCCTGCACACACACACACACACACACACACTCTCTCTCTCTCTCTCAAACAGAGAAATCAAAAGAAATCAGTACATTACCTTGTATTACTATTGTAATCCAAAAGCAATATATAGGGTTGTTCATTGTACAATACAATTGATACAGTTGATGTTTCTTGTTGATTATTATTCTCTATGTGTATATGAGCATTTTTTCAATACCCAACTATGTAGTGGCCGCTTGTCGCTAGGCTAGACCTCCTGCTGGGTCCATTCACTGGAATAACAAAGGAATGACTGGGCCTTTGCTCCAGGTGTGAAATGGTTCTAGTGACAATGATCACATTCAGGGGAGGAAACTAACTTTTTGGCTTACCAGCCAACTGGCGAGTATCTGATTTTTTTTACCAGCCAAACAGATTTTTTACCAGACAAAAAAAATCGCTAATTGTGATAATTACTTCTTTGTATGTCAAGCCGCGTCAATGTTGTGTATGCATCTGGGTAGGCACACTGTGCCTTTAAGACAGCACGGTGGTCTTACGACAGTGCTGTGAAGTACCGTCAAGTGTTGTGGTAACGTCAGTTGGGTTTGGTGTGCTGTTGACGTTGTGCACACTGCACTGGTTGAGCTAGCCCCTTTCGTGACTGCGATGTGCAAGCCAGGGGCTTTTGAGCATGAAATAAAATGTTTAACCTTACGTCGTAGTCCGGTGCTTTTTTGGAAACATTATAGTCATAACAGATATACACCTAGCTGGCTGCTTTGAGCACACAGGGCTAACGTTAGCTAAAACGCTAACTAGAAGCTAACCACTGTATACAGTTCCAGTAGACAACATTACACCTCTGTGATTTAAATGTGTCCTTAGTAACTTATACTCGATGGTTGTACTAGGGTTGGATGCAGTTCCCCGTTGGTCAGTCTGTCTGTTTTCCATATTCTGCTGTGTTTAACGTTATCTGTTTGCGAGTGCTCCTGATGGCTAGCCTAGTAGTACCGCGGGACTTTTATTATTATATGTCCGCAGGTTGGCCAGTACTGCGCAAACGTTTATTAAACATTATATGTCCGCGGGTGGTCTTGTGCAGTGCTCTCGTGGCACTGTCAACTAAAGCGAACACTCAGAAGACGCGCACCGTTTGCCAGTGCAGTGATTGCAGAATGTTTTATTTTTTTGTATACTCGCCAGACTGGCGAGTGGTCTTCATGATTCACTCGCCAAACGTAAAAAATACTCGCATTTGGCGAGTAAAGTGGCCTAATTTCCTCCCCTGATCACATTGAATTCTGGGAGTGTAGTTCTCTCATCAGATAGCTGAATGAACTTGGATCTAGTTCAAGTCCTATACTGAAAAGTTGTTAGGATTTTACCAGAATGTTTGATAGGACATTGATTGAAAACTATCGTCTCAAATTTGACAATTGATGGCTTATTTTGAAGGTATGAATCTGTAATTTTACATTATGTAACACAAAAAAAAGAGAATATTCTGAGAAGGTGGAGCTAGAAACTTTAGACTTCAGGGGGTTAAATAAAGTTGATTTAATAAACAAAAAGACTCATTTAATCAGATTAGTCACTTTATTCAAATTGAGGATTTAGTTTAAAAAGATTTCATTTTTTTACAGACATTCGAAGCTTCGTTCGAATACTTCAATAGAAGCTTCGAATGTTAAAAAATGACATTCGGTACAGCCCTACCGCATTGTGGTCAGCTCATCATGGAGGGGGTGGCAGGGGTTCTCAAGGTCAAGGATAGCATACAGCTTCCTCCTCGTCCTCCCCTCTGCCACCACCTCCAGACTGTCCAGGTCCGCTCCCACCACAGAGCTTGCTTTTTTGACCAGTTTGTTTATTTTGTCTGTGTTGATGTTGCCCCCCCCCAGCATACCACAGTGAAGAAGAGGGCACCAGCAACCACAGACTGGTAGAACATGATGATGAGTTAACGTGATGGCACGCTTTAAGGCATGTATCGGATCGGAAAATACTTCAGTTTTTACTGAGTATCGGATCGGTGCCATCCCTCATTAGTCCATATCAGACCCCTACCGTCTCAGCACCACTCAAAGACATGACGGCCCCCGTATTGTCTTGTATGTTTCTCTTTGTTGAGGGGCCTTGAGAAGATGTTTGAATGTTGGCCTGCACCATGTGTTTATTCAAGACCTCTGTGCTTACGTGGCACAAGACTTATTTATAGCCTCAGCTACCGATATCCTTTGGGATTTTCAACTGGTTTTCCTGCAACACGCTTGAGAATTTGGCTTGGGACGCCACCTGAGGACTGGTAGTCTGTGCAGTGTGTGTGTGGGGGGGGGGGGGGGGGGTGATTACAGTAAGTGTGGCAGATGCGAATCGTACCCTCTGGCAGTCGCTGTGCAAAGCATACTGTAGCAACTTGCTCTGACTGCTGGGAGGTAGGGAGGGAATGATAAAGAGAGGAGGGAGAGAGGGGGGGAGTGGAAGAGGAGAAGGGACTGGACACTGGACGTTAACTTTTTTTGCACATAGCACTGGTGCTACAGAGGTTGATAGTTTTGTAGCACAGGCCAAAATCTTGTAGCACAAGTATAAAACGTGTTATATTTGTAACAGTCACAAATGTGCCTAATGTATTTGTGTTATTTAGTTGCAGTGCCATGTTTGGCTGTCATTTGGTATATCGCCATGTGTTATTATTACTATGATACTCTCATATGCTATTTTAAATTTATTTTTTAGCATAATTTTGAGTGGACTGAAGGAATGAGTCAGCGTTAATAGTTTTAAATGCAAATAATTTATTGAAACATAGAAGTGGGGTCGGTTGGGACACACACACACACAATGGGGGACCCTGATGTAAACAAGACAAACGTCTTTCTCTGGTCTGCATCCCCTTAACAATTGTGTGTATTGAGCCGTACTGTACCCATTCTGCAATCTGTTAAATAAAGTTTTCATTCATTCATTCACACACACTGTTTCAACTCACCACCCCCGCATCATATTGTAGTCTAGTCTGTCTTCAAACTTCCACTCCTCTCGAAACTTGTATTTGAATATCATCATTATCTGTCCATCCTCAGTTTACTATAATATACTCCTGTCCTGACTAGTGACTTCATCGTCTTTCCAAACGCACGCACGCACACACACACACAGGGAAGGGGAGAGAGTGCCCCCCATTTCCCTTTCCACACTGTGTCTGCTGGCTCTGCGCCCTCTGATCAGGATTAGCTTGTTAGCTTGCTAACGTTGTAGTGATTGTAATGGTACATAAACGTTAATTTCGGGCGATGTGCGCATAAAGGAATGGCGACGGTGCAAAGCATGTAGATGCATTTGACCCGTTGCGAGAAAGAAAAAACACCACGGACTTATTTCGGGACGTGTAGGCGCACTGCTGTGTTAACGTGCACCAACCGACCAACGCGCTGCTCTTCTAGCAGAAGCACGGATAGGGCGGATATGACTCGTCGAGTTGTCACAAGAGTTTTTTCAAAATAAGAGTATCATATGCACCTGAACGTTGCTAGCTTTCGGAGCCTAGCTGGAGCTGCGCGTGGGCAGAAATGAGACCCGCTACAGGATTTTCAAAATAAGAGTATCTATATGAACCGAATCCCTATCGCACCAGTGCTACTGAAGTAAATCCATCCATCGCACAGACAGCTGTTGCTGTAGCACGTGCAAGATATATGTCGCACTGTACACCCCTGCACTGGAGTGATGAAAATGGGAGGCGACGGCAAGAGTAAAGACTTCCCGGGAGGTCGAGTGGTCGTCTGGTAATCTGAATGCTCCCAGTTTGATTTTCGGCTCCACCTGGCAGTGTGTCGGAAGTGTCCTTGAGCAAGACACTTCGCCTCTGCCGTTGTGTGTGTTTGAGTGAATGCAAGGCATAAGTGCTTTGGTTAATTAAAAGCTCTATATAAATGGAGTTAATTTACCATTTGAGAGAGGGAGGGAGAGAAAGATGGAAAGCGAGGGCGGGTTTTCCTGGAGAGGGAGAAGGAGAGACTGAGAAAAAAAAGTCTGCAGGGTGTTTCTGTTCCCAGGAGCTGTCACTGCCTTGTGGCCCGTGTGCTGATGGCCCCTCACAGGTGGAGCTACTTCACTGTAGCTCACTCTTGTCTGCTCGCTAGCTGGGAGATAACTTCTCTCTCTCTCTGAGCCACAGTGGCTCAGGAGGTAGTCCGGTCGTTGGGTAATCTGTAGGTTCCCGGTTAAATTCCCAGTCCTCCCGGCAGCGTGTCGGAGTGTCCTTAACCCCTAACTGCTCCTGATGAGCAGGTTGGCACCTTCAGGGCTGTACAGTGCGATGATATCGTCGCGAATTGCCCCTTTAATTGGCCGTTGCGATTGGTAAATATTATCTGGGGGCGGGCTTGCGAGTAGTGCTTTCAAGCCTTGGATTCGCATTTCACTCCTAAATTATCCAAGGCGTGTGATGACGCGATGACGTCACTCACGCGAGCTGAGCAGTGAGCACTCAGCAGGTATGATCAGCGAGCTGCGGCGTCTGCTCCTCCTCCAGCGCTCTCGCACCCGTGACTGTTGTAAACACTGGGACCTCGGTGAGCCTGCCAGCCGGCTAGCTACTGATAGCTATCAACAAATGCTCCAGTAAGTCTAGTAGTGCATGATAGCTTGCGTTAGCTTACTGTTCAAAACGAAACGTCCCATTAAACTAAATAGTTCAGATAGCTCCGTCCTGATATCAATGTCTTATAACACTGAGTCGATGCGTATTCGAGCTGAGGGCACGCTGAATATAGTCAATAGGGACCAGCTGCAGCGCCGGAGAATCCTGGCCGTAGCTGGAGGCTACAGTATAGGGCCCAGCTGCAGCTCCGGAGAATCCTGGCCGTAGCTGGAGGCTACTCAGTACACACAGACAGTGGAGCTGGTTGCATATAGCGAGCATTTAGACTTGTTGCGTGGTGGCGATGTCTCGCAGATAATACAACTACAAGTATGATTCTATAATATATATATTCTATTAAAAAAAATATATAAAAAAATTTTTTATCTTTTTTTTTATAAATAAAAAACAATCGATATAAATAATGGTAAAATTGTTATTTAAAAATTTGCCCCTACAAAATATTTTTTGCCCCTAAATTTCTCATTTAGGGGCAAGTGTGCCCCTAGTGAAAAAGCTTAGCGTACAGCCCTGACCTTGCATGGTTGCCTCCGCCATGGTGTGTGTGAATGTAAGTTGTTAAGCATTTTGGATAAAAGTGCTATATAATTGCAGTCCATTCTCTCTCCGTCTATCGTTTTCTGTGCTAATTATTAGGGATGGGTACCGAAACCCGGTGTTAAATGTGCCCCGGGGCGAAGAGCCTAGTATTGATGAGCATCTGGCGATACCGTTTCTGCTATTGTTATTGGAGAATTTGAGAAAATAAAATGTCCTATTTAGGCTACATAAACGTTATCTTGCACCTTTTATCCAACTCCGCTTCTTATTTGCTATAATATTAATCCAGAAGAGAGATCGCTCTCCCTGAGTCATACACGCGAGGGGCGAGGACTGGGGGCCAGCTCTCTCACACACTCGAGCCCTGATCTTCATGACAATGGCGGAGAGAACTAAATGCTTATAAGTGTGATGATTACACTTCACTAGAGGTGATGCTGATGATGCTACTATATATATATATTCGAGGCGAGCCGAAAGTCATCTCAAATTAGCCTAATCTCGCTACTGCCTAGTAGGGGTGGGAATCGCCAGTTTCATCACGATACGATACGATATCGATTCTTTGGACAACGATACGATATTTGCCGATATCAAAAGTCTGCCACGATACGATACGATTATTTTTTCACAACTGAGGTAGGTAGATTACATTTTTAGAGACTAAAGTACAGAAAAAAGGTATCGATTCACAGGTACCGGTACCGTATCGGTTCAAATGTAAACGGTACCCATCCCTACTGAACACACAACTGCAGGGCAAGGGATTTTTGCTCATGAAATGCATAGCCATGTGAAAGCCTTCATGACAAAGTTGCAATTAATTTCAAGGCAACTAGGCAGCAACAATCTCAAACACATGAAAACCCTGAAAGAAGTCAAACCATCAGCTGATCACCGGCACAGGTACTCATCCATGTTGGGAGCACTGCATGATGAATTTTCAAGGCGTTTTCAAGATTTCAAAAAGGTTGAGGATGAAATGCAGCTGGTTTCCTCTCCCTTTACCTGCAGTGTTGATAGTTGTTCAGCTTGAACTCATTGACCTGCAGTCTGATTCACTACTGAAAGAGCACTTTAAGTCAGCATCACTGCTAGAGTTCTACTCTGCTCTCAAGGAGGAGAACTTTCCAAACATGAGGAGACATGCTCAGAAGATGTTGGTTCTCTTTGGATCCGGGCCTAACAAAAATAATGGTTGGTTTCAGGTTGCCGACCGACCCTGCCGATTTAGGTGCGACCCAATATATTTTATGAGTTTTTAAAAAAAAATTATATATTAAAAAAAAAAAAAAAAAAAAAAATCCCTACCTACCCATGGCCAAACTGACAACCAACCTGAAACCAACTATTATTTTTGTTAGGCCCCACCTACATGTGAACAGACATTCTCAGTCATGACGTTTACCAAGTCCAGGTACAGATCCTCTCTCACTGATGAACATCTGGCAGCTGTGCTTCGCATCTCCACCTCAGACATGCAACCTGACTTTGATGGACTTGTTAAAGCTCAACAGAGACTGGATTTCTCACACTGAATGAAAGAAATAAATAACTGAAGAACACTAAAATGTGGAAATATAGCAAGTGAAATGGGACACTTGATCTTTTTTTTTCTTTTTTTTGCACAGTTCTGAAAACATAAAATGTTTAATATAGGCATGTAAAGTAAAAACAAAACTGGGACACTTTTCTTTACACAGTTCAGTGACATGTCTTGTTTATTTTGGCTATAAGATGATGTGATGTCTTTAGAAAGCTAAGAAAATCCTTGTTTCAATAGTATATGAAACTCAAAATGCCCTTTGTTATTAATGTTTCACATTTTGTTTATCATTTTGGAAATAAATTCTATTTGAATAAATGATATTTTTGAAAGCTAACCTCACCTTTTAATTGCCAAATAATAACATACTCTTACCAGGGGTCAAAACAATGCCATTTACTGCTTTTTATATAGAAATAAAATGTATATTATGCATAATTGAGTTTGGAATTTTGGCCCGGCCCTCCAACATATTTTCAGTTGCTCATTCGGCCCCCTGGGAAAAATAATTGCCCACCCCTGGTCTAGGTCCTAGTTAATCTCCACTGTCTAGCTCCTAGTTCATCTCTACTGTCTAGCTCCTAGTTCATCTCTACTGTCTAGCTCCTAGTTCATCTCTACTGTCTAGCTCCTAGTTCATCTCCACTGTCTAGCTCCTAGTTCATCTCCACTGTCTAGGTCCTAGTTAATCTCCACTGTCTAGCTCCTAGTTCATCTCCACTGTCTAGCTCCTAGTTCATCTCTACTGTCTAGCTCCTAGTTCATCTCCACTGTCTAGCTCCTAGTTCATCTCTACTGTCTAGCTCCTAGTTCATCTCCACTGTCTAGCTCCTAGTTCATCTCCACTGTCTAGCTCCTAGTTAATCTCCACTGTCTAGCTCCTAGTTAATCTCCACTGTCTAGCTCAGTGTTTTTCAAAGTGGGGGGCGCGCCCCCCAGGGGGGGGTGCAGAGGCATGACAGGGGGGGCCTTGAGATTTTTAGTATTTTTTTTGGATTACAGAAAATTATCACTAAAGTGCTATCTGTTGCAGCTGCACTGTTCTCCATGAAAATACCATTTCTCAAAATCTGAAAATCATTATTTAATAAAACACAGAAAAGGATCACCAAGTTACTCTGGATAAAAAAAAACTTTACAGACAACATTGAGACAAAGCTTCCTGACACATCTCCATCCAAACTCTTGGAAGAACTCTTTGAAATCTCATCTGATACCACCTAGAGAGCTAGTTTCAGAGTGTGGTGCTGAGTACCAAGTATCTCATCTCATGGCCCACCAAGTATCTCATGATGCAGCAGTTAAGGTGTTGATACCATTCAGCACCACATACAGTATCTGTGTGAAGCTGGCTTTTCATCCATGACAGCTCTGAAAACAAAATATAGGGCCAATTTGAAAGGTCACGATATTGGTGTTATTTCAATAAATTTAAACATGGCCCATTTCATGACTATTTTGTTGGGGCGAGGGGGGGGGGGGGGGGGGGGGCAAAATATTTTGGTCCGCCAAAGGGGGGCCTGACAGAAAAAGTTTGAGAAGCACTGGTCTAGCTCCTAGTTCATCTCCGCTGTCTAGCTCCTAGTTCATCTCCACTGTCTAGCTCCTAGTTAATCTCCACTGTCTAGCTCCTAGTTCATCTCAGGGCTCTACAGTGCTCTACATTTCACTCGTATTTTCCCCTAAAAATATGTGTGACACAACCGGAAAAATCATTTACTCGAGTCGAGCGAGTGTGCGAGTGAAGATTACAACCTCAGTAGTGCTTTTTCCGCTCCGCTGCTAATCGTTAAAAAACTACAAGTTCCACAAGCCGCATAAACGTTCCAATCACAGTAGAGTTTCCTGTGGTGACTCGACTGGTTTCATGCGAGAGAAAGGAAATGAGAACACAGTACACCAGGGCTATTCAACTAAATTGTTCAGGGGGCCACATTGTCAGAAACCCAAGGGGCCAGGGGCCGGACTGCCACGGCGCCTCCCCGTGCTATGAATATATGTACACTTGACACAACACGCAACCACATTTTCACAACTTTTATTTAACTACATTGCAAAAGTAGTATACTTTTCAAAAAAAGTGCTTCATTTATGTGCCACATCTGCAACATCTCCTGCAGAAAGTGCTTCATTTATGACTGTGCAACAACTGCAACATCTCCTCTTCAACATTTCAATATAAAAATAAAATTAAAAACAAACAAGTGCATGATGTGCATCTGAACATTCTAACATCAACACTTGAACAAAAAAACACATTTATAGTGCAGCTGAGCTTATGAAAAAGTGCTTCATGTCTGTGCAACAACAGCAAATCACAGCATCTTATTAGCACTTATTGTCCACTCTTAACTCTCAAACATCAGGGGGGTGGGGGGCAGACAGGCCTAGCCTACATACACACATCTAATGAGAGCGATTGCACTTCTTTGACTGGGCAATGGCAGAGAAAGAGGGTTCATAGGAAGTGAGGGCTACCCGCAAACAGTGATGCAAATGCTCATTTGTCAAGGAGGCACGTTGCTTGTTTTAATGGCATTCATGTGAGAGAAACTGGATTCACAGGTGTATGTTGAGCCAAACATTGTTAGCACAGATATTGCCAGCGTTTTTATTTTGGGGAATGTCTTGACATGAATACACTTTATCCAAAATGTTGTGGTGGATTCATTCTCAAGTGCCTGCTTCAGAGCAGATGATGCTTGCATGTAGAGCTGCCGCGGTATTGATTATTTCCTTACCGCACAAATTTGCAAAATATTTCCTACCGCCGCGGTTATTACCGCATGCACACAAAAAATAAAAAAAAAAAGTTTGAATGCATTTTTTTTTTAGTAGTAGTCTACTCTTTATAGCATATAGCCTGCCTCTAGTCTAAATGTCTATTTTTAGAGGATGACTTTGCAGCATGAATATTGTTTGGGATTCGGCAAGCACGCATTAGTTATTGAAAGTGAAACACGGATTCGAAGTTTCACATCTGGTCGTGCGCCGTTCACTCGGTGTCGCGGGCAGGGGTGGTTACCCCTAACCCCCCCGACCCTTTCTTATTATTATTACTATAAAGTTACTACTTTATAATAAAGGCATTCGTTTTGTGGCATTAACATTATATAGTTATACGTTCAATAACATCAGCGTATTTACCGGACAATAGCAAGGCAAGCAATACTCTATTCATATCTCAGTTCCTTTCTTTGCTCAGAGCGTGCTGAGTTGTCCCATTCTGCGGTCTGTTAATAAAGTTTTCAATCAGACAAGTGTATAGAACGAAGGGCTTTTATTATAACATTCGTTGCAGACAGTAAAATCATTATGTCTCGTTTAGTACTCCTTAGGAGCGATGTAGTCCACTCCGGCGGAGAGTTAAAGCTAACGTTATTAGCCGTGTTGTGATGATCTGACATTCAGGAAGTAAAAACCTAATACGCGCTTGCCGATTGGTGGTAACACACTGCATGACGCTACAACGTGTGACGCGTCTCTTCTGACCAATCAGTGGTCTGCAATGTTTCACGTGACTTTTCTGGTACCCAATAGGGTCGCTTGGAACCTCGATAGATGAGTATGGTATATCTGCAGAGCCGCAAGCCCAACGAGAGGAGGGTAATTTATTATTATTATTATAAAAAACAGCGGTGACGCGGTATTCAGCCTACTCTGCGGTGGCCGTGATGTAACAGCGATACCGCGGTAATGCGGTAATCGCGGCAGCTCTACTTGCATGTCAATTATTTCAAGTTGCAGGAGACCTTCATCAATGTGAAGTGATGCAAGGAACTCTTGTCCTTTTGTGGAAATAGCAGCTACATTGGCAAATGGGTTGCTCACAAAATGCATCAATTCTCTGGACATGTCAAATTCATCAAATCGACTTGCAAAGTTTTCCCTCAATTTATCAATGAAATCTGTCATTAATTGAGTGACTTTTGGCTCAATTGTGCGTGTTAACGTTGACATGAAAAGAAAAAAGTAAAAAAAAAAAAAAAATTAAAAAAAAATTTTTTTTTAATTAAAAAAAAAATTATTATCATGTAATCTTTGGCGGGCCGGTCAGAATCATCCCGCGGGCCGCCAGTTGAATAGCCCTGCAGTACACGCTGGAAAAGAAAGTCACAGTACCATAGGCAAGTTATACATTCAGACAACGCTAAAGATTCAGCCAGCCATGAAGCCCATTCATTTTTATTTTGAGCGAAAGAGACTTTGGTGGTATGTGCTATTGCACAGATGTTGGTCCCGTTTGCACACACACTTACGCACACACACACGCACACAGTTGGCCAGTGACTTTGGTGTGTGCTATTGCACAGATGTTTGTCCCGTTTGCACATACACACATGCACACAGTGGGCCAGTGACTTTGGTGGTATACTAATATTAATAATAAACTTTATTTGCATAGCACCTTTCATACAGAAACTGCAGCTCAAAGTGCTTCACAACAGAAAAAAAGAGGCATAAAATGAGCACAAAGTGCAGACAGTTTTTCACATTAGGATCTAACATCACAACAGGCCACATTGTTTATGGTTTGATTTAGAGATGTTCCGATACCATTTTTTCCTTCCCGATCCGATTCCGATACCTAAGCTTTGGGTATCGGCCGATACCGATACTGATCCGATAGGGCTGGGCGATAAAACGATAACGATAACTATCGCGATAAATAATTTCCTCGAAATAAACATGAAACGTGGTCGCAAAGTTTCGATATATCGATTTTCCCAGCTTGGATATGAGCACACACACTAACAACCAATCAGTGAAGGAGATGGCCGAGAGCGAAGGAGACCCGCGCTGCACCTCTGGGTAGAGAGGTAGGACTCAAGGCTGGCTAGGATAATTAGCTTGCACAGCGCTATTTTATATATTTACGTGCCGAGTATGTGTGTGGCGTGAATTCTGATGCCACGGTTATAGTAGTGTGTGGTATACGGTGGACGTCGTTGCAATGTATTGGGGCGGAACAGAGTATTTTAGGGATATTTAGTACATTGGAAATATGGCTGGCTAGGATAATTAGCTTGCACGGCGCAATTTTATAGTTTGGCTGGCTAGGATAATTAGCTTGCACGGCGCTATTTTATATATTTACGTGCCGAGTATGTGTGTGGCGTGAATTCTGATGCCACGGTTATAGTAGTGTGTGGTATACGGTGGACGTCGTTGCAATGTATTGGGGCGGAACAGAGTATTTTAGGGATATTTAGTACATTGTCATGGGATACACTGCTCGCTCTGGCTAACTGCTAATGTGCACGGACTGATGACGACATCAACCCGAGACATTCGCAGCAGAAAAACAAGTCTATTAATAGCCCGTCCATCGGCGCCGGGCATAAGAAGTTAATTAAACTTGACAGACATATCGACGATAATTATCGATATCGAGTTATATGAAAATAATTTAATTTTATCGCGATAACGTTTTTGGCCAGCCCTATGATCCGATACCAGTGCATACATTAAAAAAATTAAAAAAAATTAAATATTATATAAATTATAAAACTTTTACATTTTTAAAATTTTATACAGCTACTGTTTTATATATACTGTTTTTTTTTGTAATAACTATAAAGTAATGGTATTTATTCAACAACAGGTGATAATTGTATAGATTAGTATTAGTATCAGTAATTGAAAACTATCTCAATGAGTTCACCCACGGAAAGGTTGTTGGCACATTAGTTCCACACGGACATTATTCGTTGCTGCACTTGCTTCCACAAGTCTCCGTGTGATTTTTGCACAATAAATATTCAACATTCTCTTTTGAGACTCCGCCTCAGACTCTTATCATTTGGCACTAAAAGCTAAACATTGTCACCGATATGGCTGTCCGCAACATGTCATTAATTGTGTATGCGAGGTGGTCGATCAGTGACGACGTTAACGTGAGCTAACGTTAGGTTAGCTAGCATGAGCTACCGGTAGATGGAAAGACTAACGTTACTGGCAGGGGAGGAAATTAGGCCACTTTACTCGCCAAATGCGAGTATTTTTTACGTTTGGCGAGTGATTCATGAAGACCACTCGCCAGTCTGGCGAGTTGACAGTGCCACGAGAGCACTGCACAAGACCCGCGGACATATATAATGTTTAATAAAAGTTCCCGCAGTACTGGCCAACCCGCGGACATATATAATGTTTAATAAAAGTTCCCGCAGTACTGGCCAACCCGCGGACATATATAATGTTTAATAAAAGTTCCCGCAGTACTGGCCAACCCGCGGACATATATAATGTTTAATAAAAGTTCCCGCAGTACTGGCCAACCCGCGGACATATATAATGTTTAATAAAAGTTCCCGCAGTACTGGCCAACCCGCGGACATATATAATGTTTAATAAAAGTTCCTGCAGTACTGGCCAACCCGCGGAAATATAGAATGTTGAATAAAAGTCCCGTGGTACTGGCCATCAGTCAAGGAAGCACTCGCAAACAGATAACGTTAAACACAGAAGATGGAAAACAGACAGACTGAGCAACGGGGAACTGCATCCAACCCTAGTACAACTCTCGAGTCCAAGGCAAGGACACATTTAAATTACAGAGGTGTATGTTAGTCTATTGCGCACCGGACTACGACGTAAGGTTAGACATTTTATTTCATGCTCAAAAGCCCCTGGCTTGCACATCGCAGTCACGATAGCGGCTAGCTCAACCAGTGCACAACAGCAGACCAACCCAACTGACGTTACCACAACACTCGACGGTACTTCACAGCACTGTCGTAAGGCCACCGTGCCGTCTTAAAGGCACAGTGAACACTCGGATGCATACACAACATTGACGTGGCTTGACAACCGAGGTTCAAAGTTAACTTGATTGACTGATTGAAAACTTTATTAACAGATTGCAGAATGGGTACAATACAGTACGGCTCAATACACACAATTGTTAAGGGGATGCAGACCAGAGAAAGACTTTCGTCTTGTTTACATCAGGGTCCCCCATTTTCAATTCATCATAACATATGACATACACGACATACAGATAGACAGTACTGCTACATCTATACATTTCACATCTATCTATCTATACACTTCACAACATACTTCGGTTTTTTTCTTTCACTGCCCAACCCAGTCCAACCCAGCATCTTTCACTGCCCAGTTCAGCCCAACCCAGTCCAGAATAGATCCCTCTTTCATGTTAATATGTGTTATGCTAATATTGTGAAGAGTAGAGACTGTTATTAATGTTTTATGCTAATAAATATTTTAAAGAGTAGAGACACGGTGTGATTATTACTATGATTGAAAATCAATTTAGACGAAGACATACAAAGAAGTAATTATCACAATTAGCGATTTTTTTTGGCTGGTAAAAAATCAGTTTGTCTGGTAAAAAAAATCAGATACTCGCCAGTTGGCTGGTAAGCCAAAAAGTTAGTTTCCTCCCCTGGTTACTGGTGAAAATGTGATTTAACTTGAAATACTCCTTTGCCAACTTGCTGTACTTTGTACTTTATTGCTGGATTATGAATAGCCCCAACTTTAGCCAAGGTAACGTTAAAGCTAAAACTTTAACGTTAGTTAACGCTAGCTTTCGGTTAGCTGTTCAATGCTAATAACACCACCAAGCGAACCCATCAGAGCTCCCCGTCAACAGCGCTCTGTCGGGACGATGGCAAAGTATCTGGAAAGTATCTGCTGTTAAAATGACAAATGGCATTGACACTTTAATTCACGTCGGTTAAAAACACGTTTGTTTTATAATGCTCACTCTCAGCAGGAGGATACCGCATGTGTTGTTGATAAATTATGTCATATGGTATCGGAGCGCAGAATTAGAGGGTACTCACCGATACCGATACCAGCATTTTAGGCAGTATCGGTTTGATTCAGTTAGGGGTTCCCAAAGTCGGGGTCGCGGGTTGCGAGCCGCCGCGGGGGGGTCGCCAGATGATTTAAATAAAAAAAAGGAATTGTGTGCCTTTTTTATTTTTATTTAAACAAAACATGAAACAAGTATAGGCGATCACTTAAAAAAGAACAAAAAGAAACTTAGGAGTACTGTTAAAGTACTGGATTGATAACCAGTATCGGTAAGAGTAGTAGTACCATTCAAATCTTAACAATACCCCATCTCTAGTACTAATGTTGCATATCTTTCTCTTAGTCTCTTGCGTTAGTTCTCTCTCTTTCTAAATCATCCTTTCTCTCTCCTCTTTCTCGTCATTCACTTTTCAAAGTGCATCCCTCTGGTGCATTCTCTCTCCGTCGTTCTGCCTCTCTTTATATCCCACTCACCTGCCTATCTGTCTCTGTTTATTCTGTCCGTCACATGCCTCTTAATCCTATTTTTCTCATTCTCTTCCTCACTCACTGTATTGACACTTTGTCACTCACCAACTCAAAGGGGTTTTAACACTTTAAAATTAGGCTGGAGAAGCTGCTTAGGTTATAATATAGAGACTATAAAATACTGTCTGTGTTCTTCTGTGTGCTGCCACTTCAGTAGCATATTCTGTTCCTAGAAAGTCATTGATGCAGTTTCACTCACAGATTCAGAATTTAGAAAAGTGTCACTGCAGAGCCCCGCTGCGTGCTCTTTAGATAGAGTGCCACCATATATTTATATAATAAAAAGCAGGCTCCAATGTGTTCAGAATAGAATTGACAGTGAAATTTAACCCGTTTACCCGTTTTCCTATGTTTAACACCGTAAAAGGAACCGTATTGATTAGTGTTGGTGCTGTGGTCTGTCATGCCTTCATACCTGCGTTTTCCAGCGCTGCCCATTGTCCATCACATCTGCTGCCTTACCTCGGCTGCCAGGCTCATTTTAGTATCCGTTTTCCCTGGGAATTAAACCCTAACCCTGGCAGTGTTACGCTCTATTGAGCTATAGAGGGAATGGAACCCCTAACCCTGGTAGTGTTGGTGCCACACACACTATGGGACACTGGACTGTGGGACGCCAGACTATGGGACGCTAGACTTGGCGACGGCAACGGCTCACAGTTTGGTAGCCACCCTGGCCCCTGAGCCTCTCTCTCTCTCTCTCTCTCTCTCTCTCTCTCTCTCTCTCTCTCTCTCTCTCTCTCTCTCTCTCTCTCTTCCCCCCCCCCCCCCCCCACTGGCCTCTCTAGCTGTGAGCTGATTCACACTGAGCAGCAACACTGAGGACTGTGAGCCGTGCCAGCCATGTCCAGAGAACAACACAGTCTACTGCTGCTCAGCTGACAGCCTACCTATCTGTCTCCATCTAGGCTATCTGTCACATGCCTCGTAATCCTGTGTTTTACTCGACTCTCCTATCGTATTGACACTCACTCACTCACTCACTGTTACCCCTGGTGGCAACTCACAGTCATGGCACTTTAGTAGAGACCGTTTCAATATACGCGAGTGTGTTTCACTGTGTCCTTGTTACATTGCGTTAGGTTAGGAAGGTTAGGGTTAGGATGAGAATGAGGGCCAGATAGGGCTTTGTTTGTTACGTTGGCATTTGAATCTTAATTAATGGGTTCGAACTAGGGATGCCCCGATCGATCGGCCAGCGATCGGTATCGGCCGATATTCAGTAAGTAGAGGGTTTCCGTTAGAAAAAATGTGTGCCGGTCTCTGTGTCCTTGAAGATTTCAATCTCCCGGACAAATGGGAGACATTCCGGTCAGAGTTTATTGAGCTTAAAAACAATTGATAACGCAAATAACGTTCTGATTAACAAAGGCATTCGTTTTGTGGCATTAACGTTACCTAGATTTATCAACATTCATACATTTATCATACACAGAAAGCGAGCGGCGCAAGCACACACACACACTGGTTGTCGCGTAAATAACGTTCTGATTAACAAAAGGCATTCGTTTTGTGGCATTCACGTAACTAGATTTATCAATAGCAATAGTAAATATATGTTTCTTTAGACTAGAATAAGTAAAATGAACTTACTGTCTCGGAAAAGTTGACGCATGTCAGTGTTGTTGAGTCAAGTTTACTCTCGAGTAGAGCTAAAGCAATGGCCGACTTTCAGAAACTCAAAAAGCAAATAGTCTCTTCCCATTGGTGCTGAGCACAGAAGAGGCGGGTGAAAGCGCTGTAAACTCAGAACAATCTCGCCTTCTGGTTGGTTGCATTTGCCTTTCCATTCTGGCCTGAATGCGCACAGGACATTATGACCAGAGAGATCTAAATATGTCGGACTTCAACAGATTTTCCCGGTAAAAAAACAGTAATTACTGGATAACGGAAACCCTGATTCAGTATAAATGAGATTGGGGAATTCCGATAATGCTTTCTAGGCGCCGATTGTGAAAACCGATCGATGATGCACGCGAAAAACATGATCCAGCAGAGTTGGAACGAGAGCATGAGAGAGCGTGCGTGTGCGTGTGCGTGTGTGTGTGTGTGTGTGTGTGTGTGTGTGTGCGCGTGTGTGTGCGCGCGAGCATGAGAGTAAGTTACTCGAGACGACGGAGCCCAGCTAACATACGCTACACCATAGATATAATAAACATATGCGCTACACTGCCCCAGGTCGCTGAGAGACAACCAAATATGCCGTGAAGACCTGCCCTACTCTGCCTCTGATTCGCAGACTGTGGGTGGGGGAATGTGATTGGACCAAAGCAGAGTTGACAGACACACAGACAGTGGCGCAGTTGACATATTGCAGACAGAGACGCTGCTCCTGCTTGCAGTTGAGATAGCGGAGAATTTAGACTCGTTGCATGTTGGCGCTGATAATACAGATAATACATATGAAAAGTATAATTTGTCCAGAGACAGTTGTGGTTAGATCTGGACCGGAGTCTTGACTTTGAAAATGCCTGTGTTAGACCTACAGTATAATACTGCCAGCTGGTCAAATCTGAGCGTCCACTCGTCAGCTCAGTGTTTCCCACAGGATTTTTTTTGTACATTTTAAAGTTAAAGGAAAACTCCAACATTTTGGGAAATTAGCTTATTTGCCATCTACCCTGGAGTTAGACAAGACGATGCATACCTTTTTCTTCTTTGTGCATGCAGTAGGAGTAGGAAGACGTTGGGAACTAGGCTAATGGAGGAACCTACTTCCAGTGACTGATGCTAAGCTAGGCTAACCGTGCGCGTCTTCCTACTCCTACTGCATGCACAGAGAAGAAAAAGGTATGTATCTTAACACCAACATTTTAGGAACTGCAGTTAGACAAGAAGATGCATACCTTTTTCTTCTCTGTGCATGCAGTAGGAGTAGGAAGACGTTGGGAACTAGACTAATGGAGGAACCTACTTCCAGTGACTGACGCTAAGCTAGGCTAACGGTGCGTGTCTTCCTACTCCTACTGCATGCACAGAAAAGAAAAAGGTATGTATCTTCTTGTCTAACTCCAGGGTAGATGGCAAATAAGCAAATTTCCCAAAATGTTGGAGTTTTCCTTTAAATGCATCAATCTGGTGCACTTTGAGAGCAAAATAAAGAGGCTAGATCTATGATGAACTTTGTGCTCAAAACACAATCGACTAGACTAGTGCTTCCCAATCGTTTTCTCGAAGCACCCCAGCCATTCAATGTATTTGTTCAATTCCACCACCAGCACACCTGATTCAACTTAACTAGCCCTTTATTATTTGAATCAGGTGGTGGTGGTGGAATTTAACAAATACATGTAACGGCTGGGCTGGGGTGTCTCGAGGAGAGGATTGGGAACCACTGGACTACTAGAGAGCATACATTTGAGCCATCAAAGAAATGAAGCAAAATCGGTTACCTGTGTTGAACTGGTTTATTTTTTAGAAAATAAAAAAATATAGTGGATTACTATTACGACTACTACCACTGCCAATACTACTGATACATCCCTATTGGCAAACTTTATATTTAAAAAAATTGTAGAAAACAAAACAAAACGTTTTTCATCCAATAAATGCGTCTTTAACACTTTCTATGCCACTCACGGCTTTTCTCGGATTTACGATAGTTACGTTGAAAGCCACTCACGAGATTTCCTTTTTTTTGCGATCTGAAATCATATTGCATCACGCGAGCCTACCCTAGCCTACCCAAGGGCCGCCGGCGATCAGATGTGAAAAAATATTCCAGTCCACATTTTCCAGTCCACTGATGCAGCCGGGGTTACCAGAGTTCATTCTGGAGACTCTGAGCCGCTGCAAGCATGAGTTCTACTGTATACACGTTAGATCTATACACTTATCGATTTTTTCTAATGGTGATCAGGAATTGGAATATACCAGTTGGATACCATCTGATGTCAGGTAATGAATCTATGTTATCAGTGTTAGGATAATCAGACTCATTTTGATGAAGATATAAGCTTTTTTCTGATATGTGCTCCAGCGGTTTCACTGTAAAATCCATGAGGAAATAAACGGCTATTATCAGCGCGCGCCTCGAATGTGCGTGCGGGCACCTATACTATTGATCATCTAGCGTTTATTTGAAAACGATTCATAAATAGGCCGACAAATATCAACGTTCTGGAATATTCCAGTAAAAGACGATTATCACAGAATGGGCTGTTTTTTTTACCTCAAAACGGGTGCTTTTCAAAATGCTCTCAAACGGAAATGAAGCGATAAAAAACCAATCTGCCTTGACAGCACTGACTGGAAAATGATTCTTTGATAAGCGACGGGCAGATTAGACACAGCCATAATTTAAAACATAGATTAGGCGATATTAAGGTTAACATTGGCGCCGATGGTGCCATTCAAGCACTAAGTCGTGCGCCCCCTGGTGGCACTGAAAGTGTTAACATGCTTTATATCCTTATTTACTATATGCCCGTTGCGGTTATTCACTGAGTGATCTAATGTGCATATTCATCAGAGCGAGAGGGGGAGGGATTGTGTTTCTCACATTGATAATATAATCTGAAGAGCATTATTATTATTATCATTCTCGAGAATACACGTCGCGCGTCTACTGTGCCAAAGTCAAGAGAGCACATTCATCTGGGGACTAGAAAGGTGCGCTCAGTAGAGCACAGATGTCCGCCATGGCGGCAGCCACACATGTCTTCTCTCTCTCTATCTATCTACCTCTCTCTCTCTCTCTCTCTTTCTCTCTCTCTGATTGATTGATTGAAAACTTTATTAACAGATTGCAGAATGGGTACAATACAGTACAGCTCAATACACACAATTGTTAAGGGGATGCAGACCAGAGAAAGACTTTCGTCTTGTTTACATCAGGGTCCCCCATTTTCAATTCATCAGGACATATGACATACAGATAGACAGTACTGCTACATCTATACATTTATGACATACCAGATTTGCAAATACAGTGCTGTTTGTGATACAAAAAGAGTCTAGAAAAGGGAGTATATACATTTGACGTAGAAACTGTACATTGAAGGAGGTGGTGGGGGGGGGGGTAGGAGGGGTTGGGGGGGAAACACTGTACAACTGTACAAGCAAAGCTGTACATTGGAATATTGACAACCATACTAGGTAATTTACTGTACATTGGAGGGGGTACTTTTATATAAAATGCTTACTGTAGCCACTACAGTAACATCATTAAGTCTGCTATAAGCTATTCTCCCTCTCATGTGTGCAGATCTTTATGCAGTTTTAAAGCACATTGGCTTTGTTATGAATGCACTTTGTAGTTATCCTACAAAGAAAAGAAAATGCACTTGACTTGGAATTAATGTGCTGAATAAATGTTTTATAGACTCATAATAGTGATTATTTAAGTAAAGTTTTTCCATAATCATATATTTTTCCATAATCAGGTAGCTGAACAACATTGGTAAAAAAAAAATCTATTCTATGAATCATTTTCGGCCTTTCGGCATTCGGTTTTCGGCCAACTGTTTCCTATTTTCGGTATCGGTTTCGGCCAAGAATTTCCCATTCGGTGCATCCCTAGTAAAATGCAATTCATAAATGGTTCAAATTAATTGAATTCAGCTCAATTCGATTTCAAACGGCAGTCTATTTTATTATAGGTTACTAATAATTATTTAATAAATATTAATTAACCCCAAATTCCCAATCCCAGTTTTTACAGTATAACAAAAACGATCGGTATCAGCAGTGTATCGGCCGATATGGCTCATAAACGATCGGGTATCTGTGTCAAAAAACATGATCGGGGCATCCCTAGTTCGAACCTCCGCTTTTTTATTTTATAAATCTTTATTTTTATTTTAAATTTTTTTATGTACACAAATATCAGAATATTGTGATATATATCACAATATCACAGTACTATGTTGTGTTTACAATAATTTGAAAGTCGCGTGCGAACACAGGTCACAACAACCGTCTAGTCGGGATGAGGAGGGGTCACCGTCATACATTATCAGGAAATTAATCAATCATGCAAAAAAGAGAGTTGAGTGACTCCCAGTCTCACTCGTCTTATTTCATAATACGTTTCCGAATGGACGTTTGGATTAAACAAAGTGCTGTGATGCTGATTCTTTCCCAGCGGAACACAAGTTACTTAACGTTACACAGGTATGTTATGTATGTTAATTAAGCTATGCAGCAGCAGAGCTTTAGCTTGCTAACGTTAAGATGGCAGGAGCCGTCGGCCAACAAAGATGTTGTTTCAACAAATGTATTCACAAAACGGATTATCATCCAAACGTTATTGAAGCCTCCCTTGACGAGTAAGTAGGTACTACTATATACCGCAGCAATGTGCGCTATGTGCCTAAAGTCAACACTCGACAGTACTGAACCAGAAAAAGTATTTAGGAGAAAATGTTTTGCATGATTAAAAACTATGGCGAATGTTCAAATCCCAAAAACAGGTTTGGGGACAGCTGCAAAAAATTCCCATGAAATGTCCCAGAATTAGTGATGCACAATAATATTTTTTTTTATTATATACATGTTTTGGCCTTAAATAGTTTCAAAATATCTGTCATTTCTGAAAATAAGTTACAAAAGTAAAAAAAAAAAAAAAATGCATTTAGGAAAATAGCTCTTTATTTGGTTATCATAAAAAAGTGTTTTCTATACAGAGATATCGACATCGGTAAATTAAAGCTAGGCCGCGCTTTAAACGATAGGACTGCGTCACCTTGTTTGTAGAGCTATAACTATTCTATATGATCGCTATGGATACAATACTATGGCCCATTTGACATCACCTATCTATCGTTCAATATGTGAAAAAGAATAGATTTTTCCATCCATACGTTCCCGTGTTATACTGTGGTGAATATAAGTATGGTTTTAGAGCGGTCTAGGTAGGGCTGGGCGATAAAACGATAACTATCGCGATAAATTATTTCCTCGAAATAAACATGAAACGTGGTCGCAAAGTTTCGATATATCGATTTTCCAAGCTTGGATATGAGCACACACACTAACAACCAATCAGTGAAGGAGATGGCCGACAGCGGAAGGAGACCCGGAGGTAGGACTCAGTAAACAAGGCTGGCTAGGCTAATTAGCTTGCACAGCGCTATTTTACAGTTTACCTGCCGAGTTGGTGTGTGTTTTGAATTCTGAGGGTAACTGTTATAGGAGTGTGGGGTATACGGTGGACGTCGTTGGGATGTATTGGGGCGTAACAGAGTATTTTATCGTCATATTTAGTAAATTGTCATGGAATACATCGCTTGGAAACGAGGCTGGCTAGGATAATTAGCTTGCACGGCGCTATTTTACAGTTTACCTGCCGAGTTGGTGTGTGTTTTGAATTCTGAGGGTAACTGTTATAGTAGTGTGGGGTATACGGTGGACGTCGTTGCAATGTATTGGGGCGGAACAGAGTATTTTATGGTCATATTTAGTAAATTGTCATGGAATTAGGGGTGCACCGATATATCGGTCGGGTATCGGTATCGGCCGATAAGTGCCTTGTTGACTGCTATCGGCCTATCGGCCGATAAGCTCAAATGTGCCGATAGCAGTCGCCGATAACTAACCATCCATTTGTGTAGCGTCAAAAGGCAAAAAAAAAAAAAAAGGTTCACTCGCGACCCACCTGCACAACGCCCGCCGTCCCCCCCACACACACACAAGCTACTGCATCAAAGTTACTATTTATGATTAACAAGGCATTCGTTTTGTGGCATTAACGTTATATAGTTAGTGTTACACGGACAATAACATCAGCATATTATTATTACCCATAGCAGCAAGGCATTACTCCGAGTCCGTTCATAGCCGGGAGGCAGAAGACTAACGTTACTGGTGAAAATGTGATTTACGTTGGAATACTCCTTTGCCAACTTGCTGTACTTTGCTTGCAGGTCTGCAGCCATTATTACTGGATTAAGAATAGCCCCAACTTTAGCCAACGTAACGTTATGGCTAAACCTTTAACATTAGTTAACCCTAGCTTTCGGTTAGCTGTTCAATGCATAGTAATAACACAACCAAGCGAATCCATCAGAGCTCCCCATCAACACCGCTCTGTCGGGAGGATGGCATTTAAGAAAGTATCTGCTGTTAAAATGACACAAACATTCGTTTTGTGGCATTAACGTTATTATAGTTAGTTACACGTTCAATTACATCAGCATAGTATTTACCCGAAGATAGCAAGCAAGCCGTGCATAGCTCGGTTACATTCCGTTGCTCATTCCGTACACAACTACACATTCTGCAATCTGTTAATAAAGTTTTCAACCAGACAAATGTATAGAAAGGCTTTGTTTTATTATAACATTTGTTGCAGTAAAATCATTGTGTCTCGTTTGGCCATCCTGTGGAGCGCGCTGGTCGGCGGGCACTGCCGGGCAGCTAACGTATTAGCTTGTTGTGGTTCTGAGTTTGACTCGCATTCTCGCAAGCAGATCATCAATGGCGGCATGCCCCGAAGTAGAAAAATGAATAAACGCTTGGTGGTAAGCAGGAGGTGGGTGCTAGCGGTGTGGCGTAATTGGCCGAATCGACTGTCAATCAAAATGGTTCCATTGCATTGGTTGAAAGCTCTGGTTGAGAGAATAGTATCCCGCTGCAGGCCGCCAGAATGGTTCCATTGCATTGGTTGAAAGCTCTGGTTGAGAAAATAGTATCCCTCTGCAGGCCGCCAGACGATACTGGGAGAGGGATCAGTGATACCATAAACATATTTCTTGATGTTTCCTTTTTTAAGTAAGTAAAGAGGCCTACAAATACAAACACACATACAAATATACAGTAGTTTCATTAAAAAAATAAAAAAAAATATTAAAAAAAATATTAAAAAAAATTAAAAATACTTATTTTTTGCCACAATTATCGGTATCGGTATCGGTATCGGCCGATTGTGTTAGTTGAACAATCGGTATCGGTATCGGTGGCCAATTTTCATATCGGTGCACCCCTACATGGAATACATCGCTTGGAAACGAGGCTGAAACAAGTCTTATTAATAGCCCGTCCATCGGCGCCGGGCATAAGACGTTAATTAAACTTGACAGACATTATATCGACGATAATTATCGATATCGAGTTATATGAAAATTATTTTATAATTTTATCACTAACGTTTTTGGCCATATCGCCCAGCCCTAGGTCTAGGGTAATTCTTGACATGCTGAGTTATAGCCCTATACGTCAATTCCACTATAGACGTTGCCATTTCTTGCCTGTATCCGCTATTATTCCAAAATCAAATCTATATCATAGGTAGGGATGGGAATCGAAAACCGGTTCCCGTTGGCCGATGCCTGGAACCGTGTGGCTCCCGTGACTTTCGATTCCCTTATCGCTGCCAGGTTTTTCCTACAGTTGCGCAATAACGTTAGCATGTAGCCATGGCAGACTCTATTTGATTCCTTAAGGGCTCGAAATTGCCTGGGTTTTGGTAATATGCTCCCGAAATGCTCCCGCTGTTTGGCTACTTCTATGTGCAGTGAAAACTACTTGAATGCTTTAGAACCTAGTCATTGATTTAGTTCAGGGTGAGCTCAAATTAGCCGCGGAGCTAACGCTAGCTAACGTGAGCTAACACTATTTAATCAAGCTCACAAAGAGAGATAAACAGCTGACAGCGGATAGTACAGGTACAAATACAATAAAACAGCAGGTGGGGGCTGTTGTGTAAACCTTGTACTATTTAGTTCACATATAATAAGAGACGGAGTGTTTGTTTACTAGTCTGTAAGCCAGGAAGTACGGTGGTGCAACATACAAATGTGTCCGTGTAGCAACACAAGCCAATACCTTATAGGACAGGGGCCCGGGGAGGGAGCTCTCTGTGTGTGTGTGTGTGTGTGTGTGTGTGTGTGTGTGTGTGTGTGTGTGTGTGTGTGTGAGACAGAAGTCAGAGGAATAACGACCTGTTATTCAATAGATTAAATTAGTTTAAGAATAAAAAAATAAATACATTTTAAGAGAATCTCAAATACATTATTTTATTTAAGTGTAGGCTATAGTTAATGTTTTATTTTTTACAGTTTTTGTATTTTTCTGACATGGGGGCTCAACAATAAATGACAATCAGAAATGTCAAATTGCATGTTGTTATTCTAACCAGCTTAGACCCCTACGCTCTGCATCTTCTGGCCGCCTCAGACCTACTCCTATCCAAGCTCCGGGAGGGTCATCAAAGAGAAGTCGCCTATTCTCAGTCCTTGCCCCACAATGGTGGAATGAACTACCCACCCCAGTTAGGACAGCCGAATCACGTCCAATCTTTCGCCGTCGACTAAAGACTCACTTCTTCAACCATTATCTGAATACAAAAAAAAAATCTAACCCTAACTAACCGTACTGTCATGCACTTGTCCTAATAAACTAACCTACACTGTAGCACTCAACACTTTGATGAACATTGTTGCTCAGCCGATAGAGTTGTGCCCTTCCTGATGGCTTGTCGTACAGAACTTGTAAGTCGCTTTGGATAAAAGCGTAAGCTAAATGACTAAATGTAAATGTAGTTCTGTTGCATTTCCAATTAATTTATTTAAATTATAAATTGATCAGGTAGCGATAAGGGAATCGATAAAGAACCGAATCGATAAGCAGAATCGATAATGGAATCGTATCGATAAAATCCTATCAATTCCCATCCCTAATCATAGGTATTATGTTCCATCATGAATGCATGAAAGGGGGGGGGGGGGGGGGGGGTCGTTTCTGATCATTTGATTGTCAGTAATGGCATTTGTATTGAACACTAAAATGCTTATCAGCCTGATCGGTATAAAAGCATTGCAGGATCAAGCTAAAATTGACGTCGGATCGTATTCCAAAAATAATATTCCAATTGTTTGATCGCCATCTGGTACATCCAATGTCCATTTGGCCCACGGCATAATCCACCACAACATATGGATCGGGGATATTTGACGCGCTTCAATGGAACCGGGAGAACGGCTGCCCTCGCCCGACAAGGAAACATGAAACCGGAGACGTTTGGCCATTATACAGGCCAAGATACAAGGTTACAAAGGGTGCTCGATAGGCGGTTAGGTGGCGTAGCGGAGATTGCGTTCGTCACCAACCCCGGAGCTGTGAGCTACACAAAAAAAAAAGTGCTCGATACCGCCGTCTAGCGGGATGCGACCGGTATTGCACTTTGGCGACCTCAGACTCATTCCCTATGGTAACACAGAGGTCCGTGGATGAATAATGAATACAAATATCGAATAAAGGAATAAACGACCAAAACCTGAGAAATCTCGGGTCTTGGCGCCCAACGCATGGCGAGTTAACCCGGGATATCTCGGGTCTGGTGCCGAATGTGCGGCACGGTGGTGTAGTGGTTAACACTGTCGCCTCACAGCAAGAAGGTCCAGGGTTCGATTCCCGCTTGGGGACCAGGTTTCCATGATGCCAGGTACCCAGGTGGGGTATCTCCCAGGCCTTTCTGTGTGGAGTTTGCATGTTCTCCCCGTGCTCGCAAGGGTTTCCCCCCCGATAAGATAAACCCAATGGAAAAACATGCACAACAACAGATCGCTAACGCTGTGGCGTCCTTGACGAAGACGGACAGGAGCACTTGGATTGGTCCCCTGGCGCGGCTCACGTTGACGCCTGTCTGCTCCCGGCTGCCCTTGGGGGGAAGGACGACGGGATGGGTTAATCGCAGAGACGAATCGCATCAGCGATCCTACAGACAATGCATGCGTGTGTGTTCCGGTGTGTGTGTGTGTGTTGTGGATAATAGCCAAAGCCAATTAAAGACCTCTGAGCAGGTCCTGCATTATTGTATTATTGAATGTGTTAATACTTTAACTGCCGGGAAACGCTTTACAGAGTCATTCCCGGCCATGCTCAAGTTGCCGAAGGACGCTTTACAGCGTCTTTAATATCAATATTTCAAAAATCTGTGATCGGATTCATATTTCCCCTCCGCTGGCCTGAGATCCACCAGGAGGACCCACTGAGCTCTCTGGCGGTTCAGGAGCGCCATCTGGTGGCCGATCGGCGCAATCGCCAAACAGGAAGTGCTATGGAGGTTGTGCTGGTCGGCCATATTACTTCCGGGCACTCGGTTTGGCTGCCGGCACTCTGGCTCGTCACAATATAATAGCGATCCATTGCCAATAACTCGATAAACAACATGATTTGGACGTATATAGTATTATACAAGCTGGAAATGGTTCATCAGGATAAACATCCCATAATCGAAAACGGTCTACACCACGCTGATCGTCCAACGGCGCGAGGAAGATCCGGTGAGATTCAGCGTTATTCTTGAACGTGTTCCATATAAACTGTTATGATGAACATATGACCCACACTAGATGAATGATATAACGCTGCCCACGGAATTATAAACGATCCCCCGCCCATCCGGTCATCATCAGATCATACGTAGATCATTCTAGAAGTACGTCCAATTGAAATTTTTTATATCGCCCCGATTGCCATCAAACTGTATTTCATCATCAATATAATGCATTTGGGGCTATAGATCACGTTCTGGAGAAAGCTGCAGAAAGAGATGAAAACATACTTATACATTAGACCATACTTTACTATGAATATGTGAATGAAAAAGTTTAACGTTGCTACACAATGAACAATACATATAGGACTTTGAATGGGCCCTAATAATGGCAATGTAGCAATAGAATTTAAAAAGTTATAGCCATGCAAAGAAGGGGTACTTATCCATAGACAAATAGAGCTGGCAACCCATGGTATAGCATGAATTTAACCTCCGGCACCCATAGTGTTAAAGATAAAAAAAATTATAAAAAATATTTATACCCGATCCAGCTATTTTAGTCATATTGAGGCAGATATCAATATCGGATCGGTGCATCCCTAGTTTTAACCAAGGACGCCTCCAAATTTTGTTAGTGACCAGCAGGTAATGCCTTGTGCTCTGAAGGTCACTTCAGATCACCTTGAGTTTGCAATCAGCGTCACTGATATTAGTCTATTTTTAGCATAGTTCTGTAGAATCTGGGATATTTGTCTTTGGTAGTTAATCTGTTTTACAGTCTTGAGCACAGAAAGTACAGCTTTACAATGTGCCAATCTCTCTGTAGTAGTTTTTGACATTTTCCCAGAAGTGTTTGCGTTTAAATATCTTTTTAATTTGAATATTTTTTAAATGCTGAAGTAGGCTTTGGTATTGCCAGAAAGCTTCCAATACAATAGCATTGATACAGTATGATAATCTTGCATTTCCTAATGTTTTGTGCTACACAAAGGTATTGTGATGCAATACTTCCATGAACCACTTAACTGGCGCCCAGAAAAGTGGCAATTTTTGAACTTGAGGACTGTAGGGGTGCACCGATATATCGGTCGGGTATCGGCCGATAAGCTCAAATTTTCCGATGGCAGTGGCCGATAAATATCCGTCAATTTGTGTTGCGCCAATCTGGTCCACACGTTCAAAACTTTGAAAAAAGTTTCAGTCCAAGCGGCCTGCACAACGCCACCCCCACACACACGTTACTTATGATTAACAAAGGTATTCGTTTTGTGGCATTAACGTTGTATAGTTACACGTTCAATAACATCAGCATATTTACCCGAGTCGACCATAGCAAGCATTACTCATTCATATCTCTCACTTCCTTCCTTTGCTCAGAGAGCCCGTACTGAATTGTACCCATTCTGCAATCTGTTAATAAAGTTTTCAATCAGACAAATTTATAGAAAAGCTTTTATTATAACATTCGTTGCAGTAAAATCATTATGCCTCGTTTAGTACTCCTGCGGAGCGCTGGTAATCTACTCGTGGCCCGCGGGGAGCTAACTTTATTAGCTTTGTTGTTGATCTCTCCTGAAAATCAATGGCGGACTTCCCGGAAGTAAAAAACGAATAAGCGCTTGCCGATTGGTGGTAAGAACAGCAGGAGTTGGGTGCTAGCGGTGTGACGTAATTGGCAGAATCGACTGTCAATCAAAATTGTTCTGTTGTACCTGACACGACACATGCATTGCAAACTCGGATTATGGAGATATTACTGGAGAACACAGAGCTTTGTTTGAGAGAGATACAGTGAGTGCTGTCTCTTAAACTCTTAAAACTCATAAACTTTTCTAGTCTTTTTAGTCAAGTTAGTCTGTTGAAGATGAAAGCCAGTGGGTATTGTATGACTCAGACTTCAGCAATAATCATGAGCATTATAAAATATATAAAAACACACATGGCATGATGGAATACCATAAACATATTTCTTGATGTTTCCTTTTTTAAGTAAGTAAAGAGGCCTATGTTCATATCGGTGAGCACAATTTGTAACACAAAAAGAGACGTGTAGCCTATTTATTTATTTAATATTTTATTTATTCATTTTATTATTATTATTTGTTGCCATGCCTAAAATAATAGTCAAGCATAGGGCTAACACATTTGCATAAACAATAATATCATTTTTTGTTATATGGTTATAATAAAAGCTTTTCTATACATTTGTCTGATTGATTGATTGAAAACTTTATTAACAGATTACAGAATGGGTACAATACAGTACAGCTCAATACAACAACAGTGCTAAGACTGGAGGATGAAGACCAGAAAAATACTTTCGGCTTTTTTACATAAGGGTCCTCCATTTTCAATTCATCAAAACATTTAGAGACATACAAATATACAGTAGTTTCATAAAAATAAAAAAGTATATATAAATAGATTTTGCCACAAATATCGGTATCGGCGGATTGTGTTAGTTGAACAATCGGTATCGGCCGCAAATTTTCATATCGGTGCATCCCTAGAGGACTGCATACATGCATAAGCCTCTTTTGAAAGATAACATTCTGAAGTTTCTTACACAATAAAGATAATAATAATCACTTTTAGTGCTAAGGAAATTAGGGCTGTCTTAAATACTTTGAAGCTTCGTTTGATGAGCATGGGATTCGAATGGGATTCGAATATGAAAATAAAATTCGAATATATTTATTTTGCAAAATCAACTCTGCCTCTTGTTAATTACAACAAGCAATGCTGTTTGTAATTTAAGATGGGGTCGGACTTGGCACTGACAGATTTGTGTTCATTGTGCTGCTTTTATAAAGCCTCAAATGACGGCTTACAATATTTCATGAAAGCAAAGTGTTTTGTTTGTCTAAGATTTAAAAATGTTTAAACTTTACAGCACTGACAAAGTTGAACAAAGTGATGTACAAGTCCCACACAACATTTAAAAAAAAAGAGAGATTTATTTATATATATATATATATTTTATCTTGAAGCTTCGAATCTCGGCCCTGAAACTTCGAATTCCAAAAGAAAATTTGAAGGTCAGCCCTAAAGGAAATAGAATAGAGTAACATAGGTCTGAACTTGAGTTGTAGAAAAACTTGTTACTCACGTTTTTCTGTAGTAGTTGCAATATCCAAAAATGTGTATATCCCAAAACATTTGTATAAGCTGGAAAACACCCTGGGCCCATAGCCTGAAGTCTTATGTAGTACATGTCCAAATTAGGAGCGATTTAGGTAAACTGTACAAAAGTAATTCAATTCATTCTGTGTTTTTTTTTCTCTTCCGGTTTTCGCTTGTGACTTTTCGAGATTGCCAAATGATTGACGGAGCTAGAGCCTTGGGAGTCGGGGGTGGTAATCTGACTGCCGTGTACAATGGCGCACACCTCACATATCTGCATGTAACTCGAGAATCGCTGAACGGATTTTGTCGCCTGAGGTGGCAATCGACAGCATTTTGCCAAAACAAACCAATAGTATCCAGCTGCTGAACGGCAGACCAGCCACACTCTCAGACCCAAACGCATTTCCTTTGATTTAATTATACATCAAATGATTTATGAAGTTAACTTTTCACCTGGATAACGTCAACATTCAGGGTAAATGTAATGTGAGAAATTAGGATTAAAAAAAAATTAAAAAAATTGGGTCTGAGATTGTGGCTGGTCTGCCGTTCTGCAGCTGGATACTATTGGTTTGTTTTGGCTAAATTCTTCTGCTCTGTGACAATAAATAAATGAATGATGATATGCAATTTAAAACCAAAACTAAGGCCTCAGTATGAGTTTAAGACGTGAACATGGTCATGTTTGTTGAATAAAAAAAAAAGTTAAAAAAAATAAAATAAAAAATGCAGATTTTTTTATTTATTTTTGCCGATCCCGATCTTCGGAAAATCACGTGATCGGCCCCGATCACGTGATCGGATCGGGACATCCCTAGTTAGAATAAGCTAACAACAAGCTAAAACCCTGTTCAGAGCGACAGAGAACAGCAGAGTGGGGACTGGGAAGGAGGGGGGGGGGGGGCATTCTCCCTTCTGTGTGTGTGCGTTTGAAAAGATATGAAGTCAGACGAGTATATTATATTGATAGTAAATGTACTGAGGGTGGACAGATAATGTTGACATTTAAACATAAAAAATACAATACATAATAAATGTATGCATGATCATCATGCAACATAAAACAATTGCAGGAACCAGGGTTCGAAATTAACGGGGGCTTGGGGCAAAATGCCCTCGAAAATTGACCAAATGCCCTCGATAATCAGTTAAGGGGGGCAAAAAAAGCCCCAGACAGTTTACTAATTATATATATAATTATATATATGCTCTACAGTGCGAGCATTTCCCTCGTATTTGCCCCCAATAATATGTGTGTGTGCAAACCGGAAAAATCATTTTCTTGCAGTGTGCGAGACAGACGAGTGATTGTGAAGATTACAAAACAGCTCCGCTGTTAATAGTTCAGATTGAAACTGGACTGAAATTCAGTTTTTGGGTGGAATGTTTGTTCCAAGGAGGAGGGAGGCGGGGCCCGCTGCGTGTTTACAGGGAGATGCTTCCAGGCACTTGAGGTGCGAACACAGACGGAGCGCTCTGCTCTCGTCAAGCATTACACTGCTATCTTAACGTTAGCAAGCTAAGCATCTGCATAGCGCGACCTGTGTAACGTTAAGTAACTTGTGTTCGGCGGGGAAAGACCGTTCCATTTGTAACACAACTCCAATTTGTAACATCCAAATCCGATCCCGATGCGCATTTCCTTCATTCCACAGCGCTGAGCGCGCAACGTATTTCATTGATCGATCTGGCCAGAGCCTATACTCACAAACGTTGCGTGTGTGGGGTTTTTCATCAATTTGAAACAAGCCTCTTGACTGTTGGAATTAGGGATGTTAAAAATCTAATAATATTATTCAATATTAGACATTCATTGATCCAGAGGCAACCGGTTATTCGTCTGCTGATGAATTGAAAATGGGGGACCCTGATGTAAACAAGACGAAAGTCTTTCTCTGGTCTGCATCCCCTTAACAATTGTGTGTATTGAGCTGTACTGTATTGTACCCATTCTGCAATCTGTTAATAAAGTTTTCAATCAATCAATCAATCAATGCTATTTGTAGATATATCAAGACAACAACACAACTTGCCCTCAGGGACAATAATATTTAATCTATTTAGATAAGAGTATGTATTATTTACAGATAATTGAAGGTACCTCAAAACATGAAACCAAGCCATGATGTCACACATCGTGTGCGTGTGTGTGTGTGTGTTACTTGAACAATTGTCACTGTGCTCCTAAATTTCTGTGTGCTCCTAAATTTGTATTTAGATTTTATTTATTAACATTTTATTTAGGAGCACATGTGCTCCTTGGGAAAAAGGTTAGTGTAGAGCCCTATATATGGAGACATTAACATTACGTTATCAAACATAGGGACGAAGACTGTAAAAAAAAGTGTCAACAATGTTTTATAATCTTTATGTTAATTTTCATTATAAAAATTGTGCCCCCGAAATACAAAAAAAAGCCCCCGAAAATCAATTAAGGGGGGCAAAAAAAGCCCTTGAATTTTTTTTTTTATTTCTAACCCTGGCAGGAACGGTTTGGGAGAGAAAGGGGTTTTAGGTTGCATGTTCCAAAAAGAATGTACTTAAAGTTTAAAGCTCAATATATCAAAACGTGGCACTTTATAGTGAACAGGAGGTATATTTGTATTAAAAACAATAAATAGTTTTTCATTTAAATGTCTGGAAGAGCTAAATTTTTTTTTTCCAAATTATATTTGTTACCTTTTGAGTTGATCTAAATGTTACCGATTGTGTTAAATGGGCTTATGATATCATCTCATATCGATTGCAGGCACTTGCATTGTATCGTATCGTGGCAGATATCGGCAATTATCGTATCGTTGTCCAAAGAATCGATATCGTATCGTGATGAAACTGGTGATTCCCACCCCTAGTAGAGTCCATACACCCAACACCAAATCCCATAATTCCTTACACGTAGGCCTGCCACGATAACACATTTTGCTGGGCGATTAATTGCCCCCGAAAATATCGCGATAAGCGATATTATTGCGACCGGTTAGAGAATTTTTTTTTTGGAGAAATTTATTTCCCAAAACTTTTATTTTGAAGCCCACCGCTCCGTCTTTTCCGGTGTTTTAGACTTTTATTTTGAAGCCCACCGACCGGACCGGAAGTATTGTTGCGATTATCAGGTACTTTGGGTACCAGAAAAGTCACGTGAAACACTGCAGACCACTGATTGGTCAGAATAGAGACGCGTCTCTAGGATTTCATAAGCATTATGTTTGCAGCAGGCACAAGTGCAATAAACAAAGGATACAGTCACTGTGTATTCTGCCTCATTTATTGATTAAACAAAACCGACATCAACACAATTTGCCACCGAGCGGAGAGTTTAGTCTCGCAAAAAGATCGCTGACTTGTTAAGGCTTGTTGTTAGGTTAGGTGCTAATGTTGTGCTAGCGTTTTAGCATGGCTATCGTACATAGCGTGATCAATATAACTCGCTATTGATTGTTTGTATGAGTAACGTTAATGCTAGTAGAATAGACACAACGTGAGGTAATCACCATCCATTTTAAACCGGTTATTACCTAATGCTAACGTTAGCAAATAGACGCGACTGGTAACGTTACAGCTAACGTTAACGCTTGTAGAATAGACACAATGAGAGGTAACGTTAGCGTTAGCAGAATAGACACAACGAGGGTCTCGTTAATGTTGTTATTGATTGATTGATTGAAAACTGTGTTTACTCTGTTTGTATGAGTAACGTTAATGCTAGTAGAATAGAAAGCCAGCGGCCCGCCTCCCAACACGGACAGTGACTGACAAGGGGCACTGGGTCCGCCTCATTAAAACAAACGCGCAAATAGCAATTAATCGCGCCCGTCAAAATCATTGCATTCATTTTAATTATCGCGGCAATTAATCGATTTATTGCTTATCGCGGCAGGCCTACTTACACGTAACGTGTCTGGCTGTGTGACGTCAACTTGTCAGCATGAAAATGACAGCCAACCATGGCACTGCAACTAAATAACACAAATACAATAGGCACATTTGTGACTGTTACAAATATAACACGTTTTATACTTGTGCTACAAGATATTGGCCTGTGCTACAAAACTATCAACCTCTGTAGCACCAGTGCTATGTGCAAAAAAAGTTAACGTACAGCCCTGCCTTAATTGTCTTGGAACTGGAAAAGACTAGAGCCATATGAAATCCGTTTTATTATTTTCCAAATTCCATTTTATTTTTTCCCAAATTCCATTTTTTCCATTTTAATATTTCAGAATTCTGTATTTTGCTTTTTATGCTCATTTTACCATCAGAAATAGTGTCTAATAAGTGGGAATGAATAAATGTCCACAATTGAATAAGATATAACAGTCCATTTAATGTTTTTAAGTGCTGCAACTCAGAAATACAGTTCAATTTTACACAATATTCTCAATACTCAATTCATATTGTGACAAAATAAAAATACATATTTCAAGTGTAAACAATAGATACAGCTAGCTACTACTGACATTATCACAATGACAATGTCAGTAACCTAGCTATATCTATTATATTGTGATGAAATATAGTAATGCATAATTTAGGCACCTTTTAGTTTAGTTTATTTCGTTTATAAAGGACAGTGTATAATGACAATCGTTTGCATTAAACAAATGGATGGGTGCACTAGATTTAGCAAGAAGCTATCATTTCCATCTATAGTCTTATGTACTGTAACGTTTCATAGCTATTTAAGTTTATTTAGATTATAAAGGGCAGTGTATAATGACAATCGTTTGCATTAAACAAATGGATGGGTGCACTAGATTTAGCTAGAAGCTATCATGACCTAACGTTATAGCTATTTATTTTTTTGCGGGTCCAGTCCACGGAACGTTGACAGAATTAGCAAAACACCTTATCACCGGAGGCATAAAAGTCATTAGGATACTGCTCTGCTCTGAATTTAGGGTTTAGTGTGGTATTTCGTAGCTTTTTGGATGCTGTTAATACCGGAGCAGCTACACGCTTGGACATTGCTGTGTTGTTGTGAAGCAGTGTGGAAGTGACGCGCGCGGTGTAACACGCTTTAGCGTCCCGGTCATGTTTGCTTTGCACCAAACGTTCCACCGTTATCCCGAAAACGGAATTACAGTCCAAATTATGGCAAATTCTGCAATATTCCACGTTTTACAGGTAATTCCATTTTTATTGCTCAATTCCGCGATTCCGTCCGCGATTCCGTGATCGCGGATTTCATATGGCTCTAGAAAAGACAAGGCCTGCCTTCACCAGAAAGCAGTACATGCATGCACAGTACAACGTATTGAACAAACAAGAAAAACCGCCATAGATTGGCTGGCTCGCAAAATAGGCGCACTGCTGTGTAGCCCTGCTCGGCTTTAATGCGAGCAGAAGCACGGACTGGGCGGATATGACTCGCGGAGTTGCCATGGGTTTTTTCAAAATAAGAGTATCATATGAACCGAACGTTGCTAGCTGCCGGAGCCATAGATATTATGACTGGAGCTGCGCTTGGAGCGGAAATGAGACCCGCACAGGATTTTCAAAATAAGAGTTATCGATATGAACTACACGCCAGGTGGCGGGCAGACCTCTCATTGTTAGTCGCCAAACCTTAAATCTGCCCGCCATTGGCGCTTGGCGGGTACTTATTTTGTTCCCTGGTTGTTAATATCTTGCAATTGCATTCAAGGTTGATTGAGATAGATGCAGAGAAAGGCTTCTCAATCTGACCTCTTCCCACACCATGTTAGTGCTCTGCCAGAGCAGGAAGCCTAAATATTAAAGGCAACCAACTTGTGTCTAACCACGCCCAACTTGCGTCTAGCCACGCCCCCGCAGCGACGCGGCAGCAGCAGAGCGTTGCGGCAGCATTATGTAGCAGTAATCCCCCCTTTTTTACTATCCAGAACTAGCTCAATTGGCAGCGCTGCATTGCTGTGGATCCTACGGCCCGTTGCTGGCAAGTTCGATTCCCTTCAATTTTTTTTCTTTCTTTTTTTAACGTGCATTCGCATTCTTTCGCCGTTAAGTTTAGGCATAACTTTAAGCATTGTTTCGGAGTTGGTTAAGGTTAGGCATTGTTTCGGAGTTGCTTAAGGTTAGAAGGGTTACGTTTAGGCGCTGTTAAGGAGCTGGTTAAGGTTAGAGTTTGTCTTAGAGAATGGCAATATTTTTTAACGTGCATTCTTTCGCCGGTTAAGTTTAGGCATTGTTTCGGAGTTGGTTAAGGTTAGGCATTGTTTCGGAGTTGCTTAAGGTTAGAAGGGTTAAGTTTAGGCGCTGTTAATGAGCTGGTTAAGGTTAGAGTTGGTCTTAGAGAATGGCAATAGACAGCCTATTTCCGCGCTGCAACTCTCTCGCGCTGCCGTGGTCACATGGGCGTATTGGCCAATCAGAGAAACGCTAAACACAAGTTGGTTGCCTAAAATATTCACGCGAGCAGGAAAGGGTCACTACTGCACATGTTGGACTAAATGTCCCTGCCAGATTGTCTGTGACTTGAGTGAGTGACCACACTTTGCCACACATAGCCCAGGGCGACAGTCCCTGTTCACTTGTGGGAGATAGTACATTGTCATAATGGTATTGAATGCAAGGTATCAATTAGTGGTAAACAGATTAATCAGGCCAATATTTTACATTTTGAGATCATCTGCATTGGCCGATTCATGAGTTTACATCACAACAAACGAAAAATTTCTGCATGCCGATTTTCCGTGTGTGTGTGTGCTTCAATACACCAAGCTAACTTGGCACAGTGTTTAATGACAGATAGTAGTGGTCTCTCAAGGGGATCCGTGGGACAGAATCTCCACTATATCACATTGTTGTCACCTCTAACATTAGTCACTTGGTAGATGATATGAGCAGGCTGTGCAACGTCAGTGAGCAACTTAAAATAAGTGCACTGCAGAGACTGAGGCCATGGTTACACTAGGTGTTTTTGTTTTGTTGCTGAATGAATACGTTTGCTGTCCCTGTTAAATAGAAATGCCGTTTTGGCAGGAAAACGCGTTGCCCTAGCGGGAACGCTGAAAAGGTGTTTTACTCGACAAAACTCGCAGACAACGTGTCGTGTAATCTGCGCGGAGCCGTTGTTGCTCAACGCCCATGCGCAGTAGATACCGACATCTGCGTGCCCTCACCAACGTCCGGTGACGACAGAGCTGTCCCAAATAGCTGCAGCTACCATGTGTTGTCAAGTTATTGTTATAAGGACCCCAGTCCAAGCTACAACAGTCTGCATTCCCTTAACAATTGTTTGTATTGAGCCGTATCAGGCCTGTACACTGCGATGATATGATCGCAAATTGCCCCCTAATTTGGTCCGTGCGAGTTTAAAATAATATCTGGGGGCAAGCTTGCGAGTGGTAATTTCAACCCTTCATTCGCATTTCACTCCTAAATTAATCCATACAAATTGTAGTAAAACATTAGCCTACAACCAGGGCTGTACAGTGCAATATAATGTTGCGGTTGTAATTTCATTAGACAGACCAGCGCGGACCTTTAATAACATGCAATTTAATTGACACGAGCAATGAGCTAACGGTAGCTTCTAACCAAGGTTACCATTAGGATTATGCTAAGCTAACTAGCGATCTCTGCTAACCCTGGAAAACGGTCAAAGCGGACTCCACAAGACTAGTTCCATTCGTGAGGAAAGGGGGTGGGTTATATTATATATATATATACAACGCTTGACAACAGAAGTTTAAACATAACTTCATATTTATTGGTTATTCATTTCTGTATATCATTGAATTGCCATCTCCGTGTGTCTCCATCTCTTCCTGTTTACATTCGAGAGTGACGTCATCACCTACGGCAGCTTAGACTATCAAAACGCGAAGGGTCTCTCTCTCTCTCTCTCTCCCTCTCTCTCTCTCTCCCTCTCTCTCTCTCTCTCCCTCTCTCTCCCTCTCGCTCTCTCCCTCTCTCTCCCTCCCTCCCTCTCCCTCCCTCTCTCCCTCTCTCTCTCTCTCTCTCTCTCTCTCTCTCTCTCTCTCTCTCTCTCTCTCTCTCTCTCTCTCTCTCTCTCTCTCTCTACATTCAATAATTTAAAGTAGCCAAATGTTACACACAGTATAAATACTAACTGGATAGTTGATGATATAAACATTTAATTTCATTATCTGAAATATTCTAAAATCATTAAGTCTGTGTGATTATTATTTTCTCACAGTAGTGTGTGTGTTACTGTATATATATATATGTGTGTGTGTGTGTGTGTGTGTGTGTGTGTGTGTGTGTGTGTGTGTTTGGCTAAAGTGGATAGAAAACACAGTACTGTGTAAAAGGCACCCAAGAGTTTTTATATAAATTGTCTTAGATGTAAATAATTATTTGTATTAGTGTGTCAGTAGACTACTCTTAGTACATTTTCATTAAATTATTTTTTAAAGCATCTTCATGGTTTAATAATGCAAACATATGTTGCAGGGACTTATTATAATCATCATATTGGCGTGTATGCATCAAAGGGTTAAATCAAGCATTTTTAAGTGCTTTAGAGGAAATGTCAAAATATTGCGATATCATTTAGAGGCCATATCGCCCAGCCCTACTATAATGGTAAAATAGTTATTTAAAAATTTGCCCCTAAAAAATATTGTTTGCCCCTAAATTTCTCATTTAGGGGCAAGTGTGCCCCTAGTGAAAAAGCTTAGCGTACAGCCCTGCGTATTGTATTGTATTGTACCCATTCTGCAATATGTTAAATAAAGTTTACATCCATTCATTCTGCTAGCATTAACGATTGCATGAGCAGCTGGCTAACGTGAGCTAACGTTAGCTATCAGACCCTGTTAGCTCAGAGCTCCTCTTTCAATCTTAACGAGCATTAAACAAAATGGCCCAGTCATCTATTCACCTTGTTTAATACACGAGGCGTTGTCTAATGTTATCTAGCTACTGATAGCTAGATAACTGGCTGGCTGGCTAACTAACGTGAGATAACGTTAGCTGCTAGCCACAATGCTATACTGTTATACTGGCATATTCCATTCACGTTAGCATGTAGCTAACAACATCAGAGATCTTTTTGTGAGACTAAACTATCCGCTCTTGGTGGTCAATTGTGTTGATGTTAGTTTTGTTTCATCAACAAATGAGAGGCAGAACACACAGTGAATGTATCCGTTTTGTTTATTGCACTTTTATTGCACTTTGCTGAAAAATAAGTGCTACATTGGCTACATAGCTCACGGAGGCATTTAAAGATGGCGGCTTGTTGATTTTTTTTTGCAGGAAGTGTATTGGCACATTCAAGTTCTGATTGGTTGAAATTTGCCTTCATGTTTGCCACCTACTGCTTTGGCATTGTACTACATCACTGTGCTCAGGAGGCAAAACGAAAGTGCTCAGGTTGCAAACAAATGTCTAACTCGGCTGCCACTACGTTGCGACCTGGAAAGCGAAACTCATCTTGAAAACGAAACGAAAACATCAGGCAGTGTAACAGACGCCTGAGTGCAGATCGACCGAAGCAAACCGACAACGCAGACAGACAATAACATTAGTGTTAAATAAATGTTAATTTAATTTCAGTGATTATGTGTCTTGTTTGTTATTGTTATTAAATTTTATTTTATCAGATGCAAAGAAAATCCACTGAAAAACCCATATTGGTCGACCACTAGTATCGACATTGAATGTTCAAACAATACTGAAGATATTAACAATACCAACCCTACTCAAGGTATAATTGGACACAACAGCACATCAAATTCATATTAAAGGTGTTTGTGTGTATATATATATATAATATATATATATGCATTGCATACATATATTGTATTTCACTGTCACCTGTTATACATTTGCACTCTGGTTGGATGCCAAACTTTTTCATTGTACTTGTGCTGTATAATGACAATACATTTTAATCGAATACATATACTTACTTGCATACATACATGCATGCACAACGAAATAAGTTACAAGTTAACACACAACCTACTACAAGTTAACTCCTGTCAGTAGGCTTACTACTAGGATACGGATCCAGAAGTGCTGGGGAGGTGCCTGGAGCACTACAGCGATGCCAGCTGCTCACTCCCCATTTATAATGACAGCGGCGTGTGTTCATGTTCAAGTTGTTAATATAGCTGCTACCTTTGGAATAATCCAACGCCATCGCTTCGAACGGTCATTTCCTGGGGGTCGCACTAAAACCCAACCCACCCCATTCCCCTGTCACTCCGCCCAGAGCTCTAGTGTTTGAATTGGTGTGTGTGTGGCACTATGGAATCTCATTAAGTATACCCTGTCAATGTGTGAGTTATAGATGTGCAATAAAACCAGTGGAAATGAGACAAACAAACTTATCCAGTGGAGTTTTTGACCACTAGTTGATTAATCTGGCGCTATAGTCAATGTTTATTTGTGTGGCGCTATATGGAGTCTCAGTAAGTACATCATCGTGTCATTAATGTGAGTTATAGTTCTGCAATAAAACCAGTGGAAATGAGAGAAACAGAAACTCAAACTGTCAAATAGTGCACACTCACATCTGGTGGAAGTTTAGCACTAAAAGGATCAAATACCAAAACACAAATGAAATGCCTTCATTTGATCATACACTTGAAGGTTTTGACTTTTTGTTGTGCATGCCTGGAAAAGACATTGGCGCAGCACACCTATCCAATGTTTATGATGACACCAATCCAGTTATATCTTGGTTTACTGTATACACTGATCTTGAAAATGAAGCTGAGATCCAAACGTATAGTTAGTTATTATTAGTTAAATAAATATCACTGTACATCATCCACCCTTGGTAAAGTAATTTTTGGCCGAAGGGTAGGTTCACCTCACTGTATCACAGCCATGAATAGGATAAGCATCAAACGGTGTTCAATATGAGATGTTGAGCTACTGCTAGTAGCACCAGTTCTCACTGCCACATCTAAGGAGCTTACTTAACAACTTGTATGCAAGTAAAGTTAATTGGGAGGTCAACTTCATGAAGTTGTATGGGGCTGGTGGAAGCCTAAAGTTTAGAGAAGTAAGCTTGTGACTTTGTAAGCCACTTTGTATGGCTGTTGGACGTATAAAGCAGAGTTCAGACAACATTATTGTAACTGAGGGGTACAATTCCCTGACTGTATTGATAAGTATGGTATCATTAAACCACTACCGCTTTATGTACTTTAATTACTGGCCATACAGTACATGATATATAAATATGATGAACACTTCCCACAATGAATCGGTTCCACACAAATGGTAATTAAGTATTTATTGCAGCAAAAGGTACATAATATACTTCTCTAGTTATACTTTGGATGCGCTTATAAGGCAAAGGAATGTGCGTAGGCAAATCAATAATGAATGTCCATTCTCTGGTTACGCAGGAGGTAATTATACAACCTGAATCTTAGGGAATTATATCTATGGTACACTAGTAATATATAGCGGGAGATACTGGAAGGGTCCCCCCGGTTGTAAGCCAGCAGGGGTAGGTAGAGGATCTGTCGGTAGTAGAGAGTCTGGTCAACGATGACTAAGGAGACTCCAAGTACAGGAGACGGTGCAATAGTCTCTTGATCCACAGACGAATACAGCTGTTCTCCGTAGACTGTAGCTCCACAGTGAAGAAAGCTAGCCGGCCTCAGGCTCTCTGAGGCGCAGACTCGACTTGGCTCCTCACAGGGTAAATCCCACACGTGTAGGCGTCGGCGATTCTCCGCTCCATAAATCACAGGACCAAAACAAATATAATCCAGCCGCAAAGGGCTATGTAGTCGTCGGGTAGATTAATCCAGTGTACATGTCCACACGGTTCTCGTCTAGGTCTCCTCGGGTGAAAGCGCCATGAAAGCAGCCCAGCCTGGATAAGCACTCTAGCTGGTACGAGGAAGCGTTGGTGATGCTGGTCACTGTAGAACTTTAGCCGCACGATACACTATACACAAATAGACTATTACTGACTTAATAGAAATATGTCGCACTCGACGGTATAGCGCCAAACTCTGACAATTCAGTTATTAATTCGCATGCGGTCTCAATGCTCTATTTGGGGCCAAACAGGCCATACTTCACCGCACGTTGTATCGTGGGTGAGGCTTCAACTTATTGGGTAACTCTACTTCTGTATTCACCTGCGCCATATTTATATGCACGGCGAACAATCTAGTGCCAACCTCATTTCTGTCTCGTATCCCTGGGCAAGGCCGGGCATGTACAGACATGTCTTGACGGTGGCCTTGAACCTGACTCTGGAGGCATGGCTCTGGCGCCTGTGGACCGCTGTCCAATAGGAGAATGAAATATTATGGTCTGGTCTAGGCTAAAGGGATATTCCGTGTATATGTACAAGGAATATACAAGGGATATCAAACGATATACAAATACTATGCAATATATATCAATCAATAAATATATATATTCGGTTTAATCTGATCCTTTGTAACAATTATTATAGCCCTGATTTTTCAACTCTGCAACAGTTTTTGGAGATCGCAGACAAAAAGCCACGGACCAGAGTAGGCCTGACATTCGATTATTTTTTTTGGAATTCGAAGCTTCAGGGCCGAGATTCGGGTTTAATTCGAAGCTTTGAAATAAAAATGTGTTTTCTTAAATTGTAAACGCATTTTAAATTTAAATTAAATTTTTTTAATGTTGTGGGACTTGTACAGCACTTTGTTCAACTTTGTCAGTGCTGTAAAGTTTAAACCTTTTTAGTTTTTTTATAATCGAATTTTATTTTCATATTCGAATCCCATGCCCATCGAACGAAGCTTCGAAGTATTTAAGACAGCCCTAGAACAGAGGCTAATCTACATATCTGGAACTGTCGGGAGTCCAAACCCTGTTGTGTGGGAAATGTTCTGACATGCAATGAGGACTTGGATGAGCTGCAGCCAATGAGATGAAAGAGATGATTCTGCTGTGGTTCTCACGTATGTTTTTAAATGATAAATAAAATACATTATGACCCAAGTGACTTCTGATAGAAATATAGGCCTATATCTGTGGAAGGGAAGTGAATGAGTAACACCATCCCCTGCAGATCCGTGAGTCAGAACAATGCCATGTTCCAGAATGCCCTGCAGATAAAGCTTGCCGCTCAACTGAGTGTCCCCACTCAGGGCTCTACAGTGCGACCAAATTGCTTGCATATGCCCCTAAAAATATGTGTGTGCGAACCGTAAAAATCAATTACGTGCACGCTGTGCGAGTACAGATTACAGCCTCTCGTCTTTTTTTTCCTCCGCCGCGAGAATCGTTAAAAAACTACAAGTCCCACATTGCACTCAAGCCAACGGTCCAATCACAGGAGTGACGTGACTGGTTTCATGAGAAAGAAGGCAAATGACCAATCGGAAGCTCTCATTTGGCTTGTTTACTTCCTGAAACGCCACCATTGCGATATGCGAGAGTTTCCCGAGACATGTAACTTCTAGTCTTACCAATAGCAATATATTTTAGAACACCTAGATTTAGCGATAGCAATAGTAATATAACGTTAATGCAACAAAACGAATGCCTTGCTTTGTTAATCATAACGTTGATGCAGTAGCGTATGCCGTTGTGTTGACTGTAACGGACATGATAACAACATAACACGGTGTACACATTCAAATTGCGATAATCGATTCTAACATTTTCAAATCGATGCAGTTGAATTTTCCCCTTAGGATCGATGCATTGTTACACCCCTACACCAAAGTAACTGCCGGCCCACTGTGTATGTGTGTACAGCTAACTTGGCTAGCGTTATGAACAGCAGAGGTGGGCAATAGGGTCCAGCTGCAGCGCTGGACGGCCGGAGTGCAAGCGGTGTGACGTAATTGGCAGACTGGACTGTCAATCAATGGTCTACCTGACACGCAAACTCATAAACAATGTTTCTGTACTGGAGGTGTACAGTATTTCAATAGGCAACCCTGAAAGGATTATTAAGAGCAACACAGCCAAAACATAGGCATTGTATGCATAAAAGGGGCAAAAGCTAAAGTTAAGTGACTGTTACTTTTGTAGCAGTAGTTTGATTTGATAGTTTATTTGATAGGGACAGCACATGTTAATGAACATCAAGTACAAAATACAAAATGTAAACATGCAGGGTTGTAGCAAGAGCTAATTTACACACATGCACTCACAGTACAAATATACATTTTTTTTATTTTTTTTTTTATTATTTTACTTGAAATATTTTCACTGTGCTCCTAAATATTTTTGGGTGCTCCTAAATTTCTTTGTGTGCTCCTAACTTTTTTCATTTAGGAGCACCTGTGCCCCTAGTGAAAAAGGTTAGCGTAGAGCCCTGCCACTACACTGCTGTATGAAATCCTGGTCAGCTTGTGTGTGTGTGTGTGGGGGGGGGGGGGGGGGGGGGTGTAACGTATGTCACTTATCTGGAGCTGCTCCCCTGATAGTGAATGGGAGGTTGACTCCTAGAATGTCGTCTTGATCATTTATAATCAAAATAATGAGACTAGTTGTGTCAGCAAGACTTGACAATAGGCCTAAATCTCTCATATCTCTTTCTTTCTCTCTTCCCTGTCTTTCTCCGTCTGTCTTTCTCATACTGTATATATATTAATATCAACAATTAGGCATTAACCTACCCTCTCTCTTATATCATCATAGTCATATATAATCATATATAATATATAATATAATCATATATAATAAGGTCCATAAATATTCAGACAATGACAACTTATTTTCACAATTGTGGCTCTACACCACATTTACATCCAAATCAGGTGAACACTAGCAGTTTCTACATGTGCACCCCCCTTTTTAAGGGACCAAAAGTAATTGCGACAAACTAACAATAATAATAAATCAAACTCACTTTTAATACTGGGTTGCAAATGCTTTGCAGTCAATGACACCCTGAAGTCTGGAACCCATAGACATCACCAGATGCTGGTTTTCATCCCTTGTGATGCTCTGCTAGGCAGGGCTGTACGTTAACTTTTTTTGCACATAGCACTGGTGCTACAGAGGTTGATAGTTTTGTAGCACAGGCCAAAATCTTGTAGCACAAGTATAAAACGTGTTATATTTGTAACAGTCACAAATGTGCCTATTGTATTTGTGTTATTTAGTTGCAGTGCCATGTTTGGCTGTCATTTAGTATATCGCTGTGTGTTATTATTACTATGATACTCTCATATGCTATTTTCAATTAATATCATAAACAACATAAGGAATATTAGCATAATTGAGTGGACTGAAGGAATGAGTCAGCGTTAATAGTTTTAAATGCAAATAATTTATTGAAACATAGAAGTGGGGTCGGTTGGGACACACACACACACAATGGGGGACCCTGATGTAAACAAGACAAACATCTTTCTCTGGTCTGCATCCCCTTAACAATTGTGTGTATTGAGCCGTACTGTACTGTACCCATTCTGCAATCTGTTAAATAAAGTATTCATTCATTCATTCACACACACTGTTTCAACTCACCACCCCTGCATCATATTGTAGTCTAGTCTGTCTTCAAACTTCCACTCCTCTCGAAACTTGTTTATATTTGAATATCAACATTATCTGTCCATCCTCAGTTTACTATAATATACTGAGTCCTGACTAGTGACTTCATCGTCTTTCCAAACGCACGCACGCACACACACACACAGGGAAGGGGAGAGAGTGCCCCCCCATTTCCCTTTCCCCAGTCCACACTGTGTCTGCTGGCTCTGCGCCTCTGCCTCTTATCAGGATTAGCTTGTTAGCTTGCTAACGTTGTAGTGATTGTAATGGTACATAAACGTTAATTTCGGGCGATGTGCGCATAAAGGAATGGCGACGGTGCAAAGCATGTAGATGCATTTGACCCGTTGCGAGAGAAAAAAAACACCACGGACTTATTTCGGGACGTGTAGGCGCACTGCTGTGTTAACGCAGCAGTGCGCACCAACCGACCAACGCGCTGCTCTGCTTGCAGAAGAACGGATAGGGCGGATATGACTCGTCGAGTTGTCACAGAGTTTTTTCAAAATAAGAGTATCATATGCACCTGAACGTTGCTAGCTTTCGGAGCCTAGCTGGAGCTGCGCGTGGGCAGAAATGAGACCCGCTACAGGATTTTCAAAATAAGAGTATCTATATGAACCGAATCCCTATCGCACCAGTGCTACTGAAGTAAATCCATCCATCGCACAGACCGCTGTTGCTGTAGCACGTGCAATATATATGTCGCACTGTACAGCCCTGCTGCTAGGCCTCTACTGCAACTGTCTTCAGTTCCTGCTTGTTCTTGTGGTATTTTTGTCTTGAAAGTCAAATGCATGCTAAATTGGATTCAAGTCCGGTGATTGACTTGGCCATTGCATAACATTCCACTTCTTTGCCTTAAAATAGCAGTCACATCGTCAAATAAATACAAGGTATCCAGTTCCATTGCCACATGCCCATGCCATAACACTACTGAAGTGTTATCGAGACAATGAAGACACCGAGTTGCAGACTGGACTCAAGTTTACTTGGTTGACATAGCGACTGTGATGCATCCACTTCAAGGGTTAAACGTGTGTTTGGGTCATAGTACTTCAGACATGCATGCTCTGTGACTGTTGACTTCAGGTCCTCGAAGCATTTCTGGTGGTCAGTGTCTCATATCCATGGAGCTTCGTTTTTAGCAGCCCCCTCAAGGTGTGAGCCTTATCTGCAAACTTTGGTATATAGGGGGACAGGTATGTTAGCATTCCCATGAATCTGTGCAGATCATCTTTGTTTTGGGGTGTTGGCATGTGTTGTATGTCCCTGATCTTATCCGGGTCTGGCATGATGCCTTTGCCTGTGTACAGGTTGCCGAAGAAGGAAATGCTGCTTTGTTTTATGGTGCACTTGTCGCTGTTGAAAACACCTGCCTCGCCAGCTCGTTGCATCAGGTTGATCAGGTTCTTGTCATGCTCTTCCTCGTTTGCTCCATATACTGCTATGTCATCAGCTATGCTGACCACACCTTGGAGCCCCTCTAGGATCTGGTCCATCTTGGCCTGGAAGAGGTCTTGAGAGACACTCAGACCGAATGGTAAGCGCTTCCAGCAGTACCGGCCAAATGGAGTCCGGAATGTTGTTAGGAGTTGTGAGTCTTTATCCAGGTGTATAGACCAATACCCTGCTTTTGCGTCAAGCTTGCTAAATATTTTGGCATTAGCAAATTCTGGGTTTAATTCCTCCACAGTTGGAATTTTGTGTGGGCATCTCCTAAGGCTGGCATTCAGTTTTTGAGGATCTAGGCATAGCCTAAGGGAGCCGTCTTTTTTCGTGCCGTACGTCAGACTGGAGCACCAGTCTGTGTGTTCTTCCACCTTTCTTATCACCTCTTGCTCCACCATTTTATCCAGCTCTGATTTTAGCTTGTCTTTGATGTGGATACTGCATTTCCGTGGTGGGTCAATGAAAGGTTCAGCATCCTTTTTCAAAAAGAGCTTAGCGGTTCCACTAAAATTGCCTAATTTATCAAACTGGTCTGGGTAAGCTTTCTTTAGCTCCGCAATGTTTGATATCCTCTTCAGTGGTCTCTGGCTGTTGTTAACCTTCTTGTTTACTGTATCAACATTGACCGTTACCAGGTTTAACAGCTCGCTGGTTGGCAGTCCAACTACAGCTGGACCTGGCACATCCACAACATAGAACCTGGCATTGATCCATTGTGAGTCTTTGTACTGGCATGGAATGTCGATAGTACCCATACAGGGAATCTGATGACCACTGTATGCCGATAGCCTCCTGTAATTTTTCCTCAGCTTTTCCTGCGCACACGCATCCTTGCCATACATCTGTCTGAAGGTGCGTAGTGGAAGAGTATTGCCTGATGCCCCTGTGTCTATTTTTAGACGGAGTGTATGTCTGTGGCCTGGTAGGTCAGGTGGTCTCACGTTCAGTGTTGTGTATGCCTCTTCTCTGGGTGGCTTGCTCTCAATGCTGTGCATGCACTTCTCACTGATGGTGATTGAGTAGAATTTTGTTTGATACTCCCCTTCTTCATCAGCCTCTGTGCTGTCTATAGCATTGATTAGCCGAGGATAGCGCTGACGGAGTGACGGGTTTCCTACGTGCCGATGCAGAATTATCCTCAGACAATCTCCCGTCCTGCTTGTAGCAATCCACTACTGTTACCGCTGTCACCATGAAGTGTTATCGAGACAATGAAGACACCGAGTTGCAGACTGGACTCAAGTTTACTTGGTTGACATAGCGACGCTCATACATACTGGTGCACTCTTATATCTCGTCCGGGTTACACACCGGCATTATATGGTACCTACTGCATATCACTACAACTACCACCACCATGCTTCACTGATGGATCATAAGCAGTTCCTTCCTTCTCCATACTCTTCTCTTCCCATCATTCTGGTACAAGTATAGGATGTTGTTCCTGTACTTTTAAAATAAAAATCTAATCTGGTCTTCCTGCTTTTGAGGCTCACCAATGGTTTACATTTTGTGGTGTACTATTCACTATGGTGAAGTCTTCTATTGATTGTTGCATTTACACCGATACACCTACAGTACCAGTCAGGTTTGCACACACCTTATCATTGAACTGAATGAGAAGATTTGTCCAAACGTGTAACTGGTACTGTACCTTCTGGAGTGTCCTTCATATGACCAACTGTTGTGAAGGGGGTTTTCTTCAGTCATCCACCACAGTTGTTTTCCATGGTCTTCCATGTCTTTTGGTGTTGCTGAGCTCACCAGTGCATTATTTATTTTTAGAATGTACCAAACAGTTGATTTGGTCACACCTAATGTTGTTGCTATCTCTCTGATGGGTTGATTTCTCAGCCTAATAAGGGCTTGCTTCACTGATAGTGACAGCTCTTTGGACCTCATATTGAGAGTGGACGGCAACAGAATCCAAATGCAAATACCACACTTGAACTCTAGACCTTTTATCTGCTCCTTGTAAATGAAATAATGAGGGAATAACACATCTGGCCATGGAACAGCAGCCCTCACATTAAAGCTGAATGTCTGCACATAAAACACATCTTGATTGTTTCATTTAAAATCCATTGTGGTGGTGTACAGAGCCAAAATGATAAATTGTGTTGATGTCCAAATATTTATAGGCCTGACTGTATATATCATCATCACATACGAAAACGAAACGACAAAACGAGTCGTCTCAAAGTGTTGCTTGGTGACGTCATAAATAAGACTCTTAACCTTGACCAGACCCTCACCTTTTATTTATTTGTAATTATATTTTATCATCTTTATCTTTTATGCTTATATTTTTTATTTTCATATTTGTATTGTCCTTTCTGTTATCCTGCCTTTACCTCCCCATCCCCTCTGCTGCTATGACCCCCTGAATTTTCCCAATGGGATTAATAAAGGAACATCTTATCTTATCTTCTGCTCAACTCACAGAAGCCACAAACGTAACACTCAACGATCAAACTTTGAGACTTTGGCCTTGTCCAGACTAAAAAGATTTTGAGCTTTTTCGTTTTTGTTTTGTTTTCATTTAAAAAAAGGTTTCCGCAAAAACGAAAACGTCTCAAGATAATAAGTGCGTTCCACAAATTTACAAAATAAATGTCTTTCCTGTTTTAGATGTCGCTCTTTTATTTTGAAAACCCCGACCGGAAGTGTTAGTGTCTGTTGCTAGCAGCTTAACTTGTGCCGGCCGGTTCTGTGCTTTTCGAGCTAACGTAACATTAGTTTCCAAAGGAGAGGAGAGAAAGACTGCGGCTCACATGCAGCTCAAACTACCTGTTGGAATAAATTTATTGATTGATGTTTAACTTGTCCCTGTGTGTCCAGTCATTTCGACTAGCAAACGTTGTTATTTAACATTACCTCAGGATACCACTGTCTATTGTATTTAGTTGGTTAGCTTAGTATTTAGCTAATGTTGATAGCATTGGATAGCATCAACGCTAGCTGGCTACAGCTCAACACCAGCCATGGGAATACTATTTACTAAATTATGGAGGCTTTTTAATCGTCAAGGTAAGAGAGGATTTGTCATGATCAACTGAAGGGGTATGCTATGGAACAATATGTGCTTGGCTACTACTTGTGTTTTTAGAAAAAGGCCAGCTTTGTGACGCTAGTATCGTGTATTTCTTTTTTATAATTTTTTTATAATTTATTTCCCCCTCCTTTTTTCCGATTTTTCTCCCATCCCACTGTTAGTCGTTATGCCAATTCCCAACCCCCTTCCTGGTTGTTGCGCACCCCCCCCTACTGTTGGTCCGGGAGGCCGGATACTGTCACATGTTTTCCTCCAACACATGTGCAGCCAGCCGGCAGCCAGCCTGGCTGCGCAGATTCTCACCGGGAGAGTGTAATGTGTATGTGTGTACAGCTAACTTGGCTAGCGTTATGAACAGCAGAGGTGGGCAATAGGGTCCAGCTGCAGCGCCGGACGGCCGGAGTGCAAGCGGTGTGACGTAATTGGCAGACTCGACTGTCAATCAATGGTCTACCTGACACGCAAACTCATAAACAATGTTTCTGTACTGGAGGTGTACAGTATTTCAATAGGCAACCCTGAAAGGATTATTTCTCTAGAAGAGCAACACAGCCAAAACATAGGCATTGTATGCATAAAAGGGGCAAACGCTAAAGTTAAGTGACTGTTACTTTTGTAGCAGTAGTTTGATTTGATAGTTTATTTGATAGGGACAGCACATGTTAATGAACATCAAGTACAAAATACAAAATGTAAACATGCAGGGTTGTAGCAAGAGCTAATTTACACACATGCACTCACAGTACAAATATACATTTATTTTTGAAAAAAATAATTATTTTACTTGAAATATTTTCACTGTGCTCCTAAATATTTTTGGGTGTGCCCCTAGTGAAAAAGGTTAGCGTAGAGCCCTGCACAACACACATAAAGCAACCCACACACACACAAAGCCATACCCCCCACACAATACACACACACGCCAGTTTCTATACTGAAAGTAATTTAGACCTCAGGTGTGTTATGGTGGTTCTCTATTTCTGTTTCTATTTTAGAAAAAAATTATTGGCAAATGAAAAATCTAATTTAGCCTACATCTCTTGTCACAATAAATCTTATTGTCAACTTCCTCTTTTAGATTAGATCTTCATGATTTGAGTCACACTTTTTGCAGCTTGTCATTTGCGAAGGTTTCCCGGCATTATCTTTTACATATTCTTTTAGTGCATACAGTTGTTCGCAGGTATATGCGACTTACCCGACTTACAAGTGACGAGTGCATGGGAGTTTCTCTAAAGATTAACAGACTATTCTAAAATGGGTTGAAATTGGGGAACCCGGGACGGCTGGCACGTATACTATAAGGGGCCTTTCTCACTCACCCCAATCGTAGGCGATGATGTCACGCTCGAAAATGTAAACAGGAAGCCGTTTAACACACGGTGGAGACTGGATGCGGATATAAAATAAACAAATAACCAATACAATGAAGTTATATTTGAACCTCTGTTGTCAAGCCTTGTCAATATAACCCACCCCCTTTTCTCACGAATGGATGGTGTTGTAGAGTTCGCGTTTGAGCGTTTCCCAGGGCTAACGCTAAGCTAACGGCTAACGCTAGTTAGCTTAGCCTAGTACTAGTCTAGTATAGCCACTGTAGCACTTATTTTTCAGCAAAGAACGTGCAATAAACAAAACGGATACATTCACTGTGTTCTGCCTCTCATTTGTTGATGAAACAAAACTAACATCAACACAATTGAACACCAAAAGCGGAGTTTAGTCTCATATGCCCTGATTTTGTTAGCTTACATGCTAACGTGAATGGAATATAATAGTATAGCATTGTGGCAAACGCTAAGCTAACGGCTAACGCTAGTTAGCTTAGCCTGTTCAGCAGCTAACATTATCCCATCGCTCGTGGCAATTATATTGCATGTCATTGATCTACTGGTCGACCACGGCCGACTGGTTGGGCACCACTGGTCTAATAGAAATAAATGCATTCGAACAATGTATAGACATAGCAATGGCAAACAAAATTGCCAGGCCTAATGCGAGCCAGGGAAGTGTTGCGCTTTGTTCTTTGTAACGTGGCTTCATGTTTTCATCCACTGAGCTGTGAGGCTCCACATGCGATGTTGTGTCACGCCCCCCGCTCCCACTAGTGCGCACCCGAGACCACATTTCACCGGCCCAGGTTCAGCGCCCCAGGGGACGAATCAGCGGGGGGCGGGGACGGGGGACAGCGTTCTCACTCAGACAGACACACCCTTTTCTGATGCGAGCCGGGTCTGATTCGACCCCGAACAGTGAGTGAGAAAGGGCCCTAAGATGACATCACATCCGCAAATATCTGCTATTTCAAACGGAGGAGTATGGCCATTTATTGATTACACAGAACCTTCATGATAGCTAGAAAGTTTGGATACAGTCGTCCGTAAAATGTGATATATAAAATGTTTCCCCCATAACCTAACAGATGTGACATTTGATGTGCTGTGCAGTGCACAGCTTTGGCAAAGCCTAAACATTTGAAACTCAAAAAGTAGGGTTTATTACTTTGTTAATTAATACCCTAGTTACAGTACAGCAACCAAATTAAACTGTATCAATTCAACTGACAATGTGAATAGTATGAAAAAAAGTAAAGATAAAAAAAAAAAAAAAACTCCTGCGAAATAAGCTGTGACCTGTTTTGACCTGCACCTCAAAGAATCGAGAATCGTTTAGAACAGGAATCGAAATGGAGAATCAGAACCGGAATCGTTCAAATCCAAACAATGCCCAACCCTACCAAAAAGCACACGGCGAGATGAGACCCCTGATCTTTGTAATAAACACGCTAGGACAACCCACGGTGACAAATTGGGACCCATAAGTCCCTCTCGGAATCCATGTAATGTTGCCGTTTTGAAAACAGTGTTTGCCATACAGCTTCTGCTAGGGCTGGGCGATATGACCAAAAACGTTATCGCGATAAAATTATAAAATTATTTTCATATAATTCGATATCGATAATTATCGTCGATATAATGTCTGTCAAGTTTAATTAACTTCTTATGCTGCTGCGAATGTCTCAAGTCGAGTTGATGTCGTCATCAGTCCGCGCACGTTAGCAGTTATCCGACAAGCGGAGTATCTCATGACAATAAATATGACACTAAAATACTCTCTTCCGCCACAATATATTGAAACGAACTGTATACCCCACACTAGGGCTGGGCGATATGGAAAAAAATCATATCGCGATAACGATATGATAATTTTATTTTATTTCTCGATATCGATAATTATCGAATTGTTATAAGTATAAAAAAAAAACATTTTTTTTTTTTTAACAACAGATGTATGTTTATTTTGCAGCAATTCTTTGTCATTGCCGCCATCTTTAGTGTTACATCCCCTCACACTACAGTTCTCAGGCTGCAGCTGGTTTAAAAGCTAAAGTAAACCGGCTTCTCTGCTGGCTGTGGCTTCAGAGGAGTTGAACAGTTCTGGCTCTGCTAGTTTATTTTCGATCTTTTGGCGCTTTTTTGGTGGACAAACCACCGCACGTGTGCACTGACTCGTGACTGGAGTCTAGTTCTGCTAGCACACATAGCCTACTGTGTACAGACGGTTTCAAAATGTATTTTAAATTAGAAAGCATACAAAATAAATGGACAAGAGAAAAAGAAATCTGAATTTGGTCAGTATTGTCATTTGGACAAGCAAAGCCATTACTTTAAGTTGCAGGCAAGAAAGACAAGTCTGTCCACTGTCTCTGGTTTTAAAACTGCCCTGTTGCAGGTAAAAAAAAAAAAACGTTTTTTTTTTTTTTTTTTTTCGATATTCGATATCGATTATTAAAATATATCGCGATATTTATCGTTATCGTTATATCGCCCAGCCCTACCCCACACTACTATAAACGTGGCCTCAGAATTCAAAACACACACATACTCGGCACGTAAATATATAAAACAGTGCCGTGCAAGCTAGTTATCCTAGCCAGCCTGTTGTATCTAAGCGGTGTATTCCATGACAATGTGCTAAATATGACACTAAAATACTCTCTTCCGCCACAATATATTGAAACGACGTCCACTGTATACCCCCACTACTATAAACGTGGCCTCAGAATTCACGCCACACACATACTCGGCACGTAAATATATAAAACATCGCTGTGCAAGCTAATTAGCCTAGCAAGCCTTGTTGTTGAGTGATTCCTACCTCTGGGTCTCCTTCCGGGTCTACTTCGCTCTCGGCCATCTCCTTCACTGATTGGTTGTTAGCTGTTGTGCGTAAGCACGTCATCACGTAACGTTGGTTGTTGTTAGTGAGTGTGCTGAGCCGAGGCTGAACGGAGCCAAGCTTGGAAAATCGATATATCGAAACTTTGCGACCAGGGAGCGAAATTAACTTTTTGACTCACCGGCCAGTTGCGGGTAGATGGGAAGAATCTACCCGCCAAGCATATTTCTTACCCGCCAACTTTTTTTTGATACAATTTTTTTTTTTATTATTTTATATCGATTTTTTTTTAATAAAATATATATATTATATAATCATACTTGTGATTGTGTTATCTGCGAGACATCGCCACCTCGCTGTCTGCAAACAGCTCCACTGTCTGTGTGTATACTCGAGTGGCCTCCAGCTCCAGCAAGGATTCTCCGGGGGTGCAGCTGGACCTAAACGCTACATTCAGCATGCAAAATAATTCTCCGGCGCTGCACCTGGACCCTAGTCAGCAGCCCTCACTCATGCGATGTAAACCAGGGACTCGAATACGCATGTTGTTGTTGTAGGACATTGATGCCAAGAGCTATCTGTAGCTACTGCTGGATGGCGTTGGGACAACGCCTCAGTGAACTATTTAGTTTACTGCGACATTTCGTAGTGACTAGTTACCTAGCCAACGGAGGTATTATGCACTGGACTATTGCTGGAGGATTTGTTGATGTCGGGAGCTATCCGTAGCTAGCCGGCTAGATAACGTTACACAATGCCTCGTGTATTAAACTAAGTGAATAGTTGACTGGGTCATTTTGTAACGGTAGCTAACGTTATCTCACGAAGGTCCCACACTGACTAGACTAACGTCACAGTGAGGCAATAGCCTCTGTTTACATGCAGGCATACAGAAACAGGTGGAGGGGCTAGCAGCAGTGCGCGGTGCGCGCTTCATGTCGGCTGAGACAGCGAGTGAGAACTCAGCTAAAGAATTGGATCATGATTTTCTGTTTTCACATGACTATTTGATTGCCCGTCACACGGCGCTCAGACGTCTCAGTGGGAGGCGCCAAACGTAAAAACTGAGCGCAAATGGCGGGTGGCGCTCTCTAGTTTCGGTCCCTGTTTGCGACCACGTTTCATGTTTATTTCGAGGAAATAATTTATTGCGATAGTTATCGTTATCGTTTTATCGCCCAGCCCTAGCTTCTGCATACCTTACCGTAGCTGGATAAAAAGATGGAATTATCCAACTCTATAGGTCAGTCAAATTCTACGAACACCAATACCTTTGATGTATTTCACAGTGCTTTTGTGCTTGTGTATGTAGTAACATACACAACACCAAGGTTGACAAGATTGGAAATTCGCTCCTTTTCCCCCCCTCCATCCACTGTCTTGCCTCAGGCATGTCAAGAATCGTACCACCACATATAAGGCCTAACAAAAATAATGGTTGGTTTCAGGTTGCCGACCGACCCTGCCGATTTAGGTGCGACCCAATATATTTTATGAGTTTTTAAAAAAAAATATATATTAAAAAAAAAAAAAAATCATTTTTTTTTTTTTTTTTTTTTTTGAATAAAGTTTCATAGAAATCTTAGTCAAACATTTAGTATTATGGATATTAAACATGCTGGCAGAGTACATGCATCCATGTTGTTGTGAACATTTTAATTAAATAAAGAAATTCCCTATCCATAGTCGCCGTGGGAAAGAATAAAATAAAAAAATAAAATAAAATAAATTCCCTACCTACCCATGGCCAAACTGACAACCAACCTGAAACCAACTATTATTTTTGTTAGGCCTAAGCTGATGAAGAAACATTGTGACGTTTGCTAAGCACAAAGCGTGTGTGTCCTGTTGCACTTAAATTCAAGTTGACTGTGTTTGGGCCAGACAGTAAGATTTAGGCCATGTTCAGACTAGGGATGCACCGAATGGGAAATTCTTGGCCGATACCGAAAATAGGAAACAGTTGGCCGAATGCCCAAAGGCCAAAAATGATTAATAAATATTTATGTTCTTTTTTTGTTTTTGTTTTTTTTAGCTACCTGATTATGGCAAAAGACATGATTATGGCAAAACTCAACTTAAATAATATTAATAATCACTTATGGGCCCATAAAACATTTATTCAGCACTTTTGAATGCATACATTAATTCCAGACTGACTGCTGAAAGATTGTACAATTTAAACATTTTCTCTTTGCATACAACAAAATGTGCATTAAAGTCAAGTGCATTTTCTTTTCTCTGTAGGATAACTACAACAAAGTGCATTCAGAACAAAGCCAGGGTGCTTTAAAACTGCATAAAGATCTGCATAAAGACACACACGAAAGGGAGAATAGCTTATAGCAGACTTAGGCTACGTTTAGACGGAGAGAGTCTGAACAGAAACTGCAAAAGTCGTCTTGCGGTCTCACTTTTAATTTTGCATTTAGACTAGCGTTTTGGGATGGAATTCTGCGTGCAGACGAAGCTGTAACGACTCGAGACGACGGAGCCCCGCTGTCACACGATTGGCGCATATGTCACATGACGTGCTGTGAAGACCCGCCCTACTCTGCCTCTGATTCGCAGACTGTGGGTGGGGGAATGTGATTGGACCAAAGCAGAGTCACTCACAGACAGTGGGTCCAGTCACTAATAGTTGTGATAGCCGCGGGACAGATTCTTGTGTATTTAAAAGTACTGCCAATGTAGCCTTCAGGTGATCGCCATGGATAGAATCAGACATGCTTTGTTTACGCTTCTAGGCTACTGGCGCATGCCTGTGATGTAAGCAGTACGCGCGACGAGAGCCTTGACAACCCTTTCGTCATCGTTTTATGCGGTTTGACAGTTTAGATGAGAGCGCAAAGGTTTATCGTTTCTAGGAATTCCACCCTGGAAGGTGGTCTCACTTTTTTACGGTTTCACCCCGTAAAAACGGCGTCTCCGTATAAACGAAAGGCACATCCGAAAAAATATTTTTGCGGATTCACCTGCTAGCGTTTCCGTCTAAACAGGGCCTTAATGATGTTACTGTAGTGGTTACTGAGTCATAATTCACTGCGTTCTAGCCTACAATTTCGGTCGTATCAGTCAACGTATTTTATCGTATGCACCTTTCATCCACACGGAACTGCGTTCTGGGAGCCTGAATACGCTATTTTCTGAGACCGGCTCCCAGAGTGGGCAAATCTGAAGACTCCCCCCTTGTGTCGCCACGGTGATTGATTGAATGAAAATTGTATTAACAGATTGCAGAATGGGTACAATACACTACGGCTCAATACACACAATTGTTAAGGGAATGCAGACAAGAGAAATACTTTTGGCTTGTTTACATCAGGGTCCCCCATTTTCAATTCATAATGAATTGTAAGTAAGGGTGCAACTAGCACCGTGCAATCCATTTTTTGTGGATCTAGCCCACAGTAACGTCAGTGTTTCCCTTATATGCATTCAACAACGGCGCTGCGGCTTCTTGTCCCCTGCGAAAGCATGCAATTGGTCCACCAGATGGATACATCTTGATATTTGTCTAGTGTGTTCATTAGACAGGTGAAATCCTCTGTGCAGGGATGTAGCACTACGGATGTTTGGAGGGAGTGAGTTCCAGAGGGTGGGTGCGGCAACAGAGAAGGCTCTGAGACCAACAGTCCGCATGTTGGTGGTGGGGATGGAGAGGAGACCGGAGTCAGGACTGCAGCCTCCGGAGCGGGATGGAGGGATGGAGGAGGGCAAGGGAGTGAAGGTCTTTGTAGGTCATGAGGAGGATCTTGAAATTGATGCAGTGATTGATTCCGTATTTACAGGTGAAGACTGACCTGAGGAACAGGCTGCAGAGAGACCATCTGGCCGCTTGTATGTGTCTCAGCATCAATGGACCCCCTACCAGTGAATTCCCCACCAAAGAGCCCTGGAGCTTTTTTTTCAAAAGCCCAGGAAAATTAAATGCTCTAAGGCAGAATGTAGCCTATGCCACTGAGACTTCTTAGGTGTAAAGTGCTGTTGTAGTGTTATGATTTGTGTATGTTAGACAGTTGGTATGTTCTATGTATCTGTCTGTTTTCTATTCATATTATCTATTAAATCATCTATCTATGTTCAATACAAATAGGGTACATTTTCTTAAGTGTTGAGGCATGTCATTAATCTTGACATTTACCCTGATTACAACTACACTGCAAACAAATGTAATCTTATCAAGTGAACATATCTTGTAGTTGGTACAATAAGTCTAATATTGAGTAGAATTATCTTGAATTATCTTATCCCACTGGCAGATAATTTAGCTTTTTTTCCTGAATTGTCAATGTAATCTTGTTAAGAAAACAAGGTTAACATTTTCTTAAAACAAGATTAAATTGACATCAAGAGGAAAATAAGCAAAATTATCTGGCAGTGTAATAAGATAATTCAAGATAATTCTACTCAATATTTTCACTTGATAAGATAAATATTTTTGCAGTGTACAAATATGGATTCCGATGGCACGTGCGCGTGCACAAATATGGGTTCCGGCAGCGTGTTGAATTTTTTTTCAGGGGAAACACTGAACGTTAATACAATTACATGCATCATTCATTGTTTACAATGCACGGGTGGAGCTAGTCGAAAGGACTGGACACAGAGACGAGTTAAACATCAATCAATTAATTTAATACAACAGGTAGTTCGAGCTGCCTCCGACTGCACCACGGGGCTATTATATTATATATTATGCGGCTTTGACGCGTTCTCTCTCTCCTGCCGATTAAAATCAGCAGCTCTTCCTTATCATCGATTGCCTGTAGGCTGTAGCTGCATTTTGCCCCACGGTGTCTTCTCTCCTATCCTTTGGAAACTAGCGTCAGCTCAAAAGCACAGAACCGGACAACACAAGTTACTCCGCTAACGGAAACAGGATAACACTTCCGGTCGGGGGGTTTCGAAATAAAAGAGCGACGTCTAAAACAGGAAAGACATTTATTTTGTACATTTGTGCGGCACACACTTATTTCTTGGACGATTTCGTTTTTACGGAAAACTTTTTTTTAAATGAAAAACGAAAAAGATCAAAATCTTCTTCGCCTGGACAAGGCTTTAGATCCATCACCACCTGCTGTAATCCAGACAGTGTGGTGGAGAAGATGCTTTTAGATGTCCTCCAGAGCATATCTGTAATATTTTTATCCAGATGTGTGATCTGATCTTCGGATTTAAAGGACGAGTTGACCTGTAGCCTACATGTGCACATGTCTGTATTTAAGAACAAACACACAACCACTGTCTGTGTTGCTAGTCAGTTAGGGATTTCTCTCTCCCTCCCTTCTTCTCTCTCTCCCTCACTCTGTATTTTTCTCTCTTTCTCTCTGTCTTCCTCTCTGTCTCTCTTTCTCTCTGTCTCTTTCTCTCAGTCTCTCTCTCTCCCCCTCCCCTCCCTCTCCCTGCTGTGGGTCTCTACTATGTCCCTAGCCACGATCAGTCCTAAGGAGATTACTACTAAGATTTGCACTTGGTGTCAGCGGCTTGGCGAGGGCACGGTGAGGCCCGCTGGCCTGTGGCGCCATGGCTTTAGCCTCATTATAGTAGCCAGACGGAGTGCTTTCCCCTAGCGAGACTAGTGTCCTTGTGTCCTAATGTGCCCCCTTGTATATTGGAGCGTGTGTGTGTACTAGACTAGTCCTTTGTCCTGTTTATTTGTAATGTCATGTTGTGATGGTGTTGTGTTGCACAGTCACTCACAATGTGTGTTTTTTTTGGGGACCCCAGGAAGAATACTGCAATGCTGTAGTTAATTGGGGATCCTAATAAACTAAACAAAACTCAACTATCAGCTTCTCGGTTTGCCCCTTCAAAGGAAGAGAAAATATCTACGTTCAAGGCGGCCAGGAGTGGATGTGCTACTTAATTGTGTGTAGAACCCATTGGCGACGCACTCTCTCAATTTTTTTTTATTCTGGTTCAATCGGTGACCTTTCGGTCACTCAGCGCACCTCCCAACAGAGTTAAAAGTTTAAACCACAGTGAACTCATAGTGACACAGCAGGACCAAGACGCAACTGTCTGATGAGCTTTGGCCTCATTATAGTAGCCAGACTTGGACTACTTTCCCAAAGCGAGAGGGCTGGCTGGGAGTGCGCGGCTGGCTGTGTTTATGCATGCCTGTCGGTGTGTCTAATGTCCTAATGCTCACCCCGGAGAACTGCCTCTACCTCTGCCTCGCTTTGGCTGTGCTCACTGACCCAGTGAAACCAAAGCATCATTTAAATAGTGTCTGTTTCCGTGCGTTGAACAAATGTCTGGCTAATCTCACTTCTCGCCTCAGTGATTTGCTGTTAATTTTTTTTTTTTTTAAAGTATCATTTTCAAGATTAGGCCATCTGTAATTTTGTATTGTATTACCAGAGTAGACCTTTGCACGTCAGTTTACTTAATTAATTAATTAATTAATTAATTAATTAGCATTCTGTATGCATTTTGTCTGTCAAACTCTGGCCAAGTTGGTGTGAGCAGGAGGACCAGGGCATGTGAGCAAAGGTCCGCTTGAGAATTGGGGATATGGTATTTCAGTCAGCCTGCATTTGGAGACGTTGACACGATGCTTTCGACTACTTCTTCTAACTGTACTAGACTTGAGTCATGCTCACAAAGATGATGAAGTGATCCTGTGTAACCGTTTTCTAATTTCTTATTTTCATTTTGTCCACAGAGTCCACGGGCCCGGCCAAGGTGGTGCGAGCGGGCAACCCGTCCCGAGCCAGACGAGGAGGAAAGGTAACGTCCTGCTCTCTGTCCAGCCGCTGCCTCCCTCACTGTGGTTATCCGGTCATCATGACGGCTGATGACACACATCCACACCGCTCTCCTGAAAATGCCGACCACAGTGATTCAAATTGACCGGAGGGCTCAATGGAGACACCGGAGTTTGTAGTCAAACTCGGTGATGTTACTAAACCCAAAGATGGATATCTAAAGACATTCTCCTAATTAGGGATGCTCCGATATTGATATCGGCGCCGATATCACTAAAATAGCTGGATCAGTTATCAAGAAAAAAAAAAAATATATATATATATATATATATATATATATATATATATATATATATATATATATATATATATATATATATATATATATATATATATATATATATACATCGGCTTAAAAAATTTAAATATATTATTTAATATATAATATTATAAGAAATAAAATAAGAAATAACAATTCAGTACATTTATATCTGTGTTAATTAGTTACATTTAGTTTCACTAAGTTAGGAAAGTAATGTTTTAAGTCAAGCCTGATGATCCCAGTCTCTTCCACACAGTGAGGCATACCGTTTATTAATTGAACGATGGGTATTTACATTTACATTTAGTCATTTAGCTAACTCTTTTAGCCAAAGTGACTTACAAGTTCTGTACGACAAGTCATCAGGAAGGGCACAACTCTATCAGCTGAGTAACAATGTCCATCAAAGTGTTGAGTGCTACAGACAGTGTAGGTTAGTATATTAGGACAATTGCATGACAGTAAGATTAGTTAGGGTTAGATATATACATATTTTCTTTAGATAATGGTATCGGTACTCGGTATCGGCCGATACCCAAAGCCAGGTATCGTTATTGGGACTGAAAAAGTCGGATCGGTGCATCCCTACTCCTAATAGTAGGTGTGTGTCTCTTCATGCACCTGACTTGTCTGTATTTAGCCTATATCTGTGTCTGTCTGTTTGCCTTACAAATTACAAATACCCCCCATCTTACATTAAACAAATACTGAAACTAATAAAAGAAAATAAAACAATGCAATTTTAAACTAAACTAAACTGAAAGTTTCTGAAACTAGTAAACCCACTCTGGAAACAAACTGAAACTAAACTGAATTGAAAACAACATTATGAATGCATGTGCATTAAAACGGAGTGAGTACATTCTTGATATAATATCTGTAACACTACAATGTGCTGTCTGTGTATTACAAATTGTAATATAATACAAGTTGGATTTATCCAAGAATTGGTGGTCTCAAGGATAATAATGGAATTTTGGATTTTATAGTGATCTCCACTTAAGGTGGGGTCTTTCTTTTGTTAAGGTAGTCCGCCTTGAATATAAAATGCTTTAGACAATCCAGTGGCCACCACATATTTCCATAATCTCTGCGTGTTCATGTAATGTATGGCGTGTCTGGGTGCATTCGTGTGTGTGTTATGCCTAGAGCTGTGTGTAGAAAGACTTGCTCACTTCCTGGTATGCAAATGCTAGTTCCTGGTAAGCCAATCCTACGGCAGATATGAAGCTGATGATAAAGCCTCCCTAAAGCACTTTATTCACAAACTTACCACATTGTTTGTTTGAGATAATCAGTGGCCTATAGGACTATAGGTCTGGTGCCACACCTCAGCAGAGTAAAGAAGCCTGATCTTTTAAGTACATTTACACTTATTTACAACTTCAGTGTAAAATTACAATAAGATTTTAAATTATACAAATTCTCCACAATAAGGTTCTTACCTTATCTTCTCTGTCACTAATGTTGTAAACATACAAATGAAAAAGTTATAAAACATGTTAAAAAATTTAAAGAATTATTATGACGCCTTAGCAACCATTTGTCTTGAATCTTGATGCTAAGATGGAAGAATTAAAAATAAATATATAAAACTTGACGGGAATATTCAACCATAAAGCAAGTATCTCAACTATATAAAAAAAATAATAATAATGATTAAGAGCCTAGCAAACCTAGCCAAGCTTTTATTTGTCCTCATCCTCTCTGTATGTTTGGTTGTGTTGGGCAGGTTGGAGATTTTGGCGACGCCAACAACTGGCCGACTCCGGGAGAGATGGCTACTAAAGACATGCAGGTGTGTTCTCTTTACAAGACTTTACCTTTACAAGACTTTACCTTTACAAGACTTTACCTTTACAAGACTTTACCTTTACAAGACTTTACATTTCAAATATCAAAGATGCACTGTGCTTTTTTGGGAGATAAATGTGAAACTCGGAAGTGGGAAAAATTCTTTGATGTATATTTTCACATCTGAATAAATGAACCATCCCTCAGAGTAAAACTGTCCCTGCAACACGTACCTCAAAATACTGTTGTTGTGATTCATGATGAGATTGAATACAATGATTGTAAGAATTGCATGTAGGCTTAATATATTTTGTTTTTGGCACATTAATGACGGGCCCTGCTAATGTAAACACATGTGTCTCCCCAGGCTGCATAGTGCACCATAGGGCTCAGGACTTCTATCCTATTGACCATATCCACACAGCAGCGAGTTTGCGCTTATGTCATGATCCGGTTGGGATTCCTTCCCACCCTCTGGAGGGGAAAGGAATCCCAACCTGAGCATGACATATCACTATTTATCACCAACTAAACCACCCTCTTAATGATATTCAGAGTGTTTCTTGGCTGGTGTTTTTGTTTTGGAGAGACTCGTAGCTTATCTGCAGGCTGATCATTGCCAATACAAGATTAAAACAAAATGTTCTGAGTCAAATTCAAGCCGTTTCATTTACTTCCCTAAGCTATGGTAATGTTAAAGGATCATTTCAGTTATTTTCAACCTAGACCCTATGCCCCCCCCCCCCCCCCCCCCCCGTTTTTCTGGGGTGCTCTGCTTTGCGCCCACTCATTCTGACTCCACCCTAATCACAGAATTCCCTCCAAAACTAAGTGTCTGCATCATGTAAATAGAGGCTATTGTGTATTTCTCAGCTACAAAAACACCTGCGTGAAAATGCTTTGATTGTCCAAAGAGAGGGGACTTGTGTGGTGAACCTTCCTTTACACACACACACACACACACACACACACACACACACACACACACACACACACACACACACACTGTTGGCCAGGCCACATGATATGGGAAATGGCCATTAACACTATTTGTTTATTTAAAAGGTACTTTTGGTTGAGCAAAGACTGCTCCAGCGACACATTTCTAATCACACTGTGTGTACATACAAAGAGCATATGTACATTCCAAAATGTTTGAGTGCTGGAGTCATCCTACCAGAAAAAAAATAAAGGGGGCGGGCGGAGAGAAATACACTGCGTCCAGTGCTGCAATGAGTTTATTTTGATGCGCAATCTTTCCACAACTTGTCTTTGGCAGGTTTAAAGGTCTTCTTTTTTGGGTGTTTTTAATGGTACGGTATATGCCTTTTATATGACCGTATTCCATTTTCCAGTAAAAGTGTGATATGACATATTTGTATGTCTTTATCCTGTAATCATGTAATTGTCTTGGTGCTATTTAATTCAAAAAGGTATTTTCTTTAACCTTTTTAATACTTGCACAAGGAACACATTTTATTTTACCAAAAAATATACAGTATGTATATATTCTTTTCCATATCTATATATTGTGGACGACGGTATAGTAAAAATCCATACCTTTGCATGGATCCATGATGCTTCACATTCAGTATACCTCCCAGCTCGATCATGTGGCTATCGTCTGGTCTCGGTTAATTAAACCAAAATGAATAGAGTCTGCACACTGTTAAACTGCCACTGTGGGCTCATTGAGTCAAGGTCACTAAACGAAAGCAAGATTCTGGCCGGTCAGTGAAATATTACAGCTGCTGTGAGTGAGGGCATTGCCTTGTTTTACAATGTCTTTGTAAAGTTGTTGATTTTTACATCCAACAGGAAAGGATAAGAGTAGAAAACAGTAGAACTTTTGCACAACCTGTAGGTTGACATGTGCATAGGATAAAGCTGTGGGCTGACGAGGTTGTTGTGAATAAATCTGTTAGCAGGTGAAGGGGAGGGTGTGCGGGAGTTCTTTGTTCTACTGAGGATAGGAGTAGAAAAGGAGAAGTTGAGGGGCATGAGAGGGGAGCGAGGGAGGCAGCTTGACGGTGGAATAGAGGATAGAGAGATTTACCAAGAGGTTAATCTTGGAGACCAATGCATTTCCCGAATCGCTCCACGTAGGCCTACTTCAAACATCCGGAAACGCAACACTTGGCGTTGGGGGTGGTGTCAGTATTGATTCCTGCTCCCTGTAAATTCTGTATTGCATCATGGAAAGAGTTGCTAGATGAGCTAGACGGAACACTCACAAACTTGCAGTGACATCGGAGAGCTAGCTAGCAAGATCGCCAAATATACATAGATTTTGTGTTAATAACTTGTATAGCGTTAGCTAGGCGATGGCTTGCTGCAGCTGGCAAGGTCTTGCTTCCTGCAGACTAGACTAACCTTGCGACACAGCTAGCAGAACTACCCAAGGAAGCATGGAGTTGGCAGGAAAAAGAAATCTACCCCGATACCATTTTTATAGCAGTGTTCCCTAAAGTTTGATGTTTGAATATTTTTTTAAACGCAAGTCCAAGATGTGAGATTATTATTTAATTTCCTGTTTGTCGCGGCGGCCTGGTAGTGCAGCGGACTAAGCGTCTGTCTACCACCACAGAGCCAGTGAGATCGAATCCGGCTGTGGTGCCTCCGGCTTGGCCGACCGTCCATACTAACACAATTGGCAGTGTTAGCGGGTGGGAAGCTGGCGTGGGTGGGTCCTGGTCGTTGTAAACAGTGACTCCTACAGTTCGGTCGGGGCGCCTGCACAGCAAGGGAAGGATCTGGGAGAGGTAGTGTGACCTTCCACACGTTACACTCTCCCAGTGAGAGTCCGCGCTGTCAGGTGAAAAGAAGCGGTGGGCTGGCTACACATGTGTCGGAGGAAGCATGTGATAGTCTCCGCCCTCCCAGACCGACGGTAGGGGGTAGAGTGCGCAACGACCAGGAAGGGGATTGGGAATTGGCATAACGACTAACATTGGGAGGGGAGAAAATATCATTAAAAAAAGAAAATCCTGTTTGTCGTTCTTTTCGTCACCACTTAGAGTCACGGTTTGACACTACTTTGATGTAAGTGAGGACTCAAAGTGAGTATCAAGGCTAATGGTCTCCTGTGGTTGGAGTCATAGCTGACGGGACAGAACAAAACCAGAACCCAGCTTCCCTGCTACCACTAAAACCCCAAGGGGAAACGGTGACATCTCCATGCTAGAGTTCGCTCTAAGGCAGTGGTTCTAGTGATATTAATTAGCCCTGCAGCACATATTGCAGACTGACAAATAGTGATCGGATAATTCACATCCGACAACCAGCAATCGCATCATTCATTAAAAAATATTTGTTTACATGGAACACAGCAAGAGCTTGCAAGGCAAATGTATTATTATACGCTAGTGTTCAGATTAAAGACCAGCAAAAATGATTATTGAGCTACAATAGTGATAACCCAATGTCAAGTTTTTTTTTGGTTGCTTAATTTGCAAGTGCCTCAGCATTAAAATTCTTCTCTGCAGATGCACTTTGGTTGAGAGCAGCTATTCTATTCACTTAACCTACTACGTACAACATTTCCCTACTATGTAACATTAGCCTACTATGTATGTATAACATTAGCCTAATATGACAACGCATAGGCCTATTGCAGTCATGTGAGAGGGCATTAATTTTCTCTCACTGAAAACGGGAGCAATATTGAGAAATTCAAAAAATGTGGCTATACTCCATTATATTATCTGGAAAGTCGAATAATTTAATTTGCACATTGCAATAAGAGAAATGGCAAATCCCCTTTTTAAAAATGTGGCAATCCTCTCCATTATGCGTTCTGTTCATAGCAACAGATCTCCTGTCCAAACGGCAGGTTATTTCCATAATCTTTTTGTTCTCTTTTCTTGATGCAGGCCGCCTTCCTTTTTGTTAGCTGTTTGAGGTGGCCTATGTGCCAGAAATCTAATTTACGAGATTGTATTAGCAGTAAAGTTGGCTTGATGTTGGGTAATGGACAGAGGTCCAGACCGTCCAATCTGAATGTCTCGTCAGAGGAAATATCCAACATCTGACCAACTTTGACCACAGACTGGCCGAGTACCGATGGCCAGCAATGATAATTATCCCCCTTCATCGAGACGAGAACCCAAGGACACTTTTAGAAAAGCAAGTATTTACAACTCCTTCTGAAATAAGTGGAGCGTGGATGAAATGTGCTAGGGCTGTATTGGCAGGCTCGGGATTCCACAGCACGCTTGACCTCACTTCAAGGCAACACCAGTTGTCAAACTACTGCTCTATGGGATGTGTGTAGCTTACTAGAATAGGCGCTTAGTGGGTGTAATTACACAGTAGCACGCAGAGAGCAGTCTGGAGCTGCTTGTTGCTCTTTGTGTCCTCAGGGTTGTTTTTTTATTGTGTTTTTAGGAGTTAGTCCAGTCATACCACCACCCCAGCAGGGCCTGTGTGCCGACTGTGTAGAGCCATAACAGACACTCAGGAGTTCTCTGCTGTGCGCACAAACCCCCTACTACACTTGATTTAGCAGGGAAATGCAGGAACAGGAGTATTGTGTTTTTGATAAATGCAAGTTAAAGGGTGAGAGAGATTCATCCAGCCAAGGGTCTTTGCTCCGCAGAAAACAGTCGCAAAAGTTAACGAAATATTTTTAATTTAGCGTAGAAGTCGGGAAGAGGATCTACCTTGATGCATGAAGTTAAAGGTACAATTATCTGTGCCATTAAACAGACAATTTGAATCCACATTTGAATATCCATTATAATACTGTTGACTTGAGCTGATTAGGAACCCAATTAGCTACTGCATCATAGCAGCTAATCTTCCTGGGGTTCCACACAAAAGCTTAACGGTGAACGTAACCCATACAAACTCACAACAACATGCCTAACAAATAGGACAACACATGTGTCCTGTTTTTATGTATTTGTACATTTCTTACTGTTTTTATGAGTCCTGTTTTTATGTTTGGGGACAACGGATGGAAATTAGCCTTGTGCTAAATCTGGCAATTTTTACACCCGTGTTCATTAATTTTGCATTGTCCCATCCAAATAAAGTAAAGTAAAGAACATACACACAAGACAAGCTCCTAAAGAAAAAAATTATAGATATATTTACCAGGGTTGGGAAGGTTACTTGAAAAACAATGAATTTGTTTGTTTAGTTATTACCTGTCTAGAATTGTAATTGGTGATTTATTGGATTACTCCAACACAATAGCATAACCTGATTACATTTGATTACTTTAGGGATTACCCTGGCTGCACAGAATTGGAGGCTAAAACTGAGACCTAGCTAAAGTCCAGCCTAGACTCACTCACCCATTTTGGGATGCGAAACGGCGCTGATTCGTTTTACCCCCCGCTGAACGGGGCCGGTTGGATTAGGTGGTCTCGGAATCGGCCGTGGGAGCGTGGGGCGTGACACACACAACGTCGTTACTGTCATGCTTGCTTGAATTTTGGGCAGATAACACCACACAGCAACAACTGGAGAATACCCACAAAAACGATATTTATGGGCAATTTGAGAGTTCAGACCTCAACCAAAAACAAGTGGATGAAAACATGAAGCCACGTTACAAACGCACAGCACTTCCCTGGCTCGCATTAGGCCTGGCAATTTTTGTTTGCCATGCTATTTTCTATACATTAGTTTCTTGTTTGAATGCATTTATTTCTATTAGACCAGTGGTGCCCAACCAGTCGGCCGTGGTCGACCAGTAGATCAATGACATTCAATATAATCGATGCAGCAATGTTACTAGTAAAAGGCTAAGATAACTTGCGTTAGCCGTTAGCTTAGCGTTAACGTTAACCCTGCAAAACGCTCAAAAGCGGACTCTACAACAGAGTTCCATTCGTGAGAAAAGAGGCAGAACACACAGTGAATGTATCCGTTTTGTTTATTGCACGTTCTTTGCTGAAAAGAAAAAGTGCTACAGGCTATACTAGACTAGGCTAAGCTAACTAGCGTCAGCCGTTAGCTTAGCGTTAGCCCTGGGAAACGCTCAAAAGCTAACTCTACAACACCATCCATTCGTGATAAAATGGGGTGGGTTATATTGACTAGGCTTGACAACAGAGGTTCAAATATAACTTCATATTTATTGCTTATTTATTCATTTTATATCAGCATCCAGTCTCCAGCGCCATGTTAACACTTCCTGTGTTTACATTTTCGAAAGTGACATCGCCTACGGCAAGCGGAAACGTTCAAAAGGCAAACCGTAAACAGAACCCGGAACGAAACAAGACTGCAGTGTGTACGCAAACTAGAGGGGGGAGAGGGGGGGGGGGGGGGGGTTCGCATCAGATCTCGGAACGGGCCAGAACGGAACGGAATAGAAACGAATAGGGTGAGTGAGAAAGGGCCCTAACCCATATCAGACCTAGCTAAAGTCCAGCCTAGATTAACTCATATTGGGCCTAGCTAAAGTCAAACCTAGACTAACCCATATCAGGCCTAGCTAAGGTCCAACCTAGACTTAACTCATATCGGGCCTAGCTAAACTCCAGCCTAGTCGTACCAATTTCTGGCCTAGCTACAGTCCAGCCTAGACTAACCCATATCAGGTAGGGCTGTCGCGGTAACCGCATCACCGCAATCCCGCGGTGTGTCAAGGCACACGCGGATCAATAAACGCGATCGATATTTGAAATGGCAATCAGGAATTGGAATAATCTTTTTGGAGAACATCTGATCTGAGGTAAGCAATTTATTTTACCAGTCTTGGGGTAATCGGATCTATTTTCACAGATGTGTGTGTGTGTGTGTGAGAGAGATCAGGAAATGAGAGAATATATTTTTCAGCTCGCTTCTCTAGCGTGCATAAGTACACATATACTATCGATAATCTAGCGTTTATTTGAAAACGATTCATAAATAGGCCGAAAAATGGCAAAGTTTTTTGTGTATGCCACAATATTCCAGTAAATGCCGTTTATCACGGAATCTATATATTTTCCAAGAAAACGAGGGCTTTTCAAAATGCTATAAAACAGAAATGAACAGATAAAAAAAACTATTTCGACAATGTTGACAGCAAACAAGTCATTGATAAGCGACAGGCAGATTAGACACATAGCCATAATTTAAGACCGAGATTATGCGTTCACAACGCTATCATTGAAGTGGGTGGTGGCATTTAACCATGCTTCACCATGTTAATGGCCGGTACTGAAAGTGTTAATAATAAAAAAAAAAATATATATATACAGGTATATAAAAATATAAAGTGAAAACCGTTTATTTTTTTAATAGAAGTGCGGTACCACCGCATCCCGCAGTGATTAGTCATACCGCGACAGCCCTAATATCAGGCCTTCGTGCAGCCACTGACTGCGCACCTGCCGCGCCCCCGTCGTTCCCAGAGACGGGGGTCGGGCCCAACCCCCCCACGACGGATGTGTCTTATTTGACTCATCTTACAGTAGCAACAGTAGCCCATCAACCCCTCAGAACAGGGCAGGTGGCAGGTTCTATTTCGGAACCCTGGTCGAGCTCCACGATAGTGTGTCTGTCACTGGTCCAATGACCCGCGTAACCCCACCTTTTTAGCCAGTAAAGTCTAAGCGTGAGCATGAAGAGGGGGGGGGGGGGGGGGGGCGTGTGGTCCTGGGGTTTCGCCAAGTCCCTGACGAGGAAGATCCTGGTCACGTCACTGTGGCCAGGAATAGCCAAGGGGGCTGGTAGCGGGAGCTAGCGGCGACTGGGGCCACTGGCCTGTCTATGGGAGGGAAGGGATGTCCTTTTAGGGATCCCCTACAATGAAGGCACCCCTGAATCTGTGCTGCTGCTATTCTTAGGGGGGCCTGGCTGGCCGTAGCAGCAGTACGTTGCTCACCACGTAACATTTAAAGCTATAAATCACTCTCTTAACCGTACGGACTACCCTCTCTGTGAACGACTGAAACTTGAGACTTAAGATTGGTTTTGGTATTGAGGCTTCAGAGAGTGGTGTGCTGGGATAGTGAGGGACGAAGCCTTCCTATTGCCCCAGATCTTACACGTTTGGTAACAAAAAAGAAAGAAGGTCGCATTCCAACAGTCGGTAGTGTCTAGAATCACCCGGAAGGACGTTTTGATAAGAAAAACCAGGTTTACTGCCTTAACGATCCAAATAAAAAAGCAGTCATTGCGCTAAAAAGGACAATCACTTAAAACAAGCTAAATTGTATAAAAGATCACAAGGTCGATTAGTCCAGTGACTATCGAATAGCAATTTGATGAGTTTTCCCCATCCCTAGTGTGAAACAGTGGCTGCCTCACAACGTGATACCTAGGGATGCACAATATATTGGCTGATAATGATTTTTTTCATATCCGTATCGGTCCGATGAGCAAAATTGGGCAAAGATATATCTGCTGGTCGATGTGAACAAATGATTTTGTGTGCATTTGGTAACGTTACTTGCATGTGACGATGCCGCGCAGCACAGGATCGTGGGCTAACATTGTTTCAGTATGTACAAAAATAGAATGAAATGTGTTTTATTTATACATATCGATATCGGTATTGGGCCAAAATGTTCATATCGTTGCATTTCTAGTGATACCATCTCTACAAGTAATGAGAAGGAAAATGCTTCAGAATGACTGAGGACTGTGGGACATTCCCTGCTAACAGACAACCTGAACTGAGGGGATGGATCAGAGGTGAACGGGGGGGGGGGGGGGGGTCGTCACTTCACATTTATCTTGTGAAGCCCCAATAGTCAACACTGGAGCCAGGGGTCGTCACTTTTTGCCGATAACTCTGCATCATTTTCACCAAAAAAGTTATTCATGAACCTATCCCTAAACTTACCCCAGCTCAAACCATTCCCACTTCCTAATTTTTTTTAATTCAATTCATTAAAATATAAAATAAAAAAAAAAAGTGGATCCAGACACTACCTGGCCTATCATTCTGGTTCTCCAGCACCACCCTCCCTAACCCAACCCCCCCCCCCCCCCCTCAATATTTCCTCATTGTTTTAATCTAGGCTAATGCAATATTCTCTGCTCTTCCTGGAAAATGAAAATGGATTCTGTGTAGTGTAGTTTATTCAGATCTTAAAGGGGACATATTATGGAAAATATGTGTTGCCTAGTTTTGTATGGACTTGGCAGTCTGAAATGTTACTTAGTTGCCGGGGGAAATTACATTATGTTCTCCTTGCAGTTTTGCCAGGGTGTAAAGTCTTCAGATTAACAAGCCTTAACGAGCTGTTTAGAATTTCTTCCCCTCGATGATGTCACAATAGGATGAGTTGGCTTTGATTTATCAATTAACTTTTTGGAGCCAGGAACACTGTCTGTCTACCTAATATACTGCCCAGTTTGTAAGCGTTTTCTTTACTCTTGGGTGTTGCATAGCCAGGCAGGGATGGAAATATTTAATAAATTATTTGCTGTGTGCTACACCCAACAAAATCTTTTACTACAAGTCCACAAATTTCAAGGAAGTCGTATTAAAATAGTTGAGAAGATACATAGTGATGCACCGATGTGAAAATTGTGGCCGATACCGATAACCGATATTAATATTGCTGTTCTGGCCGATACCGATATTTACCGATGTCGATATCTCTGTATAGAAAACACTTTTTTATGATAATCAAATAAAGAGCTATTTTCCAAAACGCATAATTTCTTTACTTTTGTAACTTATTTTCAGAAATGACTGATATTTTGAAACTATTTAAGGTCAAAACATGTAAAAAGATTTTTTTTTTTTTTTTTTTTTTTATAAATATCGGCCCTATCTTGATATCGGACCGATACCGTTGTGTAAAAAAACGGCCATATCGGCGGCCGATATATCGTGCATCACTAAAGATACATAATATGTCCCCTTTTAATGTAACGGTATACTACAGTGGTATCCATTGTCTACATCCATGTTCCTGTGTTGAATTGACCATATTCACACAGTGGCCATTTTTCTCTTTATGTCATGCTCAGGTTGGGTTCCCCATGACATATAGAGCAAAATGGCCGCAATGTGAATATGGCCAACGACAGCGGATTCTGCAGAATGATTCAGCATGCTGATCTCATCGCCATTGTCTCGGCCAACGTGCTGTCCGTGCCGTGATTGATTCACAACACACACTCACACTCGGACATTGAAACGCTGACATCCTGTTTTCAAAGCATTGTTCTTCATCATTCTACACATCCGTGTCAACTCTGCCTCTCTACTGAAATTACTTTTTTTAATTTCCCAAAAGTTGTATATGTGGCTTTATTGGTATACCTTATGTAAGATGATGTAAATTCACGTTGGAGAAATTTATAATTCTATAAATGAATGGCTTCGAAATGAGGATGGTTGACTTGTTTCAATGAAAAAACGATTAATCATTTAACGGTGATGCAAGTGGTGTTTTTTTGTGTTTTTTTACGTGTTGAATAGCTCTACATTCCGACAGCCATCGCTGATATAGAGTTGTCAGCAACATGGGTCTACCTGTCCCTCCACTCTGCAATAAACAGAAAATGAATTTTCTGGTATCTTGTTTTCACTTTATCCAATCAGGAGACAGAACTGCAAAAAAATTCTGACAAAAATAAGAAATAAATAAGAAATAAGCAAATGTGTTTTTGAAACAAGTAAAATAAATAAGCAGATTTGGCTTGACAATATTTCTTGAAACAAGTAAAAAAAATCTAGGGTTCTAACTTCTCTCTCTTGATTGAATAAAGGGGGGAGCAATACCAGAACATGTATTTTGTGTTTACTGCAGAGCAGAGGGACTGAGAGACGAAGGTTACTGACCAAACACTCTTATCAGTGATGGCTGTCAGAATGTAGAGCTATTTAACACTTATTTTAACAAATAAACCACTTGCATCACCTTTTTAAATGATTAATCATTACAGCCCCTTTTAATAACGATGGTAGAAGTTATTCTTGGCAGATACCATAATCATGAACCCATGACCCTGAGGCATTTAGCTGATGCTTGTTACCCTATATATAGCATGGAGAGCACTTTCAAGCATTTTCAATATGCTTGATTGCAGCAGTCAAAGGGGGCAGTTCAACCTTAATCCTATGGTTTTCTTGTACGTGTGATAATTGGACGTGTAACTCGCCGACTTGTTCTGTTCCTCGAGAGCTCAGCCGAGAAATTCCTCAGAGTTATGTCACCCGGAGTAGAGCGGACCTCTAGCGAACCGCAGACAACTTGTTTCCTCAACCATTTCTTCAACGTTCCAGTTGGGCCTAATACAGTTGGAAATAGTTGAGAAAATTAGTGTCTGCAGTTCGCTAGATGTCTGCTCTCCTCGGTGATCACCTGGAGGAATTTCTCTGGCTGCGGCTGAGCTCTCGGGCACTAAACACATGTCCTGATTATCACACGTCCTCCTGTGATTAATGTTGAAAGTGGTCGAAGTGCTCCTTTAACCCTTTCACTGCCACACGGGTCGCCGTCGGTTGTGTGATAGTAAAGGGGTAACCTTCTGTCGTGTGGCAGTGAAAGGGTTAACCGGCTGCCGTGCGGCAGTGAAAGTGTTAACCGTCTGTGTATTGTCGCAGTGAAAGGGTTAACTGTTTTGGTAGTGCGGCGGTGAAAGGGTTAATACCTAATGGAGTGCCACAGTAAACCGTCTCTTTAAGGTTAAGGTTTTAGAGTTAGCCTTGTCCGTCCGTCTGCGTGTATGTGTTCCCATGCATACCATTCCGTGTCTGTCAACATGTGTGTGTGCGAGTACACATCTCTGTCCATCTCCCCTCTAAACTCCCCTCCCTCCCTCCCCCCTCCTCATCTCCTCCTCCCTCCACCCCCCTCCCTCCACCCTCCTCTGCTCAGATGGAGGTAGTGACACGGACCGTGTCCTGCCCCGGCACAGTCAAACAGGTCCGAGACTCTCGGAGAGTCCCCCCCGTAAGTGTGCCGTCCTCCTCCAGCCCCAGGGGAGAACAGCCCAGTCCCAGCCTGGAGAGACAGTCTGCCTGTGGAGAGACGTGCCTGTCTGAAAGCTCACGCTGCCTGCATTCTATTTCAGTAGGCATTTGGTGTATTTACCGGTACTCGCTCAGAACATCTTGACACGATACATGATCACATGCATTATACCAACCACCCCGTTTTTTTAAATGATGGATCTTTGAGTGTGTGTGTTTTTATAATTTTTTTCTGCATATAATTTAGCGGGTTGGATACAGTATGAGCTTTCAGACAAAGCGTCTGTGACTGCTGGGATCCTGGGATGCTGATTAAGGGGTTCTGGGAAGCGGGATTACACAGTCAACTAGATAACTTTAGAATTAGAATCTCACAATTTGTTGTCATCGTTATGTATGCCTGATTGATATGGAAATATCTTAATATTCAAGTTTTAGTTTTATTAGATGACCAAAACGTCAACATAAGCCATATAGTCGAAAACATTTCTTACAGCTTTTTTTTCTTCTTCTGGCTAACTGTGTAACCCAGCTTCCTGCTCTTTGAGTGGAGAGATGAGGAGGAGATAACATTGTCACCGAGGCTGTTAGAAGTGGGAATACAGGACACACTTGCCGTCACCGGCTGCAGGTGGGGTTTGCTACAGACTGGTGAGACTCTGTGGCACACCTGCTGTATCCCCAGTTCTCACGGCCTCTGATAATGATGTCTCACCCCCCCCCCCCCCCCCCTTTGATACGCTGTAAGCTTTGCTAGGGGGATACCTTGACAACTTGATACCTTGTCATGTTGGGGGCGAAGAGTTTCTCTTGTGTGTTGGCTGCTAAGTTAACAGGAGAGAGAAAAAAAGTGTTGTTGGCGTTTTATCACTGAAACCAATGTGTGCATTTAAACGTTGGTCTCAGAGAGGAATGCTAACAAAGCTCACACCGTTTTTCTGTGTTACTGTAACTTGAATTCCAAATAGGGACGCTTTTTTCCCTGCAATGTGACGAAGTGCAAATAATACACTGCAATTCAGAATGTCAAGGTATTGTATATCCCTTTTTTTCTTTTAATGGTGAAGTCTGGGGTTGTGAAAGCTGGTCCCCTAATTAGCAATCCAGGGCACCTCCCCTCCCAGAGCAGATCTGCAGAGTGTGGGGGGGGGGGGGGGGGGGGGGGGCTGACAAGGCCACGGACTGGGGGGGAATCTGTATGGTGGTGGTGGAATTTATGGAATGATCTACCGATAATGGGATTGTTGTTACTGTTGTGATATTAGAAGAACTAATGGCCGTTGTCTGAATGCATATAATGTTATTCCTATGGTCTGGTCTAAGACAGCCCAAGCAATGTTAATGAACACAAACGAGACTCTCCCAAAAGCAGAGTGCTGCTAACTCAAACTTGTGATGTCATCGGGTGTACAGTGTGGAGCTGCTCCATAGACAAAAATAATCTATAGATGATGATGAAAGATTTTATAGATGACACCGAGAGCACCCAGGGGAATGCTCTTAAGAATACAGGTAGCCTACATTTTCTGTTTTAGAACAGAGAACCCTACTATAGAATAAAGCTCAATTGGATATATAAAAAAAAAAAAAGGAAAATAAAAATTCAGTGGGTCCACAAAATCAGTCTCCCATTCATTCTCAATAGAGCAGCTCCAGACTTTATACCTGATGACATCACACATTTGAGTCTTACTTCTCTGGTTTCTGCCTTTCTGGGAGAGTAGCTCATGTTCACAAATATTGAATAAACCTTCCTAGGCCGTGTAAATAACATACAGGGATTCATGGTGTTCCCCTTTAATTGTAACTTTGATGTGCAGCCTTGATTAACTCGACTCAACCACAGGTGATCACCATTAGGAGTATCTGTTTGTGAATTATAATATTGTACTTGGTCACGTGCCATTGCCTGGATGGCGAACGATTAATATGCATAATGGTCAATATTGCATCCCCAGAACAGTTAAATTGCACGTCCTGTACTTCACTTGCTGTTGATGTTGTCAAGCAAGGAACTACCATTGCATGCTGGAATTATTGCTGCAGTGAATGAGGATGTTTGAGCAGGTTGAAATAAGGAAACCTCCATCATGTGGAGCAGTTGTGAGTCTTTGACTAAGTAACTACCGCCGCATTAGACTAAACAAACTCAACTTAAGTGAGCTTAAAACAATGCTTTGCATGGTGTGTTTATGCAAAATGTTTTGGACCATCAAGCTTTGCAGATGGATCCGTCGATGGTAGTTGAGCTACAGTAACATGCAGAACAGGTTGGAATGTTGTTTGATTTGACTAAACTCAAATATCCACCATGTGAAAGAAGATCATTAAAATGTGCTACTACTACTACACTATGTACAATGAACTCTTCCCAGACTTGTTTTGTGTGTTAGCTCAGAGCCTTGGGCTTGATCAGGGGTAGTAGTTACCTGTTAGCTCAGAGCCTTGGCCTTGACCAGGGGGAGAAGAAGTTAGCTGTTAGCTCAGAGCCTTGGGCTTGATCAGGGGGAGAAGAAGTTAGCTGTTAGCTCAGAGCCTTGGGCTTGATCAGGGGTAGTAGTTACCTGTTAGCTCAGAGCCTTGGCCTTGACCAGGGGGAGAAGAAGTTAGCTGTTAGCTCAGAGCCTTGGGCTTGATCAGGGGTAGTAGTTACCTGTTAGCTCAGAGCCTTGGCCTTGACCAGGGGGAGAAGAAGTTAGCTGTTAGCTCAGAGCCTTGGGCTTGATCAGGGGGAGAAGAAGTTAGCTGTTAGCTCAGAGCCTTGGGCTTGATCAGGGGGAGAAGAAGTTAGCTGTTAGCTCAGAGCCTTGGGCTTGATCAGGGGGAGAAGAAGTTAGCTGTTAGCTCAGAGCCTTGGGCTTGATCAGGGGGAGAAGAAGTTAGCTGTTAGCTCAGAGCCTTGGGCTTGATCAGGGGTAGTAGTTACCTGTTAGCTCAGAGCCTTGGCCTTGACCAGGGGGAGAAGAAGTTAGCTGTTAGCTCAGAGCCTTGGACTTGATCAGGGGTAGTAGTTACCTGTTGGCTCAGAGCCTTGGCCTTGACCAGGGGGAGAAGAAGTTAGCTGTTAGCTCAGAGCCTTGGGCTTGATCAGGGGGAGAAGAAGTTAGCTGTTAGCTCAGAGCCTTGGGCTTGATCAGGGGGAGAAGAAGTTAGCTGTTAGCTCAGAGCCTTGGGCTTGATCAGGGGGAGAAGAAGTTAGCTGTTAGCTCAGAGCCTTGGGCTTGATCAGGGGTAGTAGTTACCCGTTAGCTCAGAGCCTTGGGCTTGACCAGGGGGAGAATAAGTTAGCTGTTAGCTCAGAGCCTTGGACTTGATCAGGGGTAGTAGTTACCTGTTGGCTCAGAGCCTTGGGCTTGACCAGGGGGAGAAGAAGTTAGCTGTTAGTTCAGAGCCTTGGGCTTGATCAGGGGTAGTAGTTACCTGTTGGCTCAGAGCCTTGGGCTTGACCAGGGGGAGAAGAAGTTAGCTGTTAGTTCAGAGCCTTGGGCTTGATCAGGGGGGAGAAGAAGTTAGCTGTTAGCTCAGAGCATTGGGCTTGACGAGGGGGAGAAGAAGTTAGCCGTTAGCTCAGAGCATTGGGCTTGACCAGGGGGAGAAGAAGTTAGCCGTTAGCTCAGAGCCTTGGGCTTGACCAGGGGGAGAAGAAGTTAGCCGTTAGCTCAGAGCCTTGGGCTTGATCAGGGGTAGTAGTTACCAGTTAGCTAAGAGCCTTGGACTTGACCAGGAGAAGAAGTTAGCTGTTAGCTCAGAGACTTGGACTTGACCAGGAGAAGAAGTTAGCTCTTAGCTCAGAGCTGTGTGCTTGACCAGGAGAGAAGTGACCTGTTCAGGCACTCTGCTCCTCCAATCAATCATTACAATGAGACCGAATCAAGAGACGTTTAATAAAAAAGACCAAAGCGCCTGGGAAGTCGTCCCTGTCACTTTCTTGACCTCTAGAATAGCAACACTGTTGCAGCAAAGAAGTGTAGGCCCACCTCTCGCTTTAAATAGATTCTATTTATATAGGCCATGTAAAACACTTGTTTTTTTTCTCCACATTTACACGTGGCCAGTCATGTCATGCCCAGTTCTATGTAATCCAGTCCCTTGGTGATAGAACCAGTGTGCAAATCCAGGTCACCCCTTTTTCTAAGTGTCTCGCCTCTTGTGTTAACCCGCCTCCTCTCCCCAGGCCCCGAAGAGAACCGTAGCCAAGAAGGAGTCGAAGGAGAAGCGAGAGAGCAATGAGGAGAGCAAGGAGAACCTGAAGGCCAAGTCTGATGACTCGGGGGAGGAGAAGAACGGCGAGGATGACTCTCAGAAGAACGGACAGAAGAAGAAAGGTGACCTTTTTCTTTTCGTTTGTCTTTTTTCCGTGACTATTCGACTAGAGGCTTTTCACAGTCAGTGGCGTTGTGGCGACGTGTTGGTGTGGATGACAACCTCTTTCTGCACTGGTGTCACGGTTTACCACACCATGTTACCCCATGAAATCAAAATAGATGTTTAAGTTCTTGTTCTTGTGCTGATTGTCACCTATACGCCAGTATCTGTCCCAACAATGACAAAAAGCTTTTGTAGGTATTCTTAATGGTATTTTAGAGTTTGTCATTTCCTGGAAGACGATAAAAAAATGTTGTTGAGTCATGTACTAATTTTGCTTCGAATTAAATGCTTTTCATTGACATTGACAGCACATTGTAGCTTGCTAGCTAATGATGCTTACATCAGCTTTCTAATGTTACTAACGTTGCATAACGTTGCTAATGTCAAGCTTGCTAGCTAATGGGTTGACCGTAACAGCGTATTCAGCACTATTGGCTACTGTAAACGCCAATCAATTATCCGTGACGAGTCCCTCCCTAGCTCCCTAGAAGAAACTCATAAATCAATCTGAATCAAATTGCATTCTGCTAGCCGTTTCATGGGGACTTTAAGAATTCTACCTCCAAACAGTTGTTAACTATTTCTAAAAGAGAAGAAGTGGTCGTTCTCGGCTCAGTTCCAGTATGCAGAGTAAGGTGATCTGGGAAGAAAAGGAGAACTAGTGCACTTCAAAAACACTTGTGTTAAAGGAACACGCCAACATAATAGGAAATGTGCTTAGTCTTCTCCAGAGTCAGACAAGAAGATAGATACCACTTTCCTCTCTTATGCATTCAGTAGAAAGCTATCCTAACTTAGCACAAATTAATGGAAGCAGATACGGACCAGCTAGGCTAGCTGTTGGCCAAAAACACCCCTCCCAGATTTTTAAGCTCGGTTAGTGGTCTGTATCCGCTTTTGTTCATTTGTGCTAAGCTAGGCTAGCTTGCAGCTGGGTAGCTTTCTACCGAACGCACAGAGAGGAAATTGGTATCCATCTTCTTGTCTGACTCTGGAGAAGACTGTCGGCGCATTTCCGATAATGTTGGCGTGTTCCTTTTTTTAAATGCCTTTATTATCCCAAATTTCCCCAAGATGGAAATAATCAATAAAGGAATATCTTATCTTATCTTGGCATTTCCAAAGGATTATAATGAATAATATACCAGCTTAAAAGCCACAAGCCATATTTACTGGCGCGTTCTGTCCAAAAAGCTCTTGTCTGGTCAATGGCACAGAATGGAAACTGATCTAAGATGAGATGTTCCTTTTATTAATCCCCTTGAGCAAATTCAGGGGTCATAGCAGCACAGCGGAGGGGGAGCGGAGGTATAGGCAGGGTAATGGAGGTAAAAATATGTGAATAAGAATAAATGTGAGAACAAGATGTGTATAAAAATAATAAAGATGGGGGTCTAATCTGCCGGACAGGTGAGTCATATGTTACTCTATCAATAATGATAATAACACAATGACAGGTAAGACATATGTTACTCTATCAATAATGATAACACAATGACAGGTGAGACATACTGTATGTTACTCTATCAATAATGACACAATGCAACTATGTACACCCCCCCCCCCCCCCCCCCCCCATATTGTAAGTCAACCCCATGCACAAATATATATATAGCTAACCTAAGTCTACTCTGTACAATGTGCAACACTCCATACAGATCTGTAAATGTAAAATATGCGTATATAAATAAGATCTGAGGTGCTAGTAGTCAAGTCAGCCAGAACTGTAGGTTTACCACGTGACGCCAGAGAGACTCCAGACCCCAGTCTCAAAGTAGCAGGTCTCTGACTGCAGAAGGTCATAACAAACACAGTTACACCATCAAAAATGCGAGATATTGTGATGGGATATTTCAGGCCGCATGGCCCTTTTAGACATAATTATTTGACTTCCCCTCTCAACGTCGTTCATTTGTTGTGTTATCTCTCAACCACGTTGTGAATGACGTGCAAAGCAGTGGGATGACAGATTGGCAGCTTTGAAGGGCTGTTAACGATCTGTACTTGGGACGTTTAACACGGGCACCGTTTGAACTCCAGCCTACAGCAGAGAAAGTACTAGGAAGGTCCTGATAGCTGGGAGCTGTTTTGGCAGCAGTAAAAGGTTTAAATTCCACTAGCCAGCCAGCTACTCCGCCAGTTAGCCACTTGAGATTTTTCTGACCTTCAAAACTGGATTGTCCTTCTTAGGTTAGAGAGAGGGGGTGGGAGGTTAAAAAGGAAGAAACCTCTGCCTCTTCCGTGTGCTTTTCTTTTCACTCTTATCCTCTCTCTCTACCTCTGTGTGTGTGTCTCTCTCTCTCTCTCTCTCTCTCTCTCTCTCTCTCTCTCTCTCTCTCTCTCTCTCTCTTTCTCTTTACCTCTATCCAGTCAGCAGATAGATAGGCGCAGGGCCACGTCACTTTAAACTGCTAGCTTCCACTGTGGCGTCAAACATTCCCAGTGTCTGACACACTTCTACACACACATAATGCACACCGCTCTCTCTCTCTCAGCAAGCAGGCGGCTGAGGCTGCCTGGTGGCTAAAAAAGGAACTGCAACAGTCGAGCAGTGGGAGGAATGGACATCTGTATATAAAACATGTCTGCCCCCATGTTTGTTGATGTCATCCAGTGCCTCTGAACTACCCCACAGTGCAAAGTGGTTAACCAGGGCTGGTGATATGGTCCAACTTAGGGCTGGGCGATATGACGATATTATATAAATATCGGGTACAGTTCATTAACGATACACTTTTTAAACGTATCGTGGATATCGTGATGTTTTGCCCTCGCGTTAGAGGCCGCCGCGGCTGAGATGAGACTTACAAGCGCAGTGCTAAATGCTTTCCTCTCCCTCTCGCCGCTCCCTCTCGCAGAAAAAAAAAAGTCAGTCACACACACACGTGCCCAAATTATGTCATCTACACGTACATACACGCACGCAAGCGCACACACCTAGCCAGAGACAGAGAGGCGGTGGCTCGGTGCTAGGGATTTCCCCCTGAAACCCAGGAGTAAGCTCTGACGTTAACGCTACTGCTATCGGTAAGTTAGTCTATGAGCGGATTAGCTACGGAGCTAACAGAGTGTACCATCCATCTGCGACGCAACAGTGGCAGCAACAGTGGACACGGAGTAATGTTAACGTTATGTCGAGTTCATACTACACTACACGTATGAACTCGACATAACGTTAACGTTACTCCGTTTCCATGAAGTGTATTCCACTAAAGGGCTATTATCGTGTCTTTATCTGGAATTACTAGAAATCTCAAACTATACTCTTATTCAAAACGGAAATGTACCGATGAAAAAACAATCCGTTTCTTCATGTTGACTGCAAGCAAGTCATTGATAAGCAACGGGTGTATTAGACCCATAGCCATAATTTAAGATATAGTTTAAGCGTTCGCAAATATCCCCGTCCTCCCATTGATTAAAGCGGTGGCAATCTGGACCTAATTTGGTCATATGGGCGTGGCTCTGAATGAGTTAATATACTGTATACCTCCCAGACATACATGGAACACATCTGCTTTTGCTGTTTGCTACCAAATCAAAGATGGACACGTTACCAAGCTTTTAGACCTAACATTAGCTAATCTTACTAGTAACAAATACTTTCGGGTCTTTTAACATTTCCTGTCTCTAGTATATTCGCCAGTTGCTAACTGAAGTGGAAACTGCACTGTGGGGTAGACCAGTAGGACTGAAGGATGTCAAATGCGGGACAGCCATCTTTGATACTGTTAACCGTTGTGTCACACATAAGGGTAGAACTTTATTTTCCATGATGCCAACTTGTCTTGAGATGTTCCATTCACCACTCACAAAATGTTATGCTCCAGTATAACAAAGTCATGACCTTCTGAATCGTTGTGTAAGTTACCTTGGATGGAGCCATACACCAAATGGCTTTTATTTTCCCATATAAAGCACATTCGTCATCAAATAATTCAATACTAAGACCGGTCTTGGGGACAGTGTCTGTACAAATGCATCAATCACTTGATGAAGAAAGTGCAAGTGCTGAAAACGAATACAATTCCCACGAGGCCACCGGTGCTAAAACCGAATGTCTGCTACATGTATAATAATGTGTAATGGCTTGTTATATTATGCTGCTTCCTAACACCGTTGCTTGTGTCTTGTCTCTTCCTAGGCAACAAGCAGAAGTGGCTTCGCCTTCCTCTGATGATCGAGGTGAAGTCCGAGGGTCCCAGGGAACGCTCGGCGTCCAAAAACAACAGCCGGCAGAACGAGACCTCCCGCATGCCCCCCAACACCAGGAACGACCTCCGAGGTCAGTCTGACGCATTTATTATACAAGTACCAAATCAAGGTGTAGTCTGTGATGTCATCAACAGGCGCCCAGCAATGATGGCACGCTGACTAAGCATGTAAGCATCACTCTGAAATCACACCGCCTATAGAGGGGGACTGGATGTCTTGCAGGTGGGCTCTGTGTGTGTACAGTCTATGGTATTATTAGCCCCCTTGCTCTACTGGAATCTTGTATATATTTGTTACTTTGGGGCCTACGGGGGGGGACCCACAGGGTTAGCATGTGCTGTGTTCTGTTCTCCTGTCAAGCCGGACCAAAACATGATGATTTATGACTGTGATGAGTGGGGGGGGTTTAGGTGTGAGGTCTCCAGTCAGGTTAGTGATGGGGTTTAAACTTTAACACATCCAGGGCCGGAAACGCTGTCCAGCGTTATTGCCCGCCATGCGTTCGTTTTTGAGATCAATATTTCATTTTTTCGCCATGGCATTCATAATTCATCCAGCCAACCCCCGATGCCCTAGCGGGACCCTAGATGTGACTGCAACGGCTCAATACCGCCGCGTGGTGGATGGTCGGCGAGTTACACTCTCGCAAAAACCGGAAGTGCCATCGGTGCATCGATGAAATTCCTCCGGCAGTCACATCTCGCTACGGGACTCCTGACAGACACAATAGTACATATGGATCGCTCTCTAAACTTAATAATCGATATGATTTCGGCGTTTATTGCTCCATAAAAACTAGAGTTGTTCCGATACCGATGCCAGTATCGGAAATGCCGCCGATACTGCCTAAAATGCTGGTATTGGTATCGGCCGATACCCTCTAATTCTGCGCTCCGATACCATATGACGTAATTTATCAACAACACTGCGGTCTGTTGAGTGAGCATTATAAAACAAACGTGTGTTTAACCGACCGTGAATTAAAGTGTCAATGCTGTTTGTCATTTTAACAGCAGATACTTTCTTAAATGCCATCCTCCCGACAGAGCGGTGTTGACGGGGAGCTCAGATGGGTTCGCTTGGTGGTGTTAGCATTGAACAGCTAACCGAAAGCTAGCGTTAACTAACGTTAAAGGTTTAGCTTAAACGTTACCTTGGCTAAAGTTGGGGCTATTCATAATCCAGCAATAATGGCTGCAGACCTGCAAGCAAAGTACAGCAAGTTGGCCAAAGAGTATTCCAACGTAAATCACATTTTCACCAGTAAAGTTAGTCTTTTCATCTACCGGTAGCTCATGCTAGCTAACCTAGCTCACGTTAACGTCGTCACTAGTGATCGACCACGTCGCGTACACAATTAATGACATGTTGCGGACAGCCATATCGGTTACAATGTTTAGCTTTTAGTGCCAAATGATAAGAGTCTGAGGCGGAGTCTCAAAAGAGAATGTTGAATATTTATTGTGCAAAAATCACAACAGATCCTCTGCTACTTCAACGGAGCCTTGTGGAAGCAAGTGCAGCAACGTATAATGTCCGTGTGGAACTAATGTGCCAACAACCTTTCCGTGGGTGAACTCATTGAGATAGTTTTCAATTACTGATACTAATACTAATCTATACAATCACCTGTTGTTGAATAAATACCATTACTTTACTTTATATTTCTAAAAAACAGTATATATAAAACAGTAGCTGTATAAAAAAATAAATAAAAATTATAATTTATATACATTTCTTTTTTTATTTAATTTTTTTTAATGAATGCACTGGTATCGGATCAGTATCGGTATCGGCCGATACCCAAAGCTTAGGTATTGGAATCGGATCTGAAAGGAAAAAATGGTATCGGAACATCTCTAATAAAAACCGTAGAAAAATGGACCTAGGCGATCAGCGTCGAATAATTGGGATCTTTCACCGCCAGTCTCATCGGCCCACGGTAAGGGGAATATAACGTTATTTTCAGCCCGATTGTTTATTCATTTCACTGCAAACCATCTGATCAATATATCACTCATACTACATAAAGCTGTTACTGATGATCAAGGAATTATAAACTACCCCCCCCCCCCCCTTTCCTCCACGCATGATGAAGCATAATGTATACCGATCATATACATTTGAATTTTTTAATATAGCGTGTATGGGAAAGAAACGGCAATCGATAATCTATCATATGCGTTTGGGCCTATAACTAGCGTTTTTGGAATTACAGCAGAAAAGATTAAAACATACTTATATTCTAGAAGGTATTAACACAACAATGTATGAATGAAAAAGTATAACGTTCCCACATCCTGAACGATAGATAATCGATGTTGAATGGGCCATAGTAATGTCAATTTAGCAATACAATTAAAAAAGTTATAGCCCTGCAAAGAAGGTAAACATCTCCATAGGCTTAACGGTGGCAGAGAGGGGTATGAGATGGGCACAATGCCCGGCGGTCAATGTGTTAAGGTAGTGGTTGGGTGGTTTATAAACAACTTTTGAGGTGAACACTTTTGAGTCGGATTAGGCATCGCAGCTTGGCCAACAAGACGACTGCTTAAAACGGCAGAAAACGAGCTTCCTGAAACATGTAGCTGCCCTCTTTAACCAACCCATGCCTCTGCACCAGGATGTGGACAGTGTGTTCCGTGCCAACCACTAGTCATAGTGTGTGTGTGTGTGTGTGTGTGTGTGTGTGTGTGTGTGTGTGTCAAGATCAGCTACCTGTGCATTTCTAAAACATCTACTTCAGATGGATTCAGTACAAATGGCTGAGTTTGTGTCATGCTTGGAGGAAATTAAATTGGTGAACCAGCCATCTAGCTAGAAACACGTTCAGATTTATTTGTCAGTTAGGAGGGATTCCTGCTTTGTTGTAATTCGGGCCAGTAACTCTGTGATCTGTGTTTATGAAAGAAAATATATATTAAGTTAACATAAGTTATTTGAAGTTCATTTTACACACTTTATCCAGGAGAGCAAACTCCACACTGCAAAAAATTAGAAACAAAAACATATGTGCTTGAAATAAGCTCTGCAAGTATAAAAAGAAATTCAAATAAATGTAATTGGATAAAGTGAGAACGGGATACCAGAAAATTTATTTTGTGTTTACAGAGTGATGATTTCTCACGCACAGAGTGGAGGGACTGGGAGACCCATGTTACTGACCAGACACACTATATCAGTGATGGCTGTCAGTCCGAATGTAGAGCTACTGTGGTGGAACCAAACTCAATTATGTCGTAGACGGATCTTAATGATCAATATAGGTTTAATAGTTAAAACGCATAACTAGGTAGTGGGTACGGTACGTGTAGGTTACATGAGCTTTGGCTGAGAGCAGTGCTCTCATCCTGGCCGCGTGAATGCCACCTACAACAGAATTGTACAGAACTGCATTTCCGCGTTGCTCTGATTGGCCACTGACCCCACGTGACCCTACCCTATTACACGCCCCCTTATCGACGCGCGTTATGCGACGCTCTACAGCTCTTTCGCTCGCAGAACAGCTATTTCCGTATAATAATAATGGAAACGCCGCGCTGTATTAAATGCCGACAGCACCTCTGTATTAAATGCCGACTCATCAATCAATCAATAACAACATTAACGATAACGCCAAGCTGTAATGTTACCGCTCTCGCGTCTATCTGCTAACGTTAGCATTAGGTAATAACCGGTTTAAAATGGATGGTGATTACCTCACGTTGTGTCTATTCTACTAATGTCTAACTATGAATGAACACAACACTCTAACTTAACATCTTTAGATAATAAAGTACTCAACCTCTACTGTCTAAAAATTGTAAAGTCAATTAACGACTGATGGCTGTTTGTTGTAGAGGGCGCGGTGGCAGACTTTGTCTGATACAGAATGCAGGAAATTAAGTCTATGTAACTAAAGAAATCCTGATTATACGTGCCCCATGTAAAATATTTAAACAACCATTAAGCAGTGTTTGGTCAAGTTACTCAGGAAGTATAGGAGTATTTTGTTTTTAGCGCCTTTGAGGTGCTTTGGTACCATGAGGTGCAAGCATAGTCATAGTACCCTTGACCAGAGAGGACCAGAGAGGAGATCCGGTACAAGAATCATGTCAAAAGAGACACTGAAAGGGAGAGTTTTCTTAGGTTTGGACTTAAATGTGCTATAGATAACATTCAGCCACTCAATGTTGCACTAGAGCACCAGCATGTAATTTATCCTATTAGGTGTGTTCCACGTGGGGAAATGGGAAGTAGGGAAGGGATACATGCACACAACATGTAAACAACAACATTCATTTAGGATCCGGAATGATTTTTAAATGATACATTCATTCATCAATATATTAATGTGTGGCATTAAAGTATCTTGTATCTTGTATATTTTTGGGGGAAAGCAATACTTTTATTCTGCACTTTTCTAAATGGTGTGGCAAAGCACAAGACTATAAGTCAGGTAGGATTAGAGCAGTTGTGAAGGCAGCTGAGAAGTGTTTGGGTATTACAGATTTTACTGGCAGAGGTGCTTCACAGCGCTCACAGCGCGGCGTTTCCAATATTATAAATACGGAAACAGCTGTTCTGCGAGCGAAAGAGCTGTAGAGCGTCGCATAACGCGCGTCGATAAGGGGGCGTGTAATAGGGTAGGGTCACGTGGGGTCAGTGGCCAATCAGAGCAACGCGGAAATGCCGTTCTGTACAATTCTGTTGTAGGTGGCATTCACGCATCCTGGCCAGCTGGGAGACACTGATCTTAAGAGTAGAGGGGTGGGGGCTGTAACCTTTTGACTCTCACCAAGGTGTGAGATTTAAGCTATTGTTTGGGGTGACCAAAAGGCATTCCTCAACAATCTTAACACTTATTTCAACAAAGGAATACCACTTTTAACCCTTTTAACCCTTTCAACCCTTTCACTGCTATCACTACTACCGTGTGATAGTAAAGGGTTAACCTTCTGTAGTGTGGCAGTGAAAGGGTTAACCTGCTGTTGTGTGGCAGTGAAAGGGTTAACCTGTGTATTGTCACAGTGAAAGGGTTAACCGTTTGGTAGTGCGGCAGTGAAAGGGTTAAGCACTACATTTAAAGAGCTCCCTCTGTGTTATTGTATGTGGGGATCTTTACGGATCAAAAATCAATTAGTCAATAAAGTCCTAGACAGTCTAGGACTTTATTGACTAATACAATACACACAATTGTTAAGGGGATGCAGACCAGAGAAAGGCGTTTGTCTTGTTTACATCATCAGGGTCCCCCATTTTCAATTCATAGTGACATTTATGACATACACAACATACATGACATTTATGACATAGGGACATACATGACTTACAGGTATATAGTACTGTTACATTTGTCACATATACGATATGCAAATATACAGTACTGTTACCCAGAGATCCTAACAGTAAATATATACATATGATGAGGAGGAGACTGTACATTAGGAGGGGGTGGGTGGTAAAAAAATATATACAAATGGTGGGGAGGAGACTGTCCATTGTTGTTGTGGCATAATTGCGAAACGTGTTTAGTCCCTTATTTGTATGATAACAAGCCATTTAGTTCATGGTTCAAAGTAATGGGAAAAGGGTGCTAGTTCGCCATCAATCAGAAGCTAGCCACAAGACTTGCATTCACGCTCTCCAGCACACAGCCTCCCTGCCTGGCACAACAACCACAACAGTAGGGTCTATAGTCACAGTCAGGACAGTAGGCTCTACAAGTAGGCTCCCTTAAAACGCTAACGCTATTAAAAAAAAAATACAGTGGAGGTTAAAATAAGAATATGACTTGGCCAGAAAAAGTTCAGTTGCTTTAATCCCTGCCTAGACTATTAGTCGACTGAGAATGTCCTTATGTGGAGGACAGTCCTATGTGATGCTGGAGATGTCTCCCCTGCCAGCAATGTTAAAAACCCACCTAGACCCATATTCAAGGGTGTAAACACGTGGACCCCCGAGAGCAAACAAGGCCCCTCCCTCTGCAGGTCTAACACATTAAAAAGCCTTGTAGTAATTTCTCTTGTCATTGTTTTCCAGACTGGCACAGTCAGAAGTACGAACGCGAGTGGCGTGACGACCACGACGAGGTGTCGAGCGTGAAGAGCGAGGGAGCGCCCTTCCGTGGCGGCTTCAGAGGTCGTGGGCGCGGAAGGGGGAGGGGCCGGGGACGAGGCAGGGGCGGCAGAGGTACGTGTTCATACACACACACACACACACACACACACACACACACACACACACACACACACACACACACACACGTGCAGTCGCTCATTACAACCATTATAACCATTACAACAACATGCCTAACGGGTCAAAATGGTTCTCACCCCGGGAAAGTCCTATTCTTTTGTTTGTCCAGAACTCAAACTTTAGTCCTCGCAAGTATGGCCAAGTCTGATACAGTTTGTAGAATGAACTTTCCTGTTGTTACCTAGAGCAGGGGTTCCCAAACTTTTCAGGCCAGGGCCCAGAAAATAAGGCGTCAGAGAGCCGCGGCCCAATGCACATCGTCGGGCTTTCTTTTTTTTTTTTTTTTGCCAGGCGACTGATTTTTTAAGCCAAATATCACTTCAATCCTATTAAGTTAGTTCAAGTTAGTTATTCATTTATATGTGCTATTTATGAGAGGGCTAACTTGTTGCAAAATAATAATGATAATAATAATAGCCTCATTAAAATACTATTGTTGCTTCGGTTGTTTTCAGCGTTTTATGTGCATAATCTGTTATTTAGTTTGAAATGTTCGTTGAAATAAGTAGATTTTTCGTTTTTGTTTATTTATTAAGTTAATATAAAACCATATAGTCACATTTTAGAATACAATAGAATAGAATTTTAGAATACAACTAGAAACACTGTCCTGGCCTGCTTCTAAGTTCAGTGGCCTGACAAAAAAAATTAAAATTAAAAAATTAAAAATTAAAAAATTAAAAATTAAAAAAATATTTTTTTTTATTTTTTTTTTATTTTTTTTTAAATCATCTCGCGGCCCACCTTTGGGTCGCGACCCCGACTTTGGGAACCACTGACCTAGTGTACCCCTATGGAAAATATGTATAGGACTCGCAAAGTTCATATCCCGTTCATATTTTCCATAGCGATGTAGGACTACACCCTACAAAGGTGTAAATGCTGACTTAAGACATACAAAGTGATGACATGACTGTCCCACTCTATAGTACTAGTAATACGCTGTGTGTACACACACACACACACACACACGCATGCAGCGTGATAAATCATCAGTGAAACGTTGAGAGATCCCAACTTGGAAAACTAAAGGGTGGAAAGAGAAACCTCTTTTCTTGGACTGGATTCATGTGGTGGTGAAACATGTCTGCTCCCCCCATAGAACAATACTGGTATATGAAGGCGCCCATGTGTCCTTCACCCCGGCCGTGCTCTTGTTGGGCTGTAGAGGCGGGCAGAGACAGTGGCCTATTTACACCACTCTACTCTAGAGGAGGCCAGCCGAGGGAGCAGCCGCGCTGAGAAGCCTCCAGAAAACAGACGAGCCCCACTCCAGAAAACAGACCGTATTGTTGCCTTAACCCTTTCACTGCCACACAACAGAAGATTAACCCTTTAAGGGTTAACCTTCTGTTGTGTGGCAGTGAAAGGGTTAACCTTCTGTGTGTTGTCGCAGTGAAAGTGTTAACCGTTTGGTAGTGCGGCAGTGAAAGGGTTGACTGATTGTTTTTAAATTTAGAACTTAGGAAAAACAGCTTTGCTGGCGAAAACAGACGGGAAGGTTATCAGTTGAGTTCGAAAAAAGCCAAAACGGACATTTGTGGGAGATGGACACGTCATCAGCCCTGTCCAACAAATAGACACTCCTCATTCAAAAGTAATTAAAACAAACATAGACAGACAGATGCAACTGATGAGTGTGGCCAACCCCTAAAGCCCTATTATTCAAAACCAGATTTTGTTATTTACATGACAAAAATGCATCTACCTATTCTTATTTCTTTTCTAAGTAAAAAAAATTAAATTCATACAAATTATTAATAATTTGCGATCGATTTTTCTCAGCTACGAGTAATCTATTCGATTACTCACGCCCATCCCTAGTGCATGTGGGTCATTCACATTGGTTAAATTCCCTGGAGAAATATGGGCATAGTTCAAGAAAGGAATCTCATTTCCCCATAACACCTTAACAGAGGTTAAGAAATAGGGAATAGTATGTGTAAAATGACTCAATCAACAACAAAAAACAAAAGAGCATTGTGTTCGTTGGAAGGTGAACACGTAATATTAAATAAATTGCGTGTGGGGACCCCCCCCCCCCCCCCAAACAACAGTAAAAAAATATATAAAAATTAAGTGGTTAAAATAAAATATTTATAAATCTTTTTTTTACAGAGACAAATAACTTCTTTGGAGGTAAAACTCCAGCTCATGCTCTGCCAGTAGTTGGGTTTGGTCCGACTTGTTCCTGGGTAGTGGTGACCATGGAGCTGGAATCGATAGAAGGGCCATTGGTTCATTAAAATCTAGATGATCTCATACACTCCACCTTCTTTTCTTGATCCTCCAATTGAAGGATCGAGGAAAAGAGAGCAGGGTTTGAGGCGTGACTACCAAACATAGCCGCATTTCTGGCAGACGCTCTCTGATTGACCGACGTCAGTTTCTACACTGGTTAAGTTTAGGCACTCTTCGAAGTTGGTTAAGGTTAGAGTTTGTCTTAGAGCATGGCGATAGAACGCCAGGTAGTTTGCAGGCTGTTTGACGTGGAAATGGGCAAAGACACAGCTCGTCACGCTATTGGGCGCACATGTCACATGACCAGAAACGTCTGCCAGAAAGGCGGCTACGTTTGGTAATCACGCGGGTTTGAGATAGGTCAATTGTCAAGTGGTTCCTGTAACTGGCACACGTGAAAATGGCTCGCAAATGTCGTTGCGCTGATGACTACGTCAAATTCTGGTGTATCTATTTACATTGGCGAAAAAAATCTAAATTGTGATTCTGATTGGGGCGGCTAGGTGGTGTAGTGGGCAAGGCGCTCGCCACCAATGCATGAGACGCTGGGTTCAAGCCCAGCTCTCGGCATTGCTATCAGCTTGGCTGGTTGTTCATACTAACACAATTGGCAGTGTTAGGGGTGGGAAAGCTGATGGGTGGGGATCGGACGTTGTGGACAGCGACTCCTACAGGTCGGTTGGTGCGCCTGCGCAGCAGAATCAGGAAGCGACGGGGCCGGCGTGTCCCTCCCACGCAGACCCCCGCCGCTGAGAGATCGCGCTGTGCAGGTGAAAAGATGCGACGGCTGCTTCCTCGAGTACCGGAGGGGACACGTGATGTAAGGCTTCGTCCACATTGCAGCCGGCTTGTGGGAGGCATGGCCTAACAGCGTTCGAGACAGGGGAGGGTAGAATTGGACGATAAGGAAATTGGGATGGGAGAAAAATAGAAAATGGGAGAAAAAGGTAGATAAAAAAAAATATTGTGATTCCGATGGCAGTTTTGAGAAACATTCACACTTTTTGAGTCACAATAATGAATGTACTTTGAGAATATGCTTTGGGTGAAGATTCAGATTATTGTCTCATTACTGAAATAAATCTACATTTCTGTTGTGTATACGGTACGGTACGGTTCGAATGCATACCGTTCCACCCCTACTACCAATACAATATATACGGTAATACAATGTAAAGAGTCAACTCATTTAATAAAAAGTTTAATTGATAACTAAATCAATTGATTTTCTTTATTTCTATTAGAGCCGTTTGCAATTATATCTGCGTATATGGTAAAAGGAGTGTTTCTATCTGCATTTGACATGGTGAACACAGCCTACATTTACATTTTGTTTCTGCAAATTCCCATATATTTGAATATAACTGAAATGTTGTAACCCTAATGCTACACTATAGGAAAGACCGGTTCTATCCGCAAAGATTATTATGGCAGTGACCCTGATCTAGCCTCCCCCCCCCCCCCCCCCCTCCCCCCGCTGAGGCTGCAGGAAAAACAAAGCAGTGGAATAACAACCGGAGTGGGTTAGTGTGAGGCAAGGCCTGTGATCCCTATAGGCCATTGGGGGGGGGGGGGGGGGGGGGTGGCATAGGCTACCCGAAGGCCTGTTTGTTTTGGCAACCTGGCTCTCTTTCTCGTTCTGCTACACTCTGTCCCTCCTCGCCCTATTACACTCTTATCTTTCATCGGTTTCTCTTTCGTTCTTCTGCTCTTTTTTATTCCGCCCTGTCTCTCTATACCTTGGCCTCTCTCTCTCTCTCTCTCTCTCTCTCTCTCTCTCTCTCTCTCTCTCTCTCTCTCTCTCACACATACACTTTTTCTCTCACTCTTTTTCTGTGACTTTCATCTTTTCTCTTTCTCTCTACTTCTATCTTTCTCTTTCGGGCCTCCTTCCCGTCTGCCCTTCTCAAAGCTGGGTCGTGTCAGGTCGCCTTAGAGAAAACACTGGGAACATAGTGAATACCTTCCCCTTCTATATGATTCACCATATTAGCCTCATTATTCTCATTTCCATTGAAAAACATATTAAAATGATCATGGTGTGATTTTTGTTGGGATTTGTAACAAACAAAGATGTTTTCTTAAGTCAAAACGAGGATATGGAGAGGGCTTCAGCGTTCTTGGTTTTGTTTCATACTTCTCCAATTAACTTTTTAAATGCATTTTACCCCCTGCTCTGGACCTCAGTTCACCCCACATGATGAGCCCCGCCTATACAAATGCACACACACGCGGATACAGATTTCGTGCCGGCTGCACTATACATGTCACACTGACTACCTCCATTTACCACTGTATTATTATGTACAGCGCTGTTGACACCCGTGATGCTTAAATGTCTCTCTCCCTCCCCGTCTCTGTTTCCCCACCTGTATCATCTTGTCACTCTGACCTGAAGGCCACTACGACTACCATTACGGCTACAAGGCCTACGACATGAAAGAAGGGGCCTACGGCCAGAAGCCCACCAACACGGTCACCTACTACTACGACAACATGAGCAGCAATGACCTGTTCTCTGTGGACCAGGACCTGCTCAAGGACTACATCAAGAGACAGATGTGAGTTCTCGCTCTCCCTCTCTCCTTTCTCTTTCTTTCTTTCTCTCTCCTTTCTTTTTCTCTTTCTTTCTGTCCATCCTTTCTGTTTTTCTTTATATCTCCTTTCTCTTCTTTCTCCTTTCCCCTTTCCTTTTCTCTATCTTACTTTCGCTCTCCTTTCTCATCTTTCTTTTATATATTTTTTGCGTTTTCTTTTCCTTTTTACTTCTCTCGGTTTATTTTCCAACGCGTGTCCTCTCTGGGTAGCCCATCAAGTAGAACGTGTATCCTAAAAAAGAGGAGGGGTTTGAGTGCTACTTCCAGCAGCACCACCCCCTCTCTATTGGCTTATTTAGTTTAGTAGTCTCCGCCTCTCCCTTGTGTGTCGGCCCCTCCCTCTTTCCTTCTGCCTCTGTAGGAATAGCCTTCGTCACACAGGCTTTCCATCCACTCTGCTCTGAAGGCATGTGTTTAGTATTGTGCATGAAAAGGGGCGGGTGCTTTTTGTTTGAGTGACACACTATCCCCCACAAGGGTGTCGTAAATATTAAAAATAACGTAAAGCACACAACTCGGATGTCCAAATTTCTTTTTTATTATTATTTTTTTTATATAAATCTATCCCATCAAAACCTCAGAGTTTGACATATCGATTATCTCGGCCGAACTCTCTCCTCCGCCTTCCTGTTGTGTAAATGGTTGACGGATCACACACTCCGTGCTGCACAGAGTGACGTGTTCACTGCTACGCTGCACCACCTCCAGCTTCCAGCTGGAAACTCAAGCCAGCTTTACAACAGGGCTTTTTGCCAGAACATGAGGGTGTGTCTGCGTTGAGACTGAGGCTGCGGTTACATTTTCGTTTTCAGATGAGTTTCGCTTTTCCAGGTCGCAACGTAGCGTTAGCCGAGTGAGACATACGTTTTGCAACCGGAGCACAGTGATGTAGTACACTGCCAAAGCAGTAGGTGGCAGTAGGTGGCGTACATGAAGGCAATTTTCAACCAATCAGAATTTGAATGTGCCAATACACTTCCTGCAAAGAAAATGTCAACAAGGCGCCGCCATCTTTAAATGCCTATTTACCCAATGCAGCACTTATTTTTCAGCAAAGTGTAATAAAAGTGCAATAAACAAAACGGATACATTCACTGTGTGCTCTGCCTCTCATTTGTTGATGAAACAAAACTAACATCAACACAAGTGACCACCAAGAGCGGATAGTTTAGTCTCAAAAAAGGATCGGCGATGTTGTTAGCTACATTGTTAGCTACATGCTAACGTGAATGGAATATGCCAGTATAACAGTATAGCATTGTGGCTAGAAGCTAACGCTAGCTCACGTTAACCAGCCAGCACCAAACTGATGATATCGGGAGCTATCAGTAGCTAGATAACATTAGAGACAACGCCGTGTGTCAGGGTTCGAAATTAACGGGGGCTTGGGGCAAAATGCCCTCGAAAATTGACCAAATGCCCTCGAAACTCAGTTAAGGGGGGGCAAAAAAAGCCCCCGACAGTTTACTAATTATATATATAATTATATATATGCTCTACAGTGCGAGCATTTCCCTCGTATTGCCCCTAATAATGTGTGTGTGCAAACCGGAAAAATCATTTACTTGCAGTGTGCGAGACAGACAAGTGATTGTGAAGATTACAAAACAGCTCCGCTGTTGATGTTTTCCTTACCGCACGGATTTGCAAAATATTTCCTACCGCGCGGTTATTACCGCACGCACAAAAAAAAAAAAGTTTGAATGCATTTTTTTTTTAGTAGTAGTCTACTTTTTATAGCATATAGCCTGCCTCTAGTCTAAATGTCGATCTTTAGAGGATGACTTTGCAGCATGAATATTGTTTGGGATTCGGCAAGCACGCATTAGTTATTGAAAGTGAAACACGGATTCGAAGTTTACCCTCTGGTCGTGCGCCGTTCACTCGGTGTCGCGGGCAGGGGTGGTTACCCCCCCGACCCTTTCTTATTATTATTACTATAAAGTTACTACTTTATAATAAAGGCATTCGTTTTGTGGCATTACCATTATATAGTTATACGTTCAATAACATCAGCGTATTTACCGGACCATCTCAGTTCCTTTCTTTGCTCAGAGCGTGCTGAGTTGTCCCATTCTGCGGTCTGTTAATAAAGTTTTCAATCAGTGTATAGAACGAAGGGCTTTTATTATAACATTCGTTGCAGACAGTAAAATCATTATGTCTCGTTTAGTACTCCTGATGAGCGATGGTAGTCCACTCCGGCGGGGAGCTAAAGCTAACGTTATTAGCCGTATTGTGATGAGCTCTGATCAATGGCTGACATTCAGGATGTAAAAAACTGCAGGACGCTCCCAACGTGTGACGCGTCTCTCTTCTGACCAATCAGTGGTCTGCAATGTTTCACGTGACTTTTCTGGTAGCCAATAGGGTCGCTTGGAACCTCGATGGAGGAGTAGGGTATATCTGCAGAGCCGCAAGCCCAACAAGAGGAGGGTACTTCATTATTATTATTATAAAAAACAGCGGTGATGCGGTATTCAGCCTACTCTGCGGTGGCCGTGATGTAACAGCGATACCGCGGTAATGCGGTAATCGCGGCAGCTCTAATTGAAACTGGACTGAAATTCAGTTTTTGGGTGGAATGTTTGTTCCAAGGAGGAGGGAGGCGGGGCCCGCTGCGAACACAGAGAGAGCGCTCTGCTCTCATCAAGCATTACACTGCTATCTTAACGTTAGCAAGCTAAGCATCTGCATAGCGCGACCTGTGTAACGTTAAGTATTTCATTGATCGATCTGGCCAGAGCCTATACTCACAAACGTTGCGTGTGTGGGGTTTTTCATCAATTTGAAACAAGCCTCTTGACTGTTGGAATTAGGGATGTTAAAAATAAAATATCTAATAATATTATTCAATATTAGACATTCATTGATCCAGAGGCAACCGGTTATTATATCAAGACAACACAACTTGCCCTCACTCAGGGACAATAATATTTAATCTATTTAGATAGAGTATGTATGTATTATTTACAGATAATTGAAGGTACCTCAAAACATGAAACCAAGCCATGATGTCACACATCGTGTGCGTGTGTTACTTGAACAATTGTCACTGTGCTCCTAAATTTCTGTGTGCTCCTAAATTTGTATTTAGATTTTATTTATTAACATTTTATTTAGGAGCACATGTGCTCCTTGGGAAAAAGGTTAGCGTAGAGCCCTATATATGGAGACATTAACATTACGTTATCAAACATAGGGACGAAGACTGTAAAAAAAAGTGTCAAGAATGTTTTATAATCTTTATGTTAATTTTCATTATAAAAATGTTGTGCCCCCGAAATACAAAAAAAAGCCCCCGAAAAGCAATTAAGGGGGGCAAAAAAAGCCCTTTAAAAAAAATGTTAATTTCTAACCCTGCCGTGTGTATTAAACAAAGGTGAATAGATGACTGGGCCATTTTGTTTAATGCTTGTTAAGATTGAAAGAGGAGCTTGAGCTAACAGGGTCTGATAGCTAACGCTAGCTCACGTTAGCCAGCTGCAGTGCTCATGCAATCGGTAATGCTAGCAGAATGAATGGATGTAAACTTTATTTAACATATTGCATAATGGGTACAATACTATACGGCTCAATACAAACAATTGTTAAGGGAATGCAGACTGTTGTAGCTTGGACTGGGGTCCTTATAACAATAACTTGACAACACATGGTAGCTGCAGCTATTTGGGACAGCTCTGTTGTCACCGGAAGGGCACGCAGATGGTATCTACTGTGCATGGGCGTTGAGCAACAACGGCTCCGCGCAGATTACACGACATGTTGTCGGCGAGTTTTTGGCGCTATTCCAAAACGGAAACACAATTTAGCGTTTTCAGTAGGGCCACAACGTTTCCGGCAAAAACGGCATTTCTATCTAATAGGGACAGCAAACGTATTCAAAAACGTATAAAAACGAGCACAAAAACAGTGTGTGTAATAAGGGCCTGAGCGGCTGGCTACACAAGCTCTCTGTGGGAACGGCTACTCTGACATGTGAGAGGGCTTTGTTATATTTAAAGACAAGGGTGTTAATCTAATCTCACCTACATCTGTAATGTTATTAAAGACGTAATCTGTACTGTTGTCAAATGGCGGCCTCTAGGCAAAAGAGGACAACGTGGTACTGCTTTGTTTACAGCTTTTTGTTTGTGTGGTTTGAGTGTGTGTGTGTGCGTGGGCCACACCACAGGCTCTGCTAAGGTCTGGAGAAATTCACTATGAGTTACGCTACTAAACTCCAACCCACACGTTGGTCAGACCACAACAAAACGGGTATCAAATTAAAAGCACGACCCCAAGTGGGGCTCTTTTGTCTAGAGGTCGCTGTTTGGTGGCATTACAGATTATACCTTTTAATAGATAAAGATTTATTCAGCACCATTCAAATAACCTTATGAAGTACTCTGATTTTCGGCGGCTACGTGGCGTAGTGGGCAAGGCGCTCGCCACGAATGACAGAGACGCTGGGCTTGCCTGTTCGAGCCCAGCGCTCCACATTGCTTTCAGTTTAGCTGGCCGTCCGTACTAATACACATTGGCCGTATTAGGGGGTGGGAAACTGATGGGTGGGGATCGGGCGTTGTGGACAGCGACTCCTACAGGTCGGTTGGTGCGCCTGCGCAGTAGAATCAGGAAGTGTCGGGGGCAGCGTGAGCCTCCCACGCGTTACTCCTCGCCACTTAGAGATCGAGCTGCGCAGGTGAAAAGATGCGACTGCTGTTACCTCAAGTACCGGAGGGGACTTGTGCTATGTATGACTTAGTCCACATTGCAGCCGGCTTGTGGGAGGCAAGAAACAGCGTTCGTGACAGGGGAGGGTTGAATTGGATGATACGAAATTGGGATGGGAGAAAATATAGAAAATGGGAGAAAAAGTGGATCAAAAAAAATGAAGTACTCTGATCTTATGAAGAACTGAGATATTTACTCGGATCTTAATCTCTGCCAAGAAGGTTATGTTTTCGTCATGGTTTGTTTCCTTTGTTTGTCTATCTGTCTGTTGTGATTAAGATTTCTTAACACTTTGGCTGCCAGGAGCCATGTTAAAGCGTCATTCCCGGCCATGCTCAAGTTGCCGATGACGCTTTACAGCGTCTTTAATATCAATATTTCAAAAATCTGGAATCTGATTCATATTTCCCCTCCGCTGGCCTGAGATCCACCAGGAGGACCAACTGAGCTCTCTGGCGGTTCAGGAGCGCCATCTGGTGGCCGATCGGCGCAATCGCTTAACAGGAAGCGCAGTAGAGGTTTTGCTGGACGGCCGTATTGCTTCCGGGCACTCGGTACATGTCCCGGGACTCTGGCTCGTCACGCTACATAGCGATCGATTGCCAATAACTCGATAAACAACATGATTTGGACGTATATACCATTATACAAGCTGGAGATGGACCGGGTAAATCGCCATCCCATAATGATAAAATGTCTACTCTACGATGATCGCCCAACGGCGCGCGGAGACTGGGGTGAGTTTTAGCGTGTAACGTTACCGTCTTCGATACTAACTGCTATTATCAACATTTGACCCACATTAGATGATTGGTATAACGCTGCCCACGGAATTATAAACGCCCCCTCGCCCATCCGGTCAACATCAGATGACGTGTAGTAACTTCTAGAAGTACGTCTAGTTGGAATTTTTTATATCGCGCTGATTGCCATCAAACTGTATTTCATCATCAATATAATGCATTTGGGGCTATATATCACGTTCTGGAGAAAGCTGCAGAAAGAGATGAAAACATACTTATACATTAGACCATACTTTACTATGAATATGTGAATGAAAAAGTTTAACGTTGCTACACAATGAACAATACATATAGGACTTTGAATGGGCCCTAATAATGGCAATGTAGCAATAGAATTTAAAAAGTTATAGCCCTGCAAAGAAGGGGACTTTCTCCATAGACAAATAGAGCTGGCAATCTATGGTATATCATGAATTTAACCCATGGCAGCCAAAGTGTTAAAGTGATTGCCAATGTTGATTTAAAAATCTCTCTCTCTCTCTCTCTCTCTCTCTCTCTCTCTCTCTCTCTCTCTCTCTCTCTCTCTCTCTCTCTCTCTCTCTCTCTCTCTCTCTCTCTGTAGTGAGTATTACTTCAGCCTGGACAACCTGGAGCGTGACTTCTTCCTGCGGAGGAAGATGGACCAGGAGGGCTTCCTCCACATCGCCCTGGTGGCCAGCTTCCACAGGGTGCAGGCCCTCACCACCGACGTCAACCTTATCATGGAGGTGAAGATCAGATCCATATTATCCTCTGTTTATAGATGAACCCCGTCGGGTGCATGACCACGCTGGTTTCATTTTAGAGTTTAGAGAATTCTAATGCTCGTGTCACAATGGGTGTGGAGTCTAGACGGTTTCAACTCGACAACACAAAACATTCTAAATGGACCAGTGTTGATGCTGATATCAAAGCAGGAAATAAACTGCGGTTCAAGCTGCTCCCCAGCGTCACCATGCATCTGACACCGTCTATAGACCACTGCAACACTTCCGGTATTCTGAAATCATGGTAGAGAGAGGGGGGGGGGGGGGGGGGAGAAAATGAAGGAATGTGGATGAGAGCCTTGACATTAAGTGGTTGTAGCTATGGCTGTGGGGGTGCGGGAGACATGATCCAATAGACTTTTATACGCATGAGTCTCCTGAACATGGAGAGACCAATCGCAAGTCGATCGGCACTTTCTCGGCCGAGCTATAGAGTGTCTTCTCATTAGGAACGGGTGCTCCGCTCCGTCCTTGAGTGTGAACTCCCCCTCTGGTTTGCGTACACACTGCAGTCTTGGTTCGCTCCCAGCCAGGAACAATTGAGAAGAGCAACTCTCTATAGTCTATATTTTTATGAATAACCAAAACAGTTACACAGGACATTTTCGCTGTACCTCGGGAAGTAATGTACCAGCTAAACCTACACGATGGGTTTTGGATACTTTTCCTACACTAAAAACATTATGGCCATGCCGCGCACTAACCACATACCGTACTTTTCGGACTATAAGCCGCGGCTTTTTTCCCCATTTTTCGACCCTGCGGCTTATATAACGGTGCGGCTTATATGTGGACCAAACCCTAAAATATTGCTTTTTTTACTGCATTGAAGTGTTATTTATCTGTTCCCTTATTTGCTAAACTTAATACAACTTGTAAATGAGTTAATTCTTGTTATTTGTCCGACAGTATTGTGACAATCCCCTCTGTGCACGAACCCTTACATATGGTAATTAAACATTAAAACACCTGCGGCTTATAGTCCAGTGCGGCTTATATATGTACACATCATTAAATTTAGCTGCTGCGGCTTATAGTCAGGTGCGGCTTATAGTGCGAAAAGTACGGTAGATTACAGACAGATAGACAAAACATATAACGAACAACGTAAAAGATAATATGCATATATACTTGATCGCTATAGTCCCGCTGAACATAGGCTGGTAAAGCTATGCCTCCTAAAGTGTTAATCGGAAATACAGAAATACCGGCTACAGGCTTTCCGGTTTCCGGGCACCCCCTGATCTGTTTATAGTCCCCAGGGAAACAAACAACAAGCAGACGCTCGTACATCTCGAAAACAAGACAATGGAGTTATCAGCGGACATTTTCAACAAAACAATTATAGAAACGTGTGAAGTGCACAATATTTCCTCGTTTAAGCCACTGCAACGGCTTTGCCTGAAGAATTTGCTATATGACCGGGACGTTCTCGCTTGTTTGCCGACAGGATCGGGGGGAGTGCATTTTCACGAGCACCTGTCGTGATTTCGGGGGCGGGACTCCCTACCCGATTCCCACTTTCGGCCGTAGTGCTTTACCAGGCTCTATCTCTTGAGATAAAGCTGGGAACGAGGGAACGAGGTTACGCTGAACACAACTAGTCACAACATCGGGCTCCCAATTGCTTTGGATGGGCTAACCGGATAGATATGAATAATAATAATTAGAGCCTCCATTTTTCGTGGACGAAAACTACACCAGACAATCTTCCCGAAATAACGCTACCTGTCTCGACAAAATCTGTGCATTGGTTATCCAGATACATGAATTATCAACTCAGAATAAGTGGCTTTGTACGCGTTTTAGCTTATCTTTTACAGCTTACGTTTTGGGCAATTATTAGAGGCTCCATTTTTCGTGGCAGAAAAATACATCAGTCTATAGAAATAAATGCATTCGAACAAGAAACCAATGTATAGACATAGCAATGGCAAAAAAATTGCCAGGCCTAATGTGAGCCAGGGAAGTCTTGGGACGCGGCTTCATCTCGAAGTTTTCATCATCCACTGAGCCGTGAGGCTCAACATGCTTGTTTGGTTGAGGTCTGAACTCGCTAAATTGACCATAAATATAGTTTTTGTGGGTATTGTCCAGTTGTTGCTGTGTGTTTTTATCTGCCCAAAATTCAAGCAAGCGTGAAAGCATTACAGCGCTCATCGCACTCTATTTTGGTGCGATCGTGCTCTGATTCGACCCCGAATGGCTAGTGTAAAAGCCCCCATAGTCACTATTCCGCACCTACTCCAGAACTCCGCATGCGCAGATTGCTAACACAGGGTTTTGAGGAAGGTTTTAAGCTAAATGTGTTCAATCCACGTGGACTCGAGCCACATTCCATTACATGGAATAGTAATTTTAACGGTCCATAATAGTGAGGACGGATTGCACTCGGCCATTAAATCATGTGCTTATTCCACATAATTAAATGTAGTGCTTCATGGTTCTCTTTCCAAACGGGTCAAATACCTTACTGAGTGGACAGTTTTACCTTTTTTTTATTAAAAGATAACTTGATCAGATAGAGCAGGGGTCAGCAACCTTTTTGACATGGAGTGCCTGTTTGAAATATAGTTGTAACTAGTGTGCCTCAACAATATTCCATGCATCGTAATAATTTTTTCTCATAATCAGGTATTTTTAATGATAATTTTTACATTATTACATCATTATTGTTATTGTTATTAACAATATTATTATGATGGTTGTATCAACCCTAAATCTGAGTTGGGGGGGGGGGAATGCAATGCAGACAAACAGCTGCATACAGTGCGACCATTTCACTCACATTTGCCCATTCATTTTTGGACACATCACACACCATCGGTGTGTGTACTGTACGTGTGCTGTCATAGCTCCACCTACAGGCCTAAAGGAGAACACCAGGAGAACACCAGGATGTGAAGGAGGGTGAATGTGAGGTATATCGTGTAAATAAGTTTTGATTGATCGCAAGACTACACTGTAAAAAAAATATAATAAGTTACCAGAACTTAAAAATATTGAGTTCAGTTACTGTGCATTAAGGTTTTCAGTTTTCAATCCATAATAAGTTAACAGAAAAATAAGTACACAACCACATTATTTCAACCTAATAAAACTATGTTTATTGTCATTGTTTTAAGAACACAAGTTGACTTGGTAATACTCACATTTTGAGTAAAAAAAATGGCTTTTAACATGTGCAATGTTCAATGAAATAGAAAAATAAATAATACAATTTGTTGATTAATCCCACTGGTCACAATGGTGACCGTAATAATGTTTTTGTTATAAGGCTCTGCAAATGTTACTGAATGATGTAGCAATGTATTTCCAGCTAAATTGAAATAATAAACAAATAAAGGGTCTCAATTAAATATGTGGTAGTAAAAAGAACCTGTGGGAGGATTTCAACAAGATAAATGCGACAACAGTGCAAAATAGTTCACTATAATATTTCAAAGCAAAAAAATAAAAAAAATAATTTTCATTTTTATTTATTTATTTTTAATTTTTTTATATGCTGCCCCCTGTGCCTATGCAAATGCCCCCGCGTGCCTATGCAGGCACGCGTGCCTAGGGTTGCCTACCCCTGAGATAGAGTATAGTGGAGGGGTGTGGGGGGGTGGATGAAACTATGGATGAAGATTGTGAGCCAGCCGTGGTGGGGCTGGTATGAAGGGTCCAATGTCTTAACACAGGTGGCGCAAGGAAAGTGAATGCTCTTCCCGGCGCTTTGGGGTCCTTCGGCATCCGGTGTGTCTCTGGTGTGTCTCTGGTGTTAGTCCGCTGTGTCACCAGGACGCTCAGAGATCTATATTTTTTTCTATTTCTCTCCTTGTAAAAGTTGCCATCATTATTCCGAGGTGATTCACAGCACTCGTATATCTAGCTCTTTCCTAGATATTAGGATCTTCCTCTCTCCTATACCCACAGTCGCTCCCTTGGCTGATGTTCTTAGACCATGTGTTTGCATCGTAACTCGTATTGGTCTTAATTTGCTGTCACTCTCTCTCCACTCACTTCTTTGACCCGTCTTCTCCTTTCATCACAAAAAAGTCCCTGAAGGACAGTAAGGAGGTGGAGGTGATAGATATGAAGATCCGCCGGAAAGTAGAACCAGAGAAATGGCCTCTGCCGGGCCTGGCCATGCCTGACCTCGCCCAGACGGACTTCTCCCAGCTCATCAACTGCCCCGAGTTCGTCCCTCGACAGCCGCCTGAGCAGCCTGCAGGTAAGCCCTCACCAGACTCCACGATGAGACATCATCCATGTGTTATTTAGAGCGGCTGGGTAGTGTAGAGGTCTAAGCACTCACCGGACTCCACGATGAGACATCATCCATGTGTTAATAGTGCGGCTGGGTAGTGTAGAGGTCCGCCCCATGTGTTAATAGAGCGGCTGGGTAGTGTAGAGGTCTAAGCCCCATGTGTTAATAGAGCGGCTGGGTAGTGTAGAGGTCTAAGCCCCATGTGTTAATAGAGCGGCTGGGTAGTGTAGAGGTCTAAGCCCCATGTGTTAATAGAGCGGCTGGGTAGTGTAGAGGTCCGCCCCATGTGTTAATAGAGCGGCTGGGTAGTGTAGAGGTCTAAGCACCGCCACGGAGCGCCGGGGGTTAAATTTCCAGCTTGGGTCAGTCGTCCCTAGGAACACAATTGGCAGTGTTCGCGGGTGGGAAGCCGGTGGGGTATGAGTCCTGGTCGTGTCCAGACGAAACCGATTTCGGTCATATCAGTCAAAGTAATTGATCGTATGCACCTTTCATCCACACGGAACTGCATTGTGGCAGCCTGAAGACGCTATTTTCTGTAACCGGCTTCCAGAGTGCGCATGGCCGTCTTTACATGCGATACAAGTCTTTTCCTGAACCGATGACGCGATAGCCCACCTCTCCCTTAACCCGCATGTGCAAACTCAGCCAAACATCACAACCACCGTCAACAACAGAACATCTCCCTTACAGTGTTACAGAAGCTATTTTACAGTTACAGGGCTTTATCTGAAAACCCAAGTAGTAGCCAAGCACATACTGTTCCATAGCATACGCCTTCAGTTGATCATGACAAATCCTCTCTTACCTTGACGATTAAAAAGCCTCCATTTAGTAAATAGTATTCCCATGGCTGGTGTTGAGCTGTAGCCAGCGAGCTAGCGTTGATGCTATGCTATCAACATTAGCTAACCAACTAAATACAATAGACAGTGGTATCCTGAGGTAACGTTAAATACAGACAATACAGACTGGACACGGACAAGTTAAACATCAATCAATTAATTGAATACAACACGGGTAGTTTGAGCTGCCTCCGACCGCACCACAGGGCTATTATATTATATACGGCTTTGAGCTCTCTCTCTCCTGCCGATTAAAATCCGCAGCTCTTCCTCCTCCTTTGCGCCGTGGTGTCGTCTCTCCTATCCGTTGGAAACTAGCGTCAGCAAAAAAAAAGAGCACAGAACCGGACGACACGGGGGGACAAGTTATCGAAAACACTTCCGGTCGGGGGTTTTCAAAATAAAAGAGCGACGTCTAAAACAGGAAAGACATTTATTTTGTAGATTTGTGGCACACACTTATTTCTTGAGATGTTTTCGTTTTTACGGAAACCTTTTTGTAAATGAAAATGAAACTAAAAATATCAATCGTTTTCGTCTGGACATGGTTCTGGTGGTTTAGGGCACCTGTTCAGCAGGGATGGGATCCGGGGGAAATGGCCGTGAACCTCCACATGCGTTGTGCTCTCCCAGTGAAACTCCTAGCTGTCAGGTGAAAGGAAGCGGCTGGCGACTAGTCTACACCCTCCCCAGACCGACAGTAGTTTAATGCAATGACCATAATGACAAAATTGCAGGATGGGAGCAAAGAAAGTGTGTAATGTATCAGTTTGGGAAATCTATTTGTGGTGGGTTTTTTCATATTGTTGTGGGCTATCGCAAAAAAGGCTGTACTGTAGCATTTAGTGTTTGTGTTTGAACCAGTGTAGAGGTTTGCAGTGGCAGTTTATTTGATATTGATATTATTAGCAAACACTGCAACACCACATTTATTTCCTGTCCGCTATTGATATGGTGCCGTGTTGGACAGAGATTGTCGTTGCCTTTGGTTACCCATTGATATCCTGCTGTTTGCGGGCACATTTTTTAAGCAAGCGTGAATATACTGTATACCGTAATTCCTCTAATAGTAACCGGTATTCAATTAAAAACCGGGTCTCTATTAATGACCGGGTGCGCTGTTGAGCTAAGCAATTATAAGCCGGCCTCCTAATACAAGCCGGGTTTCATGTATATTAGAGGAATTACGGTATTTCCCTCAACGGATTTACCATAGGCAATATATTTTGTTATTGTTGTTATATGCTGGCCTGGCTGTGCAGTAAATACCATATAATGGTATGGTGTTAATGTTTACCAAGAGAGTAAGCCTACCTCAGAATTGTATAAAACGAAGTTATTATTATTATACCAGTATTGTGATTGCACTATTTTACTTTATTTAACTTTTTTTGACCACATGTAATTGCACTGTTTACTACCGTATTTCATACAGTACTTGGTTTCAATAAATGAACCCAGTACATTTTACTGGGTTCAAACTGACACAAAATGTTGATTTATTCATTATGATCCGTTTGAAAATTAGAAATATAGGCCTCTCTCTTATACATGCCTCCTCCTAATACAAGCCTGGTATCCGCTACAGTTGAAACAAATACAAGCCGGGGTTACTATTAGAGGAATTACGGTATATAATATACATAATATATCATGTGAAACCAGCTATTTAAAATATATTTTAGTGTATGAATGGTTAAATCCAGGATATCTACATGTCATTTTATTCAGCATTGACGCTAAAGGTGAAGGATGTAGCTTGCTAGCTCTATCTAGCTGTCAGTGTTTTAGACTGAAGGAACTTATCTAAGAAATCTATTAAATGTTGTTCATGATAGACGTGAGGAACACTAGAGCTATTTCTTGTTTGGCTTTTTGTGTGTACAACAGACTGTTATTCTATGCCTTATTTCAGGCTGGTCTAAGGCGTAGATTATTCCTAATGTTCAGCCCCTGGTGTAACCGTCAAATTCTTCCCCCTGATTGACTCCAGGTTCCCCCAGGAAAGCAGCGCAGCACCAGACCAAGACGGACCTAGATACCTCCAACCTGAAGACCATGCCCAAAGGCTTGTCGGCCAGTCTCCCAGACCTGGACTCGGAATCCTGGATCGAGGTCAAGAAACGGCCCAGGCCCTCCCCAGCCAGGCCTAAGGTCAGCAGAGAGGGATTTATTTATTGGTTTTTAGCTAAGAATCTAAATAAAAATGCGTTTACATCACAAATGAATTGCAGAACAATCCAGAAGATTAACACTTAAGCTTCAGTGGAATGCATTGCCGTCGAGGGCAGGAATGTTGCACCACTGTGCCTCGCAGAGTTGATTAGCGGAGATTAAATAGCCCTAGGAGATAGCGGCACTAGTTGGATCCCGGCCTCTCTCTCTCTGTCTCCGACCTCAGGTAGAAAGATTGTGCTTACAACTTGGTTTAATCCAAAAGTCTGTTCAGAAAATTTGTAGGACATGTTATCATTCTGGCCACTCATCATCACGAAAAGAGGTCAGGGTTTGAGATAGGTCCATTTGTAATAAGTTCACTTGAATCATTACTCACGTCCAGGGCTTGACATTAACTTTTTGGCTCACCAGCCACTGTGGCTAGTGGTTTTCCAAAGTCACTAGCTACTCAGCATTCTGTTTAGATTAAATTCAAATGTATTGTCATCATGCAGCACAAGTACAGTACAACAAAACAGAGTCTGGCTTCCAACCAGAGTGCAAATGTAACAGTAAAGTGCAATAATAATAGACAATGTACGTACGGGTAATAAAAACCTTGGACTGAGGGTTTGGGAACAGGCTATAACCCCTTATGCTGAGGGCACATTTAGCATAAAACGCCTGACTATTGCATACCCAAAGTAATAGTAATTTATTACTTGAACCACTTACCGGTATAGCACATGCATGAGTCTGGTCTCCTTTGAAAGGAAACATTCTGAACTTTCATCCACAACAGGAGAAGAATCACTGAGTGCTAATGTAATAGTTAGAGGTTTGAACACACTGAAATGAAAATAAAGGTCATAAAATAAATAAAGTAAAGTCTTGTTTACTTGTTGCCAGATACCTGGTTTTGAGTTCCAGCTGAGAGGTAGGAGCTGGAAAACATAACAGTTCCATCTACAGTACAGGTCCAAAGTTTATAACCAGCCAGGTCTTGCTCGAAAAAGAGATCTTTGATCTCAAGTGACTACCTGGTAAAATAAAGGTTTAAAAAAATATATAAATAAAATCCCACGAAAAATTTGTGTTTTACAGATGTTTTTGTAATCCTTGTGTCGGTAATAATTCGTCCAAAATGGCAGACCGCTTATTGATTTGGATGGCGAATGAGAAATTCTCCAAACAAACAACCTCTTCGTCTCCGTTTACCATTGGAATCAGCCCTCATGTAATATACCGTTGGCTCCAGAATTGAATTGGCTACAAAGGTGGTCAATCATTTTCACCATCAGCGGTGACTGGTCCGTTCAGGACCCGGCCAAACCGAATGCTTTGTCAAATGACGCTCGTCGGATGTTTGGTCTTGTAACTTGAGACTCGAAGCACGCAATAGGTTGAGTGGGGTGACGATCCAATGAGATTTTTCATTCATAGAAAATGCTACCAAAAGGTCACCCGCCAAAGTGTCTGGTAAGAGTGACGGAGTTACATGCCACATTTGGCTGGTGGCGGGTGTTAATGTCAAGCCCTGCTCACGTCTCTTCAATATTAGGTTGAAAAAGCGAATGAAAACGGAACTGAATGTAAAAAGACATACGGAACAATGTGATGCAATAACAAAACCATAACACATAACTGCATACATTAAAGTGCGCCACAACAAATGGTATTAACTCTTTGAGCGCCGGAGGCCTAGAGCATCTTAGTTCCTACCACGCCAACGCTCTAAAAGATAGGAGTAAGTGGCGGTGTTTGCAGGGCTATATATATATATTATAGCTATGGATACAATACTATGGCCCATTTGACATCAAATACGGTATCTATCGTTCAATATGTGAAAAATAATGAATTAATTAATTGAGTGATCCTGTCTAGTCCCAGAAAACTACGATATGCAGCAAAACGTGAATTTCACTAAAAGCGTTGCCGTTTCTCGCCTGGACACGCTACTATTTCCAAATCAAATATATATAAGGTATTATGTTTCATCATAAATGCATGAAGGGTGGGGGGGGGGGGGGTCGTTTTTTGATGCTTTGATCGTCACCAACGGCATACGTTGTGGAGTATCGTTACACACACACGTTGCGATCGAGGTAAAATCATGGTTGGATCAAAGCATAACCTAACACCTAACCACAACAGATGCATCGGAGGCATTTGACGCTTCTCAATGCGATCGGGATACCTGCCCGCCTCGCCCGACAAAGAAAAGTGCGCCCGGAGACATTTGATCGACTCACAGGCCAAGATATAATGTTTCAAAGGGTGCTCGATACTGCCACCTGGGTGGATGCGGCCGGTATTGCACTTTGGCATTTCTCAGCATGATTCCCCATGTTAACCCCGAGTCCGTGTGCCTGTAATGAATGGAAATATCGAATAAAATAAATAACGATGAAAACCCACCTATATTCAGGTCTGGCGCTGAACGGTCGGCGAGATAACCCGAATATCCTCGGGTCTGGCGTCCAAAGAGTTAAGAGGTGTAATTTTTCTATGATCGAAGCTTCGAAGCATTCGGTACAGCCCTAGCTGCATCCCTAACTGAAAAGATCTCTATTCACTTTGGTCTATGAAGGAGTTCATCTCTCACACGTCCCGTCCGCCTCGCTCAGCCTTTTTTAGTTTGATCGTCCTTTTTTTTTTTATTTTAATTTGAATTTATTTATCTTTTATACATTTGTCCTGTCCTTCACAGTTCACCTCTTTCACCCTCATCTGTTCTGTACTTCATTTGTTCTTCTCTTTTTCATTCTTCCCTCCACCTCGGTTTCTGTCCATCTCCTCCATCCTACTAACTGGGCGGTGTTGGTTTACTGACGTAGACCCCCTCATTGCAGCAGCAGCAGCAGCAGAAGGAGAAGGAGGAGTTGGATCACTCCCCAGTGCCCCAGTCTGGCCCCTCACCGGCGGCCTCGGCCACTAAGGTACAGATCAAGCTGTGAAACAAGAACCTGCTGTCCGACTGCCTTGTTGATACTCTGAGAAGACGTGATATCTGAGAAATTGATAGTTGTACTCTGGCTGGTAGTGATGTTTATAATGGCTTGTGGATGAAAATGTTGGGTTCACTCTTAAATACGGGTTTCTTGTACATAATGCAGATGTCTGTAGATTCCTCCTTCCTCCTCCTCCTCCTACTACCACTACTACTGCAACATAAAATTGGACCATGTTTGAAATTTGAAACGGCCTATAATGACGTGTAATAAAATTTTACGACGAGCAATAATCTGCAACCTTGCTGACTGCAAAGATTGCAGTGGTAAAATCGTTATTAATAAAAAAAAAATTATATATATTTTTTTAAAGTATTATAAAAACAAAACATTACGGCCATGTGCTTGATTTAGCCAAGCGTTTCAATTGAACATCACGGTTGTGCTCAGGAGGACGAGCCGGAGGAGCTGGACTTCATGTTCGACGAGGAGATGGCGCAGATCGACGGACGCCGCAACACCTTCACCGACTGGTCGGACGAGGACTCGGACTGCGAGATCGACGATCACGACGTCAACAAGATCCTCATCGTGACGCAGACGCCGCCCTACCTGAGGAAGCACCCGGGAGGTGACCGCACGGGGCAGCACACGTCCCGCTCCAAGCTGACCAGCGAGCTGGGCAAGGTGATCAACGACGGCCTGGCCTACTACGAGCAGGACCTGTGGGACGACACCTTCGAGCCGGAGTACGCCACCATCAAGGTGAGGTCATGCTGTTGGTCACCTGTGAGCTACTCATGGGCTTTTTAAGCATCATGTGGTGAGGCCATTTTACAGTTTGTACGAGCATGTGCTACACAATATATATTAGTGAAATTTGGTTATTTCACTTTGGAGAAACATTTTCATTTTCAACTAAATGAACATTCAACCTCATTGGCAAAAATATGTATATATTGATTGCTTTAAGCAGGATCATAGATTAACACCAAGCATTACATGCCTGTAAAATGCATCAGAGTTTGAATGCCTCTGTTTTCACCTTACAGTCTTTGGTCTTTGTTTCTCAAACGTTGTCCCTTAGTGACCACCATCCTCTCTGGCGTGCTGCTAGCCTGTTGCATCTACATCTGTATCCATGGTAATCAACCTAGCTAGTTAGCTAACCTGCAGACCGGTTCCCGCAGGGCCCCGCCCTGTGCTCTCATTTCTCCCCTTGATCTCCAGTTTTTCAGTCTCATTCGTGATAGTTATGTGTGTGTCGTCATGACAGCGGTCATTTGAACTGGTGATGCTCGGTCCCTCTCGCTATTCAGAACATACTGTAAATTTTACTTGATCATGAGTAGGAAATATTGCCGGGTAAATAATTGTCCCAACTCCACCAATATCTGGGCAAAAGACGAGCTGTAAAAAGTGGGGCAATCATCAATCCAATCTACAAGAGGACGTTTACTAGATTAATTATGACAACGGTTTGCCTGTTGGCTAAACGTGACCGTTCTTATTTTGCATTTAGATTGGGGATGTAGTTGTTTATTTAAAAGCCACATATAAACGGAGACACAGAGTAAGTAAGTAAGTAAGTAAGTAAGTATTTATAAAGCACCTTTCATACATGTCATGTAGCTCAAAGTGCTGTACACAATTATAGGCATATATAACGATAAAAGCAATAAAGTCATAGTGATCAGTTAAGATCAATGTTTAAAAAAAAAAAAATAATAATAATAGTAACGTAAAAATGAAAATAACGTAAAAACAGTCATTTGCTTACCAGTTTGGGAGAACAGGTCCGCACAAACATTTCCGCTCAGTGGCAACCGGAAGTGCACTAAACCAATGCACTTGTATGGTAGGTAGCAATGTTTAGGTCTTATAATGCTAGTGTAGTTACGTTTTTATCAGTGGTCATAGTTGGGTCCATAGTGCTTTACCAAGTCCCATGGATCCATCAGTGGCCGTGTATTGTGTGCGTATGTACCCGTTCGCTCATGTGGTCAGTGGCCAGAGTTGGGTCCACAGGATTTATCCAAGTCCCATGGACCCATCAGTGGCCGCGTCTTGTGGTAGAAAGAAAGAAAAAGAAAAACGTATAAAGAAAACAGTCTAAAGTTTGAAAGTTTGGGAGGTCCGCAAAAACACGCCTTCAGCTCAGAAGCTGAGGCGTGTCAAAAACTTTTTAAAAACTGGAGGCGTGTCTCCTATTGTACCCATTCCTTCATCTAAAAAGTTTGAAAGTTTGGGAGGTCCGCAAAAACACGCCTTCAGCTCAGAAGCTGAGGCGTGTCAAAAACGTTTGAAAAACTGGAGGCGTGTCTCCTATTGTACCCATTCCTTCATCTAAAAAGTTTGAAAGTTTGGGAGGTCCGCAAAAACACGCCTTCAGCTCAGAAGCTGAGGCGTGTCAAAAACTTTTGAAAAACTGGAGGCGTGTCTCCTATGTACCCGTTCCTTCATCTAAAAAGTTGGGTCCACAAGGCTTATCCTAGCCTCATGGATCCATCAGGTTTTTCCAAGCCATAACTATTTGTAAGCTAGACTGTATAGGTACGTTTTTAATTTTCCTTTAAAAATGTGTATAGAGCTGGCGTTTCTGATTTGTGTTGGTAGTGTGTTCCATAGTTTTGGGGCATAGTTGGCAAATGCCATACTTCCTATCCTTTTTTGGTTTCTGGGCGTGTCTAGTAAACCTGTAGTGGATGACCGTAGCGTTCTTGAGGGCAGATAACTAACTAGGGAATTTGCTATGTATTTTGGGCCTTGCTCATTAAGAGCTTTATATGTTAGGAAAAGGACCTTAAAATCAATTCTATGAGTTATTGGAAGCCAGTGCAGAGTGGCCAGGACTGGAGTGATATGTTCTCTTCTCCTTGTATGAGTTAGTAATCGAGCTGCAGAGTTTTGGATAAGCTGAAGCTTCCCAATGGTTGCTTTGGGAAGACCAGTGAACAGTGCATTACAATAGTCAAGCCGACTTGATACAAAAGCATGAATAAGTTTCTCTGCATCCTTTTTATTTACGAAAGGTCTTACTTTCGCTATGTTTCTTAGGTGGAAGAATGACGTTTTCATGGCCTTATTTATATGAGACTTAAAGGTCAGGTCTGAGTCCAAGATGACACCTAGGCTTGTAACCTCAGTCTTTACATAGGATGACAGACTCCCCAGGTTTTTACAAAGCACTTCCCTTTTCGCTTTTGGGCCGATCAATAGGATTTCGGTCTTGCTTTCGTTTAATTTTAGGAAGTTATTGTTCATCCACTTGTTTATTGCTAACAGACAATTTGTAATGGACTGTATGGCTGTAGTGTTATTTGGTTCTGCGGAGATATATAGTTGTGTATCATCAGCATAACTATGGAAGCATACATTGTGGTCTCGAATGATGTCCCCGAGGGGCAGCATATATAGTGAGAAGAGTAATGGACCAAGGCAGCTTCCTTGTGCGACTCCAAAATTGCTGTCATGTTCCTCGGATACATTGTCTCCAAGCTTAACATAGAACCTTCTCCCCTTAATGTATGTTATGAGCCAATTTAGTACATGATCGGAAAAGCCAACCAGTCTTTCTAGACGACTGATCAAGATATTATGGTCAATCGTATCGAACGCTGCACTAGAACTAGCATCATAATACAGCTGCAGTCTAAATTACTTTCAACATAGAAATTGGCATTCTATCTTTATACAGCCTAAATTAGTCCAGCCCAACAAATCAAGTAGCTCAATACACTGTGGCAAGTTCATTTAACTTCAGACCCTGGCTCTAGACTGTTATAGTGATTAATGTCATTAAGGACAGGATCTTTTACATGAATAAACGTGTTTAGTAGGGGATATTTAGATGGCCATTTAAAAGTATTTCCCTGCATGATTTACTTGATTTAAATTATTACTTGTGCAGGGAAATACATTTTTAGACTGCATCTTAAAAAGCATGGCACCAGCAATAACGATGCACAGCAATGTACCGGTGTTTAATGCTTATTGTCATTCAAAACAGTCACAGTTAACATTTTGAATACGAATTTATTCACAACTAACAAACAAGCATTAAATAATCACACAAAGGCACCAACAATCGAACAGACGATGTATAGGGGTAACGAAATCAAAACAAAAAACAGGAACAAGACTTAACATTGCAACATTGACACAGTGACAGTTGATACGTAACATTGTAAGTAAAAGTAAACAATGCAAATAAAAACTGCAGCAAGTAAAGTTAATAAATTAAATAGAATCAACTCCACAATTGGAGCAATCGGCCTACCGACCGACAAAATGCTGCTAGCTCGGCTCCTCTCACATCCTCTCCTCTCCTCGTCTCCCATCCTCTCCTCTTTCATCCTCTCCCATCATCTCCTCCTCTCCCATCCTCCTCCTCTCCTCCTCTCCCATGCTCTCCTCTTCCATCCTCTCCTCCTCTCCCATGCTCTCCTCTTCCATCCTCTCCTCCTCTTCCATCGTCTCCTCCTCTCCCATCCTCTCCTCCTCTCCCATCCTCCTCCTTCTCTCCCACCCTCTTCTCTTCACTAACACAACATAACCACAGTGCCACCCCATGGATTTAATTGTAACTGCATGTTTCAGCTGAGGGTGAAAATATACTTTCTCTATACAGACAATAAATCAATTTGTGTTAATTTTGAGTGATGTTTCACTAATGGAGTATGTAGTTGGATAACGAGTAATCGATTACTCATACCCATCCCTAATATTTAGACAAATGTTCTTTAACTCAACCAATAACTGTAATGTTGCCTTACTGCGCTATAGAGCACAGTAGGAGGAAAGGGGTCCCTGAATATTGTGTATCACATATTCTTCCAGCACAAGCAAGCACAGGGTGCACTAGAGGTAGGTAAACATGCCCTTGCACTTCAATTTGATTGGTCTATTATGATCTTTCTTGAAATCTTAACAAGCTGTTTGAGTGCCTGTCAAGCAAAGCGGTATGACTCATAATAACTTTGCCAAACCTGAAAGTGAAACGTAACATGGATGGGGTATAAACATTGCAAGAGCAAAGAAAATGGACTTTGCAAAGGTTATGAGGTAGGAAATGTATTCAGCTTGTAGGCTATATAGAACAACATTAAGAAAGAAAGTTCTGCACACTTGCAAGTTTCTTTAATCAAACAAAGCCAAGCTTTCGGTCATTAGACCTTCATCAGGGCAACCACTATAGAACAACAGAAACCTCTTGTCTATTTGGGTGGAAATATGAATATAAATTAAAGTGAGTTGTTTACAAGAAACCCCTTTTGGATACCTATTTAAACTGGCATTCAACTCTTAAACCAAAGCTTTAATGATTTTAAATTGTGATTCCCCCCCACCCCACACATTTTTTATCTATGCTGTATAAAATAGCTGACTCAAAGCTCTTGTTCAAAGTGAAGTTTCTCCCTTGGCTTTTCCATTGTCAAAAGGCCCATACCCCAGGTCATGCCTGTATATTGACACTCTATCCTAGACAATAGTACTCAAATCAATACAATTATACACAGCATCACAGATACATAACTCAAGTGGGTTATTCTGAAGGCTTCCATGGCACATGGATTCCCATATTGGAGGTGTTTCTGCCCAAGGCTAGTTAATGGATTATTCTTTTAGCCGGACAGTTTCTGGATATGGCAGCCCCCACAGAACAGAAAGCTCCTGTTTGTTTGTTGTCATTGTTGCTCTCATTGTGCGCCTTCACATGCTCACGTGCTCACACATCCAGCGGCGTGTGGAACACGGGCTCTTGTTTATAAATAAACCCCATGGGCAAGGCCTCTGCCTGAGGGGTCTAGCAGATGGGCTTCTGGGGTAAAAAAAAACAACAACAACAAAGATGGACCTTCAAAGATCTGAGGAGACTTGGTTAAACATGGAGGAAAATGTGAGTCTTGCCTAAGTGATGGAGTATGATTAGGTAGGGGACTTGGAGGAAAATGTGAGTCTTGCCTAAGTGATGGGGTATGATCAGGTAGGGGACTTGGAAGAAAATGTGAGTCTTATCTAAATGTTTGGGTTGGAGACTTGGTTTAACATGGAGAAAAATTTTGAGTCTTGCCTAAATGTTTGGGTTGGAGACTTGGTTTAACATGGAGAAATATGTGAGTCTTGTCTAAATGTTTGGGTTGGAGACTTGGTTTAACATGGAGAAATATGTGAGTCTTGTCTAAATGTTTGGGTTGGAGACTTTGTTTAACATGGAGAAATATGTGAGTCTTGCCTAAATGTTTGGGTTGGAGACTTGGTTTAACATGGAGGGAAATGTGACCCCTAAGTCATGTGGTATGATGTTGTGATCATTTTGTCACCTGTGGGTTGCTGGCAAAGATGACTTGCAATGCATTGTAAGTATTGTATTTAAGGAAGGTTCAGGTCACCTCTGGACTGCTCAGTTATTGATATAGGCCTGCTTTAGCACAGCGGAGCACTCAGTCACAGGAGCCTAACAGCAGGGAAGTCAACATGAAGGGGAAAAAGGTGTTCCTGGCAGCCATGTTCTGCTGCTGTCTCTCCATCTCTAAACTCTTTCAGAAAAGGTCTGTTTTTACTCTTGAATCGGGATGCTGTTTTTGGTTTACATTTCCCATTTTGTGTGATACAATGAAATTATTATTCTGCTAAAGACGGATCAGATACGTGTACTATTGGTTCTCGTACGCTCATGTTCACTCTTTTTGTTTTGTTTTTATGAAGAAAGAAGGCTTTTCATTTTGTATAATCCACAAACGGCTTATCTGACATGTTTGGCGTTGTGTTGACTCATTGGGTCAATGAGGTCAATGTTTTAGTGTTGACTTTGAACATCCCATCTTCATTTTCATCAGGGAGTCCTTAGCTCCATAGTTTAATGTCACTGTTTCATTCTGGACTGAGTCATATGCAATCCTCTCGGATGGGGTCCCTGATACAAAATGTTATCAAATGGGGGGTCACAGCCAAATGTGTATCAGTTGGGTGTGAACCACAGGCATATAGAACGGGTTAGCCTATTCATGTCCACTTTACAGCATGGTAGGCTGGCAGTGGCAGCATACAGCATTAACATCGTTATGCGGACGCACAGCTCTAAAGCCTGTTTGTGCTGCCATGATACACTTCATCAGTATAGCAGAGACTCATGATACACTTCACCAGTATACCAGAGGCTCATGATACACTTCACCAGTATACCAGAGGCTCATGATACACTTCACCAGTATACCAGAGGCTCATGATACACTTCACCAGTATACCAGAGGCTCATGATACACTTCACCAGTATACCAGAGGCTCATGATACACTTCACCAGTATACCAGAGACTCATGATACACTTCACCAGTATACCAGAGGCTCATGATACACTTCACCAGTATACCAGAGGCTCATGATACACTTCACCAGTATACCAGAGGCTCATGATACACTTCATCAGTATACCAGAGACTCATGATACACTTCACCAGTATACCAGAGGCTCATGATACACTTCACCAGTATACCAGAGGCTCATGATACACTTCACCAGTATACCAGAGACTCATGATACACTTCACCAGTATACCAGAGGCTCATGATACACTTCATCAGTATACCAGAGACTCATGATACACTTCACCAGTATACCAGAGGCTCATGATACACTTCACCAGTATACCAGAGGCTCATGATACACTTCACCAGTATACCAGAGGCTCATGATACACTTCACCAGTATACCAGAGACTCATGATACACTTCACCAGTATACCAGAGGCTCATGATACACTTCACCAGTATACCAGAGGCTCATGATACACTTCACCAGTATACCAGAGGCTCATGATACACTTCACCAGTATACCAGAGGCTCATGATACACTTCACCAGTATACCAGAGGCTCATGATACACTTCACCAGTATACCAGAGGCTCATGATACACTTCACCAGTATACCAGAGGCTCATGATACACTTCATCAGTATAGCAGAGACTCATGATACACTTCACCAGTATACCAGAGGCTCATGATACACTTCACCAGTATACCAGAGGCTCATGATACACTTCACCAGTATACCAGAGGCTCATGATACACTTCACCAGTATACCAGAGGCTCATGATACACTTCACCAGTATACCAGAGGCTCATGATACACTTCATCAGTATAGCAGAGACTCATGATACACTTCACCAGTATACCAGAGGCTCATGCTATCCCTTAACATTCTCTGATCTCTATGTCCTGCATTTTAAATGGGCTGCCTTTCATCTAGTCCTTTTATCCAAAGCGCTTTACAACTTTAGCCTCACGTTCAATTATTCACTCACACACGCACACTGATGGCAGAGGCAATCATGCAAGGCGCCAACCTGCTTGTCACAAATCTGCTACTATCTTGGCTATAGCTGCAAAATTACCATGACGAGTAGTTTAATGCAAGTGACAGTTCTGTTATACATGGTGTTGTACAATGTGTTGTGCACCAACTAACCACTAACCCGGGGTGTCGTGTTTCTTTGCAGCAAGAGGTGGAGAACTTCAAGAAGGTCCACCTGATCAGCCGCGAGGAGTTTGACTGTCTGACCCCAGAACCCCCCGTTGACCCCAACCAGGAGGTCCCCCCAGGCCCCCCACGGCCACAGCAGAGTAAGGCGTAACACACGCGCAAGCACATACACAAGCTTATTCACTCACTTTATTAACGTACAACATTTCAGTCCTTAGACCTTCATCTCGTTAGCCTCATACGATAATTGCCACTCATTTTTCAAGATTTGGGGAAAAGAAGAAAAAACGAATTTTCCAGCAAATGTGTAAGTTTTTCATTTATATTTTGAAAATAAGGCACAAGGTGTATCAACAAGTTTGCAAAAATACAAAAACAACAACCATTGCGTAACAAAATATGTCATGGCTTAGGCATTATTTCCTCTTATATACATGTCATACACTAGGCTGTTGTTTTACTTGCCTAAGTCATGCAATCGTTGTCTGTGTATGTAACGTTAAAATGCACAAATTACACAAGTGAGTTAGGCAGATGGGGATTTATTTTATGTAACAAGCGTTCTGATTGGCTGAGGACAGAGGCACTGAGCCAGGGCGATGCAGCAGTGTGAGGAGAGGACAGTTAAGCAGAAATCTCAATTTGGCCAAAAAATTACTTTGGCAATTATTGTATGAGGCTAACGATCTGCTAAAAGGTAAACTTGATGAAGGTCTATAGGCCACAATATTTTAAGTCAATGAAGTGAATGCGAGGAATAAGAGTCTTCTCCTTAATTGTTGAAGTGGAAATTGCTTTGCTGGCTTCACTGCACACTTTAGCCAATTATCTGTTATCAGCTTTTAACGTGTCAGAAATCATCTCGATGAATGGCTGTTGCTGTGCACCAAAATGTCCTTTTACACGTTCCTCTCCTCTCGCCTCTTAAGTTCCCACAGACGCCTTGGCGAACAAACTATTCGGTGCCCCTGAACCTTCGACAATAGCGCGCTCGCTCCCAACTACCGTGCCTGACTCGCCCAACTACCGCAGTGCCCGGACGCCCCGCACGCCTCGCACCCCTCACCGGAAGGACCCCACCATGACGCCGCGCTTCTACCCCGTGGTGAAGGAGAGCCGGCCCGTCGATGCCAAGGTAACGTCCTGTATGGGTTCGGTTACATGTCTAGTACGGGTGGCTCCAGTAGGAATGGAACCTCTAACCTCGACAGTGTTAGTTTTATATCATCAGAAACCTGCTAATACATTTTATTGTCAGAAATCTATTATAAACTAAGTGTGGAAAGGCAAAAATTTGCTTTTCATGTTGTCTGAAATCTATTCTTATCTATCATATAGATTTTAATGATGAATCTTTTATGCCTGTCTATTTTATGTCTACATTACTGCTGTGAAGCACTTTGGGCTGCAATTCTCGTATGAAAGGTGCTATAGAATAAAAGATTATTATTACCCATTGAGCTACAGTACCATACTTTTCGCACTATAAGCCGCACTGGACTATAAGCCGCAGGTGTTTTAATGTTTAATTACCATATGTAAGGGTTCGTGCACAGAGGGGATTGTCACAATACTGTCGGACAAATAACAAGAATTAACTCATTTACAAGTTGTATTAAGTTTAGCAAATAAGGGAACAGATAAATAACATTTCAATGCAGTAAAAAAAAGCAATATCTTCGGGTTTGGTCCACATATAAGCCGCACCGTTATATAAGCCGCAGGGTCGAAAAATGGGGAAAAAAGCCGCGGCTTATAGTCCGAAAAGTACGGTATATAGGGCCATGTAACAAGTCGTCAGGCGTGTTGCTTTTCCTGTAACACTGATGGATCCAAGATGGACTGGCGTTTGTTAAATTAATTTAGTTGGGGCCGGATGATTATTGCCAAAATATCACATGACTGTGCCCTGCTGTTGAACATGGAGTGACAACTCCTCTCTTCTCCTCCTCCAGACCCCCAGGAAGAGGAAGACCCGGCACAGCTCCAACCCTCCCATGGAGTGCCACGTTGGCTGGGTGATGGACTCCAGAGAGCACCGGTCCCGTACCACCTCTGTCAGGTGAGAGAGCCTGGATTTACTGGGGATCTTTTTTTAAATATAGAAATGGGGGCAGAGGTGGCGGCTGGGTGGCGCAGCGGACATTGCGCTTGTCACCAACGCAAGAGACACCGGGTTCGACTCGTTGCCTTCGGCTTGGGCCAGCCGTCATACTAACTCAATTGGCAGAGTTAGCGGGTGGAAGTCGATGGGTGGTAATCTGGATGTTGTGGACAGCGACTCCTACAGGTCGGTTGGGGACGCCTGCACAGCAGAGACAGGAAGTGGCGGGGACACCTCGCCAATGAGAGTCCGCGCTGGCAGGTGAAAAGATGCGACAGGCTGCCTCCTCGTGTATCGGAGGGGACACGTGATGCAAGGCTTCTATCCTCCCTACAACCGGCCAGTGGGGGGCATATGCGAGCAACGTTCAAGACAGGGGAGGGGAGAATTGGCACAGTGGAATTGGGATGGGAGAAAAATTGAAAAAGAGGAGAAAAAGTGGATCAAAAACACAAAAAGAAATGGGGACAGAGCAGACAAATTACAAATGTACACAAACCTCATAATCACAGACGGCAGTACAACTGCAAATGATGGCCCCACTGGAAAACATTGTCAACATCTACAATAAGAATATATATATATATACATCATCTGTATCTTGTGTTTTCAGTCTGTTAAACTCACTCAATCATTTTAATGTAGCAAAATGGGATTGTCAAGCAAAAGTTTATGAATGTTTTAAAATATCAATATTGTATATATATATATAGTGTATAAATATGCACACAAAATATATTGATATATATATATATATTGACCCCCCTCCCCCCCCCCCCACTACTAGTAACAAATAACCGTTGGCTTGGAAGTCCATATTGCACTATATCTGTGTGTATACAGAAACACCAGCATGTAAACCTTGTATACAGACACCAGCATGTAAACCTTGTATACAGACACCAGCATCTAAACCTTGTATACAGAAACACCAGCATGTAAACCTTGTATACAGACACCAGCATCTAAACCTTGTATACAGACACCAGCATGTAAACCTTGTATACAGACACCAGCATGTAAACCTTGTATACAGACACCAGCATCTAAACCTTGTATACAGACACCAGCATGTAAACCTTGTATACAGACACCAGCATCTAAACCTTGTATACAGAAACACCAGCATGTAAACCTTGTATACAGACACCAGCATGTAAACCTTGTATACAGACACCAGCATGTAAACCTTGTATACAGACACCAGCATCTAAACCTTGTATACAGAAACACCAGCATGTAAACCTTGTATACAGACACCAGCATGTAAACCTTGTATACAGACACCAGCATGTAAACCTTGTATACAGACACCAGCATGTAAACCTTGTATACAGACACCAGCATGTAAACCTTGTATACAGACACCAGCATGTAAACCTTGTATACAGACACCAGCATGTAAACCTTGTATACAGACACCAGCATGTAAACCTTGTATACAGACACCAGCATCTAAACCTTGTATACAGACACCAGCATGTAAACCTTGTATACAGACACCAGCATGTAAACCTTGTATACAGACACCAGCATGTAAACCTTGTATACAGAAACACCAGCATCTAAACCTTGTCTACAGACACCAGCATGTAAACCTTGTATACAGACACCAGCATGTAAACCTTGTATACAGAAACACCAGCATGTAAACCTTGTATACAGACACCAGCATCTAAACCTTGTATACAGACACCAGCATCTAAACCTTGTATACAGACACCAGCATGTAAACCTTGTATACAGAAACACCAGCATGTAAACCTTGTATACAGACACCAGCATGTAAACCTTGTATACAGACACCAGCATGTAAACCTTGTATACAGACACCAGCATCTAAACCTTGTCTACAGACACCAGCATGTAAACCTTGTATACAGAAACACCAGCATGTAAACCTTGTATACAGAAACACCAGCATGTAAACCTTGTATACAGACACCAGCATGTAAACCTTGTATACAGAAACACCAGCATGTAAACCTTGTATACAGAAACACCAGCATGTAAACCTTGTATACAGACACCAGCATGTAAACCTTGTATACAGACACCAGCATGTAAACCTTGTATACAGAAACACCAGCATGTAAACCTTGTATACAGAAACACCAGCATGTAAACCTTGTATACAGACACCAGCATGTAAACCTTGTATACAGAAACACCAGCATGTAAACCTTGTATACAGACACCAGCATGTAAACCTTGTATACAGACACCAGCATCTAAACCTTGTATACAGACACCAGCATGTAAACCTTGTATACAGAAACACCAGCATGTAAACCTTGTATACAGAAACACCAGCATGTAAACCTTGTATACAGAAACACCAGCATGTAAACCTTGTATACAGACACCAGCATGTAAACCTTGTATACAGACACCAGCATCTAAACCTTGTATACAGACACCAGCATCTAAACCTTGTATACAGACACCAGCATGTAAACCTTGTATACAGACACCAGCATGTAAACCTTGTATACAGACACCAGCATCTAAACCTTGTATACAGACACCAGCATCTAAACCTTGTATACAGACACCAGCATCTAAACCTTGTATACAGACACCAGCATGTAAACCTTGTATACAGACACCAGCATGTAAACCTTGTATACAGACACCAGCATGTAAACCTTGTATACAGACACCAGCATGTAAACCTTGTATACAGACACCAGCATCTAAACCTTGTATACAGACACCAGCATCTAAACCTTTTAAAACCCTCTTTCCTTGTCCCATGGTGTCCTGTCCTCCTCCAGCTCCAATGCCAGTCCGTCAGAGGGCACCCCTGCCCTGGGGAACATCGGCTGTACGCCCCAGTCCCTCCCCAAGTTCCAGCACCCCTCCCACGAGCTGCTTAAGGAGAACGGCTTCACGCAACACGTTTACCACAAGTACCGCCGACGCTGCCTAAATGGTACGTTCAATGCATCTCTCCATCTCCATCTCTCTCTCGATGTCTCTCTTTCTCACCATCTTTGTATCTTCCTCTCTCTTGTTCACTGCCTCACGTTCACGTCATCCCACTGAAACGTTTTTTTAAATGTTCTCAGAGTCCTACCTTAAAATTCGACCTCTCTGTGTGTGAGATTGTACACCAGAGGCTCCTGTGAAAAAACTCCCCTCATCCGGTTATCGGCTCAGATCCTAGATGGGGCGACTTTGTTGCCAACTCTCATCATTGTCTCTGACTGAACCCTCACTCTCTCCACCAATCACAGAGCGGAAGCGGCTGGGTATCGGCCAATCGCAGGAGATGAACACGCTGTTCCGCTTCTGGTCATTCTTCCTGCGGGATCACTTCAACAGGAAGATGTACGAGGAGTTCCGACAGCTGGTGGTAGAGGACGGGAAGGAAGGTTACAGGTACAGTGAAACACAGAGACGTCCCGGGGACAATAAAAATAGTGTCTGGGACAGTAAAAGACGGTCCCAGGGTGGTAGATGGCATTGTCCTATGAGTTGGGACATTCCACTTGCGTTTCACCCTCAAAACATCTCTGCCCAAAGAGGTAAACAAACTGCTACTACCTACACTATTATACCTACCGTATATGCTACTACCTACACTACTATACCTATATGCTACTACCTACACTACTATACCTATATGCTACTACCTACACTACTATACCTATATGCTACTACCTACACTACTATACCTACCGTATATGCTACTACCTACACTACTATACCTATATGCTACTACCTACACTACTATACCTATATGCTACTACCTACACTACTATACCTATATGCTACTACCTACACTACTATACCTATATGCTACTACCTACACTACTATACCTATATGCTACTACCTACACTATTATACCTATATGCTACTACCTACACTACTATACCTATATGCTACTACCTACACTACTATACCTACCGTATATGCTACTACCTACACTACTATACCTATATGCTACTACCTACACTACTATACCTATATGCTACTACCTACACTATTATACCTATATGCTACTACCTACACTATTATACCTATATGCTACTACCTACACTACTATACCTATATGCTACTACCTACACTACTATACCTATATGCTACTACCTACACTACTATACCTATATGCTACTACCTACACTACTATACCTATATGCTACTACCTACACTACTATACCTATATTTCCCTCAACATATTGAAGAAATATTATTGTTCCCCCCATATTCTTGTCTAGTCTATTTTTATCAATAAGAACCAAAAATGTGTTGAAAAAAGTTAATTTCACAGCGTCTGCAGCCTTATTTATTCACTGCGTCCATGGAAACGATGATGAACGCAGCCATAGCGGTATGGATTCCTTATGCAGAAATTACATTGAACTATAGTCTCTTTTGCTTTTCTGATAACTACATCACTGCTTAACTCATAAATGTTCATATGAGCTTATTGAACCGCTAAATGAGCCGTGTGTTGGTCCCAGGTATGGTTTGGAGTGCCTGTTTAGGTACTACAGCTAAATGAGCCGTGTGTTGGTCCCAGGTATGGTTTGGAGTGCCTGTTTAGGTACTACAGCTAAATGAGCCGTGTGTTGGTCCCAGGTATGGTTTGGAGTGCCTGTTTAGGTACTACAGCTAAATGAGCCGTGTGTTGGTCCCAGGTATGGTTTGGAGTGCCTGTTTAGGTACTACAGCTACGGCCTGGAGAGGAAGTTCAGGCCAGACATCTTCAAGGACTTCCAGGAGGAGACCGTCAAGGACTACGAAGCTGGTGAGATGTTATTATCATTGATTATGTATGTGATATATGACTGATTTATACTGAATGTTTCATATTTGTATGTGTATATCTGTGAGGAACCCAGGAAGAATAGTCAACACGTCGATGATGACTAATGGGGTCCTAATAAACATAAACACACACACACACACGTTTACTTAGACCAATATTGGGGACACAGCATTCCCGCACCATGTCATCCAATATGTCCAAAGTAGGTGTTGCACATATTGGCATTAAAAACTCTTATGGATCAACTTTAGTAATGTTTTTCCTTTGTAAGACTATTAGGGCCATCATTGACTAAATTCCTAGTTGACTAATAGTCATAGGACCTTTTGTTGACTAATCAATTAGTGGATTAAATCGACAAATGTGTAAAATTGTGTTTCCCAGTCTAGTGCTTACCAGAGACGTGCTTATCATTTTAAATCTAGTGCTTAACAGACGTGCTCATCATTTTAAATCTAGTGCTTAACTCATTCAGGGCCATCCACGTAATATTACGTGTTTACCCAACAACCGTTGGGTGCCAGCCACGTAATATTACGTTTTTGGTTCGTTTTTCTTTTTTTTTCTCTATTAATATCCTATTCACTGTCACAGAGCTGTATTTTAGCTGGAAAAGGCATATTGGGACTCCGAAAGTGCAGTACCGGCCAGATCCTGGTAGTGGCGCTGTCTCGAGAATGCAGTAAACCCCTGTTGCAGACCTGGTGTCACACTGTTTACGCTCCGGGCAGACTTTTCTGTTAGTCTGAAGCGAGGACTTCACTCGATCGCATGGAATACTTCTTGGGATGCCGAAATTCATTATGCAGTAAAGGATTATGGCATGGGCCAATGGACATGATCTACCAGATGGCGATCAAATAATCAGAAACGACCCCCCCCCCCCTTTTCATGCATTCATGATGGAACATAATACCGATCATATGCATTTGGATTTTTAACTGTCGTGTGTAGGGACGAAACGCCAATGGATTTAACGTTATTAGCTTAGCGCCTTATAAATAGCCTTGCAGGAATTATCCCAGATCATTATGATATAACACTCATATTCACCACGGTATAAAACAGGAACAGAATATAGATTTAGCTCTACAAACAACGTGATGCACAGTGAAAAGGTTTAATGGAAAGCTGTATTCTGTACTTCTGTATGACAACTATTAAAGAAACTTGAAACTTAACTGCAGCGGGCCCAGTCTAATAGCCCGGCACTGATTGAGTTAACAGACGTGCTAAATTTTTTTTTGAAAATAACTCATTCTGCACTAATTGACATCTTTGTTGACTAAGACCAAACTAACCGATTAATCCACTAAAGACCAACATTTATTACAAGTCTAATGGTGTGATGGGAGAGAGGTAAAGATCTCATCAGACAACTTGAGCCTTTCCGCCGTCACACTGACTGATCTGAGGCACCGGCTGGCCGGCCGACACGTCATTTCAGCATCAGTTTCACTTGCACCGCTTGCCCAGCTCAACATATTCACACCCATGTATAGACATGATGTCTATCTGCTTCCTGTTATCTAACCCGCCTTTAGCTCCGCTGTCCGGGTGAAAGTGTTATGCCACACAGATGACACATAAAAAGGCTTTCGTTCTCATGTTGTATCATATTGTGCGACAGTCGACAGATCCTGGAGCTACTCCATGAACAGTGCATACTGCATAGTGGACCAGCTCCTAGGACACTATGACGGTGAACCGTGGTGATTTTACTTGATTCGAGTACATGTTCTGATTCGCAAGCCGTACATTTAAACGAAGCTCATTTGGATGTAGTAGGTCAAACTACATTTTTATGAGCCTCAACTTTGGTCAGGAATTCATTGTCATTGTGGACCAACTCTGGATGACATTCAAGTATTTTTGCTCCGATTTCCAGCTTAGGAAGACAGTTGTAGTATTAATACTGACTTCACTTAACTTAACTGTGCAAGATCACTAGAATAGCACAATGTGAATTATGTTTTAGGGTGGATTTTCCCTTTATTGTACCCTGTGTTTCTCTGCTTGGTGCCTTTTCTGAAACCAAATTGGGAAACTTGCTGTTCTGAATGCATTCTCACTTTGTTATCATTCCCTCTCTCTCTCTCTCTCTCTCTCTCTCTCACTCTCACTCTCACTCTCTCTCTCACTCTCCGTCTCTCTCTTTCACTCGCAGGCCAGCTTTATGGATTAGAAAAGTTCTGGGCCTTCCTCAAATACTCCAAAGCCAAGAGCATGGAGATCGACCCCGAGCTGCAGGAGCACCTCAGCAAGTTCAAGCGTCTGGAGGATTTCAGAATTGATGTGAGTCGATGGTTCTTTTTTTTTACAGTGGATGTATAACGCTTCATGTTTTTTTTCTTTATGTATTTAGTTTGGGAATACCAACAAGTACCGGTATATTTCACATAATTTCAATTCACATCAGTTCCCATTTTACAATATGTCTTTTAGCCCCCCCCCCCCCCCCCCCCTCTCCCCATTACACAAAAACAAACAAACATAGAGGAAAAAAAGAAAAAATAACAATAAAAAAGATATACCACTTCCACATTCAAGCTTGTACCATAAGTCAAGGATTCTTTAGGTTGCATTCATCACCATTGTGAACGTAAATGCTTAAGGCTGCGTAAGAAACTACAACAATCATCAAACAACTAGGTTATCAGGTAAAGTCAGGTAAAGTCCACCAACATGGTTCAGGACAGGACCCCAGACGAGCAGAAATCTGTCTTTAGTGAGTATTTAATCTTAATCTCTCTAGATGAATGAATAGACCTGTCTCAAACCCTGCCCCTTTTCTTGATCCTCCAATCACAACTGTCGCTTACCTCGGACAAACCAAGTTTGTCCGAGGTAAGCGACAGTTGTGATTGGAGGATCAAGAAAAGGGGCAGGGTTTGAGACAGGTCCATTGCATAAGATCGCTCAGCCATACCGAAGCTTGTGGTGGGTGTTTTGATTTCCATTGTAGTAAGATGCTTCATGTTTTGTCCATGTGACAGACACGCCCACTTTTACTTTCTGTTTATTTGCGTCGACTTGGACATTTTCCTTCAGCTCGACGAGCTTGGCTAAAATGAGATAAAATACATAATCATTCACTTTTATTATGTTTGGTCCCAGCCCCCGATGGAGGAAGGTGGCCGCAGGAGACACTCGTCCTGCGGGGACGGCCGGCGCCGGCACCCCTCCCAGCCCTCCAGCCGCCCCAACAGCCAAGCCGGCTTCGGCCCCAGCCCTGCACCCTTCGCCCCGGGCCCCACTGTCCGGAACGATGCCAAAAACACCAGCCAGAAAGCCGCATCAGCAACTCCTCCTGCCCCAGCCTCTGCATCAGATGCCAAGGCATTAAAGTGAAACTGCGCAAAACACACCCGACCCACATGGATCTATATACATCTGTCATCTAGTCGCCACGGGAGGGGGAGGGGGAGATGGGGGGGGGGGCGGGGGTCCAGCCCTTCATGCAAGCATGAGTTTTTCAAAATATATATATATATTTTATTCCTATGATGAACTTGTGATTTAGGAAGACGGAAGAAGAAGGTTAAAAATAAGGCGCTTCCAATTTGATTTCTTTGGGTTTTAAGAAAGAAAAAAATATACCAATTTGTCTTTGTTGAGACAAAGGTTGAAGGAATGAATGAAGCGTCTGATGTTTTTCTTTTCTTTGGAAAAATCGTGGTGAATTACTAGTACATGGGGAAAGGATTAGCTATTTTTGTTTTTTAAAGGACAGAAAAGATACATCTTGTGCCCTCTCCCTTTGTGTCACTGGACCCCCCTCCCCCCTCTCTATCTGATTGGCTCTATCCTGCTGGTGGAAGGATGCCTGATTCCTCACTCGGATCATTATTTCTTTGGAGCGACTGCTGGGATTGGAAAAAACTGAAAATTGAACATTTTAAAAGATTGGATTTAGTTTAGGAACATATGAGAGGAACCGCAATGAGAATTTCACCAAACCAAATGATCAAGAGAGGAGGAGAGAGAAAAAAACAATACAAGTGAAAGTCTTGTACCAATCCCCAGTATGAACATGAACGTTGAAAGTTGCCTTATTTTAACGGTTTTTTTTGCTTAACTTGTGCCCGCCACCTTAACGTCGATTGTACAGCATTGAAAAATTACAATTCACGCAATGGTGGTCACCATCTCCAGCCATGGCGACTTGATGGGATGGTGCCAAGGCTGCCCCCTAGACCCCCTCACCTTTCTGAACAGTCTTCCAAGTGTCATATGGTCTGTTACAAGTCCTCTCATTCCCCCATCCCTGTGTTTGCGACTTGTGGCTTTTTGTGCTAGAATGCTTCAATGGAGGCACATACCCTCCCAAAAAAACAAACAAAAAAAACGCTTTACCGGGGGCACACACCCTCCTACTCCCACCTCGGACCCCTCTCCCTCCCGACCCACTTTCTACCCCCATGGACTCTCTCCATCCATCCATCCATCCGACATACATCCATCCATCCATTGATTGACCACCATTGAGAGTTGAGACTACAAGACTGGAATCACCAATCCGGATTACTTGAAGAAACCAGGGTTATCAGAGGAGGGCTGGCTTTGCTGTGGGGTGCTTTTGGGGGAGACGGGTGGTGGGCTGTGGCGGGGGGGGGGCTCGGGGCTAGAGGTTTCAACATTGGCGGAGGCCCTGCGACCTCATCCAACCACTGCTACAGGACGACAAGGCACTTGCTCGGTCCCCAGCCTGGCTTGGCGTTGTGCCCTCACCACCTCTCCCTATTTTTACATACATATGCATACAAAACAATTATTGACACACACAAGCACGCTGAAGAGGAATCTCACACACGGATCACACACACATTCATACACCGCTCTGTATCTTCCTGCAGACAGTGGGTTCCATTTGAAGAACTAGAGTAACCAATGGACAAATGGGAGAAAAGAAAAAAGAAATAAGAATGACCTGCTCCACCTCCTACACACCTTGTCGCATTGACCTGTCTCAAGCCCTGCCCCCTTTTATTGATCCTCCAATCACAACTGTTGCTTCCCCCTCTTGACAGAGAAAGCAACAGTTGTGCTTGAAGGATCAGGAAAAGAGGGCAGGGCTTGAGATAGGTCAATCAATTGGGGAGGGGGGGTAATATTCTGGTCAGTCTACCATACAGTCAACTGAACTCTAAATAATCTAGTATGGATAATTTAATCTTTATCCAACCTGAGTACTGGTGATATCACATAGGTGAGTGATTTTTATTATTTTCTTTTTTCCTTTATCCACTAATGTAAATGTGAATTCGACAGATGAAGATGGATTATTACGACTCCCTGCTACTTGTTTATAGAACAGATTATATATTCGCCTTACATGTGTGCATACTTTTTATTTTTTATTTTTTATTTCAACTTATTTCTAGCTATGCTATGGAGATGGTTTATGTCTCAAGTGTTGCGTTTGTGGAAACATCTGTGGACTTCAGAAATGGGAACATAGTAAGAAAAAATTAATAAAGGGAAAATTTACATTAGGGCGTCAACACAGACATTCAATGCAAAAGAAAGGAAAGAAAAAGCATAGCCAGACAAGCTGTGGAAATTGATGTTTAAATCAGTTAATTTGCTGGATTTTATTTTTTATTTTCTTAATGAATCTTGTTTACAAATTGCTTGAGCTTATGCGGAACACTGAGGTGTTGTCCACTAAACGGACATTTCAACTGTCTGCAAACTGTTTTAACAGTCATGAGTGAAACAGCTAGTGGTTAAATATCCTACCCCCCCCCCCCCCCCCCCCCCCCCCCCCCCCCCCCCCAATAAGCATTGCGCGAAGCATTGGTTCTTTTTTCAGAATTACACAAATTAGCTTGTCCATCTGGTGGTGATTGGCTGGTAGTTCCCTGTGTTAGGATGTCCAGTCTCGTCATGTTAATGTTGATGTTTTGTTTTTATTTAATTTTATTTCTTTTAACTGCCATTGTTGGATGATGATGAAAAAAAAATGTTAGTGAGGATTAACTTTTGTTTTTAGCTTCTTTTCTGTCTTGTTGGCTTAACTCAAGGGAGCTGCGGGTGAATTCAGGAGACTTTATAATTGACAAATCACTCACTCAAGAATCATTTACTCAAGGATTAAAGACAAAAAAATGAATGAGGGGGGGGGGGGATATAACAAAGAAAAGAAACTCCATACATTTCCCAAGCCAGTCGGTCCTTTGAACGTGTGAGTTGGTGTGTGACTGTAGGACTAGTGGGTGACCACCAGGGATCGTCTTCCTCAGAAAGCCACACTTCTCTTCCTTCCCTAATGTGACTGTTCTCACCTCTGCCCCCCCCCCCCCAGACACACATTGGACTGGGAATGGGGGAGCAGGTGGCTTTGGTTTTCAGCCTTCTCTAATTAAAATAGCACCAGAAACTCTGCTGAGCCTTACTTATATGGCACTCTTAATTGAACTGTAGGGGTAGCCATGCCTGGTGCCTCGGCAGTTTCACGTGGACTTTGCCGGAAGGCCCCCGACACTGGAGAGATGGATTAGAGGAATTAATTGGAAAGGGGGAGGAAGGAAAAGACGGAGAAAGAGAAGGTGCGAAAGAGAAATGGAAAAACCCATCTTGGGTTTTTATGATCGGAGGAATATGGCTGGCTATGATGTCTGGAGACTGAAAAAAAAGGACAAAATTCCATAAAGCCATATAAATAGCCTACATAACTGTATATGAACCATTAAACATGTTAATAGTTCATTACCATTTCAATATCTTAGGCTTATCATGAGATGAAAAAAAAGATGAAAATGAAGAAAATTGAACAAAAAAATATATAAAACAGAAAAATGTAAAATACTTGAATGAGATCTTGTATTATAACATTTAATATTCATAATACCTGCTTTGTAGGCTGATGTGATTCGCTATTAGTGTTATTTGTAATTTGTAGTAATTATGCTTTTCCTTAATAAAGAAAAAAAATCATAAAATGGACAAAAAAACCTTAACCCCTTTTGTTGTCGAGTGGTTATTCATATTTTGAGTGAGAGGGGATGATTGTGAATGTAATGTGATTAAAATATACAGTGCCTTGCAAAAGTATTCAGACCCCGGATTGTGGCTGAGATGAAGTCTTGTTTTTTTGTTGTAATGTCAATGTTTTACTTGGATTCTTTGACTTGATCTATTGCTTGTGGCAGAGCGCCCAGCAAGGAGGCCACATGATGACCTGTCTTCATTCACATACTTCATCAATGTTTTTGTTGCAAACTCTCATGCTAGTTATTTTTGTACTAATTGTACAGCAGATATTTTAAAGAGAACTGAAATAGGCTGCTTGCATAAATTAAAAACCTACATGTTTTATATTTGGTAAAAACTAAATCCACTTTTTTCTGCAATAATGGATTTAAGTCTTTTCGGTTAAGTATTTACCAGCATTGCACACTGTTTGGGAGTGATTTTTGCCTTTTCTTGGCAGATTTGAGCCTGGTTGTTCAGGTTGGCTGGATGGTGCTTGTGGACCAGATCCACAATGGGAAGATCCAGACTGACTGGGCCACTGTAGTACATCAACTTGTCTTATTAAGTCACTCCAATGTTGCTTTGGTCTTGAGCTTCTGATCGTTGTCCTGCTGGAAACAGGAACCTTCTCACCAGCTTCAGTTATTTTTGTTGGACTGAAGCAGCTTCTCATGCAGTATTCCCCCATATGTTGTATTGTATTCCTTTTCATTCAAATAAAATATGTCCAATCCCTGCTGATGAAGAGCATCCTGCATGACGCTGCCACCATGTCTATACGTCACTGGAGGGATGTTGGTCAATGTTAGGTCTGCCACAACATTTTGGTCAATGTTAGGTTTGTGCCACATAACACTTTGGTCAATGTTAGGTTTGTGCCACATAACACTTTGGTCAATGTTAGGTTTGTGCCACAACACTTGGGTCAATGTTAGGTTTGTGCCACATAACACTGGTCAATGTTGGGTTTGTGCCACAACACTTGGGTCAATGTTAGGTTTGTGCCACATAACACTGGTCAATGTTAGGTTTGTGCCACAGCACTGGTCGATGTTAGGTTTGTGCCACAACACTTTGGTCAATGTTAGGTTTGTGCCACAACACTGGTCGATGTTAGGTTTGTGCCACAACACTTTGGTCAATGTTAAGTTTGTGCCACAACACTTTGGTCAATGTTAAGTTTGTGCCACATAACACTTTGGTCAATGTTAGGTTTGTGCCACATAACACTTTGGTCAGTTTTGGTCTCATCTGATCACCACTACAGCTTGTCCCACATCTTAATGGAGGCACTCTAATGCTTTCTGACAGACTCCAGACGTGCTTTCCTCTTGTCCTCTTGACAGTTTTATGCAGAACCCTTTATATTGTGCACCTTTACTCCACTCCAGCTCCTTCCAAGTGATTGCTGGCCTCGGTTTGGGTCTCTTGAGTTGCTCTGACAGCTTTTCCAGGCATTGCCTCGTGGTTTGTATGTATTACTTTTTGTCTTGACTTCTGTAGAATACATTTCTTGTCCACTGGTTATTCATGTTTTGTGAGTGGAAAAGAATGGTTGAGAATGTATACATGCGCTGGGGTAGTTCTCAACTAATTAGTGGACTAATAGTCTTAGTACTGTCAAATAATTTCATGACTTGATTTAATCAACAAATCTGTGAAATCCAATACTTCCCAGGAAATAATGCATGGAAATAGTGATGTCATTCAGGACATTGAATCCTTGTGTTGTGTTCATTACAGTTCCATGAAATTATGTACAGTTGGTGGGAAAATAGCAATACCATGTCTTACAGTTTTTTACGACTGCTTTGAAGCATTTAGCACATCAGAGTTTCAATGTGCAAAACTCTTAACACAGAATGCTATACTGCTAATTTTGGGTTAAAAATGCAATATAGCATGCAAAATTAAAATACCAGTGTCAAATCAGAGAATAGTATATGCAAAAGCAAAATATTATAACAGCACCATCACATTAGATATTTCAAACAATTAAGTGAACAACTGAACCAAATTAGATTATATGTCCTGCAAAAGTGTATCAGTGTCAGAACAGTCGATATGTTCATCGTTGAAGTTTAATTATTGGTGCACTTTTCAAATACAATGGTCATTATCAAATAATGCGGTCAAACACAATATACTTGTTACCAAAATAGACTATGCAATGGTAATTTCCTCATAACCCCTGTGATAGACTGCAGTAATAGTGCTTGTGTTTTTATGAAATATTATTTTATTTGAAGTTTAATTGTTACAGTAAAGAAAAATACATACAGTAAAGCTGTATTTTACAGTAAAAACAGTTACTGTAAACAAACTATTGTTAAAAAATATATATATAATAATTGCTTTTGGCCAAAGAATTTCATCGACGTCACATCTGACCGCCATGTCTACAAGTGCCCTCTCCTGCTGCACAGAGAGAAGAAGGCCACGTCCTCCACTTGGTGGTGCTCGTTCAGTTCTAATGTACAGTAACGATAACAATTACAAAAATAATTCACACCCACACCTTTATGAAATATACTGTAACAGACAACAATATCAATTTCACAATTACTGTAATTTCAAAATACAGTTCCTGTACAGTAAATTACACATATTGACCAATTATCTCTCTTACTGTAAAACATCGTATAATGGATGCCACCGTTGACCTGTTCAGGTTTGGCTGCACAACCCTGCCAGCTTCAGCCAGTGTTAGACCTTGGTTTACTGTATTACGTGGTCAACAATTGTGGTTATAATTTCATTTGAGACAGATGTTCTTCTGCCTCCTTGGCCACGACCATGACCCTGTCTTTCGTTGCCAACCTCAGCTGCACCAACTTGCTCCATGTTGCTCCTTTCTTCAGGTTTATAAGCAGCCTTTTATGTAGTGGTGAAGAGATTATCAATTGTATTGCAATGCTACTCACCTGGGCAAGGTTGTTGAAAGTAATGAGACAGTACAAACACTTGTTGAATTGATTTAGTGATCTGCCTGTGTAGCAATAAGCAATTGAACATTGACGTAGTATTAGGTGGCTGTATTCTGAGACTGGAGCATATGATTTAGAGTTTGGCACTTTGTATTAACAGTTTTGCACTTTATATGTAAGCATAGCATTTAGTATCTTAGAGTATGGATTTTGAAAGTCAGTTTGGCAATTTGCATTTTGAGTTTTGCACATTGAAACTGATGTGCAAAATGCATCAAAGCAGTCGTAAAAAACTAATAGGGACTGTTACCATTTAATTGAGCTGTAATTAACACAACACAATGATTCAATGTCCCCAATGACATCACTGGTGGCCATATTCAAACTCATTTACTCTCAATAACTGTCAAACTAAATGAATGTGCAAAACTGTTTTAGAGTTTTGGGATGTGTGAGATATAAATCAGCATAGTTTTTTTGGTGAAGTGCCCCTTTAAGCCTTGCAACAACTAACACATGTATTGTTTGAAAAACTCACTAGGAAGGTGTTCTGTCTGTTATTTCTACAGATTTCTGAATGTAGTTGGGGGGGGGGGGGCTTCTCTTTATAAACCAACCAAATGTAGGCACTGTCTACACTCTATAATCATAGACAGGCAGTAGGTACACTGTCTACACTATAATCATAGCCAGACAGTAGGTGTCTACACTCTATAATCATAGACAGACAGTAGGTGTCTAGTACACTCTATAATCATACAGACAGTAGGTGTCTGTCTACACTCTATAATCATACAGACAGTAGGTGTCTACACTCCAGACAGTAGGTGTCTGTCTACACTCTATAATCATACAGACAGTAGGTGTCTACACCCCCTCCCGCGTGTACGCCTGGCGCCTATGACGGCAGCCAACTAGTACGCGTGCTGGAGGGGGGGGCCTAAGACTGTTTCATCACCAAAGTCCTATCCCCCAGTCCATGCCCCCTCCCTCTGGACAATCTTTTCCGCCCTCCCTCCCGCCACCTGGCGCGACGACACTTTGTTTCAGACACTTTGTTGTTGTTGCAGCCGACTATCGCATATGGCGTCTCAGGCATTCTGCTGATGACATGTGTCAACAAATGTACATGTCTGTGTGAATTTATGTTGTGCCGTTGTTACTGTAAAAATTTTATGAGTGTGATTTGTTGTTATTAATGAGATGATGAGCTGTATGTGTGTGTCACTGGAATTTCCCCAAGGGGATTAATAAAGGAATATCTTATCTTATCTTATCTCTTATAACTTCTCCAGCGCATTTAACACCATCCAGCCACTGCGGCCAGGAGAAGCTCACTGGGATGCAGCTGGACCGGAGAATGGTGGGATCACCGACTACCTCACCAGCAGACCTCAGAGGTGCTGGTGAGCAACACCGGCGCTCCCCAGGGTACCGTGCTGTCACCATTTTTGTTTACCCTCTACACCTCCGACTTCCGCTACAACACAAGGAAGTGCCACCTGCAGAAGTTCACCGATGACTCCTCCATCGTCAGCTACATTGTGGACGACGATGAGGCTGAATACAGGGCTCTGGTGGAGAGCTTCATAGGGTGGTCCGACAGTAACCAGCTCCAACTCAACGTCAGGTGGTGGACTATCGGAGAGGTAGGAAAGGCCCCCCTTCTCTCATAATCCTCGGAGGGGAGGAGGTAGAGATGGTGGAGTCCTACAAGTTCCTTGGAGTTCACCTGAACACCTGGAGTTCCCTCCATCTACAAACTCGCCGCTGTCACCCCTGTGCTAAAAAAAAACACCCTTGACCCATCCAACCGCTCCAACTATCGCCCTTTCTCCAATCTCCCTTTTTTCTCCAAAACACTAGAGCGCATTGCTGCCTCCCAACTTCACTCCCATCTCCAGTCCAACACCCTCTACGAACCCCGTCAGTCTGGCTTCCGTCCATCTCACAGCACCGAAACTGCACTGGTCAAAGTCATCAACAACCTCCTCATCGCCGCTGATGCTGGTGCCCTCAACATCCTGATCCTACTTGATCTTAATGCAGCCTTTGACACAGTGTGTCACTCCATCCTCCTCCAAAGGCTGCACCAACTGGGTGTTGAGGGCACAGCACTTGACTGGTTCTCCTCCTACCTCACCGACAGACATCAGTTCATCTCCCTCTCTGGCCACACTTCTTCCACCTCCTCAGTCACACAGGGGGTCCCCCAAGGCTCAGTCCTCGGCCCCCTGCTCTTCATCTGCTATATACTCCCCCTTGGTCACATCATCCTCAAATACAACCTCCACTTCCACTGCTACGCCGACACCCAAATCTACATCAGCACACAATCCCCCCACAACCCACTCCTCAGCCACATCGAGTCCTGCATATCAGAACTCCAAACCTGGCTGACTCACAACCTCCTCAAACTCAATAGCGACAAGACAGAACTTTTCATCATCGGCACCAAAACCACCCTCAGCAGATCCGGACCCATCACACTCACTATTAACGACTCAACCATCACCCCCTCCCCCCTAGTTCGCAACCTCTGCGTCATCCTGGGCCCCACCCTCTCATTTTACCCCCATGTCCGCTCCATCGTCAAAACGTCCTACTTTCACCTCTGCAACATCGCCAAAATTAGACATTGCCTCTCCCCCCCCTGCTGCTGAATCCCTCATACACACCTTCATCTTCTCCCGCCTCGACTATTGCAACTCCCTCCTCACTGGCATCACCTCCCGCTCCCTCCATAAACTGCAGATGGTCCAGAACTCAGCCGCCCGCCTCCTCACTAACACCCGGTCCCGTGACCACATCACTCCTGTCCTCCACTCTCTCCACTGGCTCCCGATCAAGGAACGCATAAACTTCAAAACACTACTCCTCACCTTCAAAACCCTTCATAGCCTGGCCCCCCCCTAACTGACTGACCTCCTTCTCCCCTACCGCCCCACCGTTCCTTCCGGTCCTCTTCCACTGCTTCCCTCACTGTCCCGTCATCCAAACTTAAATGTTTTGGTGACCGGGCATTTTCACAACCCCAACTTTGGAACACCCTCCCTCAGACTGTCCGAGACTCTCCCAAGCATACAACCTTCCCTACCCATAACCACCCTCCTCCTACCTACCCCCTCCCCTTCCCTACTTTCTCTCTTCTCCTGCCCCCCCCCCTCGGTTTCCTTACTTCCCTGATTGTTCCCCTACTGGACTCTGTATTTGTTACTTGTTACCCGTGGTTTTATGTCCTGCTTAATTTGTTTTGCTCATTGTCAGCGTATTTGGGTTCTTGAAAAGCGCTTTATAAATAAAATGTATTATTATTATGAAGAGCATGTTCAGCCTGGCTAAGACTCACCCCCCCCCCCCCCCACTCAAACTTGGGTGCTATGGTGTTGAGTGCATAGTAGTAAAGACATAATAGTATCGTAGACCAGTAATATAGGTGTTGTGAAGGGCCAGATTAAACCGAATATATATATTTATTTATATATATATATTTAATTGTATTTGTATATTCTCCAATATTCCCTGATATCCCTTGTATATTCCTTGTACAATATGCATTGAATATCCATTCTAGCCTACTGAACATCCCATAATAGTCTCCATTCTACTATTGGTCGAGACCTTGGTGCCAGGCTGCCATACCCCCCAGACCCAGTTCAAACGTACCGCTCAACATGTACGAACAAGTCCTAGTTCCGCGTAGGAATCTGGCTACCGCACCACTAATGGTACTATTTGTTCATAGTGCGTATATATACTGCGCTACTAAAGTAGGACTTCCTTTTAGTCCAGTTTCTTACCCTCCAATAGAGTGACAGACGTAAAGCCTCCCCGCGACGCCACGTGTGGGAGTAAGGCCAAGTTCGGCCTACCATCGGTATTGAGACATCGTGTATATTAATATTTGAATAGTCATATTTGGCACTATATCGTCGAGTTGGACGTAGTCTATTAAGCTAATAATAGTCTATTCATATGTAGTGCTTCGTGCGGTGAGAATACTATCGTAGTCAGTACCACCATCGTTTCGGGTAGAACTGGCTGCTTATCCAGGGTGGCCGACCCCATGTGAGGCTGCACCCGAGGAGCCCCAGAGCCGACGAGCGAGTGGACCTGCATACCGGATTATTCTACCGACGACAGCCCGCCTTCCCAGGCACGGATTATGCTTTGTATACAGTGATTATTCTATGGATAAAGACCAACACTGCCGTGTGTTGGAAAACCCCCCCCCGGAGAGGACGACAGGTGAGGAGACGCTCTACATGACGAGGTCGCTTCACGTCTCTCCATCGTGGACCGGAGGAAGCCGGCCCACAGAGAGTCCAACTGCTTTCATCTGTGGATCGAGGATCGCTGAGGCACCGAGCCGCACAACCGTGGGTTCTCCCAGGATACCCTCGGCCAGACGGATACAGCCAGACTCTACCCCCCCCCCCCCTTCTCCAGTTGTCTTACAAGCGACCGGAATTCCCCCCTAGTGTATCCAGTTCTATAATCATTAAAGTATCATTGCTATTATTCCTTAAATATTCCAGGTTGTATATTTACCGCCTGCGCCACCAGAGATTGGACGTTCTCTATTGATATACCAACGAATACTCATTTGCCATAAAAGTGCATCCTATTTCAAATCATAAATGTAATTAAGTGATTGCTCTACATACCTTTTGCTATGTATTAATTATTATTAAACGCAGACTTTCGACTTGGTACATTTGTGTTGGATCGTTTCATCTACGTGGGAGTGTTTACCATAATTATTTATGCCTAGTACTGGGTGGCCAGAGTCTAAAGTACAAGAGGTAGTGGTAGTAAGTATCATATCTAACAATACAGTCAGGGAATTGTACCCCTCAGTTACAATTGGTCCTTCGAGCCGGAGGGTAATTAGTGTAATATTAATATAGTGTTATTAATATTGAAATGGCCTATGATGAACACTCCACGAAACGATCCTCCTAACCAACACCCGCAGCGCGAACGACGGCTCCCTCAGTACTTAGAGGCTTACGCTGTCAGTCAACAACCTAGTCTTCTACTAACAGTAAACGCGGTAAAACTAGAAAGTAAAAGTATGTCTAACCCCAACGCCCAGACTACCCCGACCATAGAGGCCCCTACGGGTTCTAATGTAACTGACCAAGCTCACGGTGGGGACCAGTGGGAACCAGACATGACTTCACACCCCGCCAGTACTGAAGAAGTAGTCCCCGATGAGTCCCGGGAGGAATACAACGCTACCGAGAGAGAACTCGGCACGGAAGAAGACGGGGAGAGCACCGTGGAGATAGAGCTCCAAGGCTCCGCAAGGAGTACCCCGAGGGAAGGCTCCCCTATACAACCGCCTTCTCCCAGCGAGGCAGAGAGGACCCTACAGCAGGCCTTCCTCATCAGCCTGAACGCCGCTGCCGAACGCGACCGACTGCAGATCCAGCAGCGGAGCGAAGAAGAGCATAGACGTCTAGAAATAAGACGCATTCAGATGGAAGAGAATGTGGCCAGAGACCGAGCAGACAGCCAGCGAGCAGCTGCTGGTGCTCTACGGGACGCAGAGCGCGACAGACAGCAAGCGCAACTAATAGAACAGCTGATCAGACGGACAACACCCTCTCCCTCCGCCAGAGGCTCCAGGAACTCGTCTAGACACACCTCCAGGGCGGCATCCCCTAGCCGAGTAAACAACCCTGAACTTGACCAACAGACGAGGTCTATACCCCCCACAGACCACCTCCCCCCACCGGTCCAAGCGAGACCTAGCAACCGGGAAGGAGCAGCATATCCTGTGGAGAGGCTAAACCAGAGACTACAAGCACTGGATGACCTAATTGAAGACGAAGAGGAAGAGGAGGAGAACCACGCCCGACGACAGCACAGTACTCTACCGGACCAGGAGGTCCGGTACAGCCCAGGCTATACTCCCGCGGAGCTGCGCTACAGACCCCCGACGCTATACACGGGTGAGCACGACGCACGACCCGCACCGAGGAACAGCACCTGGACAAGCGGGCCATGGTACACTGCCGGTACCAGCCCATACCAAGGAGCGGGAGGAGACTCGCCTAGGAGGCCTCTCCCCCAACGCTCGCCGATGTATCCACAGTCAGCGTCATACATTGGCACGCCTATGGTACCCGACTTCACCCAAGAGAACCGGGCCCAGTATACAGAACTCCGCATGTGTCTGGAGACCATGTTGGTGGATGTATTGGATGAACGCCATAAATACGCCATCCTACTGAAGCACTTAAAGGTACCCCGCGCACATAATATAGCGCTCGCCTACGCGACTTCCACCACCCCATACACAGCAGCGCTGGTAGCATTGGACCAGAGGTATGGGCGCATATGGGATTACGTGATCCAGGAGATCCGACACATCGACCGCTTACCCCCAGCAATAGACAATCGAGCACTGGACGACCTGTCCATCAGAGTGCAGTCCCTGGTAGGGATGTTGGGAGCGCAGAGAGAGAAGGGGAGGCATGAACTTTACGCCAACTCAAATGTGGAAAGGATCTTGGAGAAGCTGCCGCCCGCTCGACAGGAGCGTTTTAGGCGGCAGAGAGACCACCGAGACCCGAATGGCCCCGAACCGAACCTCCTCGATCTAGCAGACTTCCTGGCGAGAGAAGTCAGCAGCCTACGGCTAGATACATTCGGACGGAGCACCCCTGGCTCCAGAGAAGGAACCAGACGACTAAATGATGGAAGAAGATCGGTGACTGTGATGCACCAATCGGAGTCAGTACCGAGCAGCAGGAGCCACAGTACCCCCTCCAGAACGGAGAAGTGGAAGATAGTGTGCCCCTACTGTGAGAAAGAACACTGGCTAGCGCAATGTGACTCCTTCCCCAAGCTGAACGCGGAGGAAGCAAGTCAATGGATAAAGTCCAACAAGCGCTGCTTTTGCTGTGCGCGCTCACACATGGCAGCCGAATGCCGCTTAAAGAAAAGGTGCACCAAGTGCGATGGAGCCCATCTGGACATACTTCACGACAGTAACAGACGGCGCCCTTCACCCGCACCATCCAGCAGCAAAGCGAGCGTCATGTACATCGATCCCGCCAGCAGCAGTGGAGCCCGAGTACTCCTAAAAGTAGTGCGTGTGACACTAAGCTACCAGAATAAAGTCCTGGACACTTACGCCGTCCTCGATGACGGGTCAGAGAAGACCCTTCTGCTCGCCTCCGCTGCGGCCCAGCTAGGGCTGCGGGGAAGCGAAACCCAAATGACAATTCGGACAATAAGACGAGATTTGAAGACGATAAAGGGCGAGAATGTCTCATTCTCTATCGCAGCAAGCGGCCAGCCTGAGCGACGGTACCAGATTACAGACGCTTTCACCAGCCAAGAAATAGGACTGTCGCGGTACACATACCCCGTCGCCAAGCTGATGGAGAAATATGCACATCTGCGCAAGTTACCGATCCCGCTCATAGACAATGCTATGCCGACCCTGTTGATAGGCTCCGACCATGCAGACCTCATTGTCCCGATAGACCGGGTTCATACCGGACCCCGAGGCTGTCCTGCAGCAGTCGAGACCCGTTTGGGATGGACTCTCCAAGGCCCGCTCGCCAAATCTCTCAACCGAAGTACAGCCACTAGATGTCTCCACTCCCGAGTCACAGAGGGAGAAACCGCACTCCTGCAACACGTAGAGCGGCTATGGACCTTGGAACAAATGCCCTTTAAGAACGGAAAGAAAGACATTCGCTCTAAAGATGACATTTACGCCATTCACCTCCTCGAGACAGGGACCAAGAGAGTCCCGGTCAACGGCGTGTTGAGATACGCCACGCCACTCCTGCGGCGAGAAGGAATGCCTACTTTCCACGCCAAGACAGACGCCACAGAACGGTACCTGCTGAACACGGAGCGGCGCTTAGCCAAGAACCCCGCCCAAGAGAGTGTATACCGCGCCGAGATTGAGAAGCTCATCACAGCGGGACACGTCACAAAGATGGATATTAAAGAGGCTGACCAGACCACTGAATCGTGGTACGTGCCTCACCACAAGGTCCATCACAACGGTAAAGACCGCATAGTATTCAACTGCAGCTACCAGATCGGATCCCAAAATCTGAATAAAGAGTTACTGCCCGGTCCCACACTCGGCCCCTCCCTACTCGGCGTTCTACTCCGCTTCCGCCAGGAAAAGGTGGCCATCAGCGGGGACATTAAAGGAATGTTCCTGCAGGTGAGATTAGTAGAGGAGGACAAGCCCCTGTTACGGTTCCTATGGAGAGAGAAGCCAGGAGATGAGCACCCAGCCATCTACCAATGGGAAGTCCTCCCCTTCCGAACGACGTGCAGCCCCTGCTGTGCTACATTTGCACTACAGAAACATGTAGCAGAGGACCCAGCAGCGGACGAAGAGGTCCGACACAGCGTAAAGAACAGCTTCTACGTAGACAACTGTCTACAAAGCCTTTCAACCCAGGAAGAAGCCGAGGCTCTCCTGATTAAACTCCGCGCCTCATTGATCAAAGGCGGCTTTGATCTCAGGCAGTGGGCCAGCAGCGATCCGCAAGTACTGCGCAGCCTCTCCTCCGAGGACAAGGCAGCCAGCAGCGAGACCTGGATGGCTACAATCCCGGGAGAAGCCCAGGAGATGACCCTGGGATTGGTGTGGCGATTCAAAACAGATTCGCTTCACTACAGACACAAGCCCCTGACTACGGAGCAGGGAAGGCCGGCGGCGGCGCCGACCACCAGACGGAGTGTGTACACAACACTCGCCCGACAATATGACCAGCTAGGATGTATTCTACCGTACACCACCAGGGCAAAAATGATTGTACGAGCATTGTGGGACAAGGACCAGGGCTGGGACGACCCCATTCCCGCACACCTTGCATCCACCTGGAGAGAGTGGGAGATGGAGCTCCACTCACTCCCAGGCGTTAATATGCGCCGAAGCTACTTCCCACCCACGGTGAGGCCAGAGACATGTAAAATGGACTTACACGTCTTCAGTGACGCCTCAGAGGTCGCATACGGATCAGTAGCCTACTTGCGGGCCCAAGAAGAGGGGGGAGAGAGCTACACAGCATTTGTCCTCGCCCGCTCGAGAATAGCCCCACGCAAGCAACAATCTATCCCACGTCTAGAGCTCTGCGCAGCCCTAGCCGGAGCGCACCTAGCCACGCTCATCCAACGTGAGCTCACCATACCGGTGTCTAGAACAATCCTGTGGTCAGATTCCACGACAGTACTCGCCTGGATCAAATCGGACTCATGCAAGTACAAAGTCTTCGTGGGAGTCAGAGTCACCGAGATTCAAGACTTAACCGAAGAGTTAACCGGAGAAACAGAGTGGCGCTACGTTGATACAAAACAGAACCCAGCTGACGTCATCACCCGGGGAATGCCCCTAGATGACCTCACCCGTCGCAATGTCTACAGTGACGGCCCAGCATTCCTAAAGCTCCCGGAAGGAGAGTGGCCCACGCCTATCCCGAGGGAAGCCAGTCAAGAGGAGGCTGAGAATAAGAAACCTATGTTCTGTGGATTGAGCACTGTTATCTCCGCAGACCCCAACATAGATGATTGCACTACCATAGAGAGTGCACAACAAAGGACATTCCTACTGCACTACCTACCGTCTCTACAGACCCGCCAGAAGTGGGTAAAGGAGAGAGACAATTTGACAGAAGGAACAGTCGTCATGATTATTGATCAATCACTGCCCAGAGCTATGTGGCCGGCCGGCCGCGTAAGCAAAGTGATCACCGGTGCCGACGGCAAGGTCCGAGCAGCTGAAGTGCTTGTCCAGGGTCGCACTTACACCCGTCCCGTGGCGAGGCTCATAGAACTGCCCCGACTCCCAGACACAATCGATGATGACCATGACCCTATAACCCTATGACTTTGTGAAGTTGACTGACCCCTACAGCAAATCCTTATGTGTAAATAGACAACGCGATTAATCTGTCTCTGCTTAACTGATTAGGTCTGGGACCAATCAGGGGGTGGCTGTTGTGAAGGGCCAGATTAAACCGAATATATATATTTATTTATATATATATATTTAATTGTATTTGTATATTCTCCAATATTCCCTGATATCCCTTGTATATTCCTTGTACAATATGCATTGAATATCCATTCTAGCCTACTGAACATCCCATAATAGTCTCCATTCTACTATTGGTCGAGACCTTGGTGCCAGGCTGCCATACCCCCCAGACCCAGTTCAAACGTACCGCTCAACATGTACGAACAAGTCCTAGTTCCGCGTAGGAATCTGGCTACCGCACCACTAATGGTACTATTTGTTCATAGTGCGTATATATACTGCGCTACTAAAGTAGGACTTCCTTTTAGTCCAGTTTCTTACCCTCCAATAGAGTGACAGACGTAAAGCCTCCCCGCGACGCCACGTGTGGGAGTAAGGCCAAGTTCGGCCTACCATCGGTATTGAGACATCGTGTATATTAATATTTGAATAGTCATATTTGGCACTATATCGTCGAGTTGGACGTAGTCTATTAAGCTAATAATAGTCTATTCATATGTAGTGCTTCGTGCGGTGAGAATACTATCGTAGTCAGTACCACCATCGTTTCGGGTAGAACTGGCTGCTTATCCAGGGTGGCCGACCCCATGTGAGGCTGCACCCGAGGAGCCCCAGAGCCGACGAGCGAGTGGACCTGCATACCGGATTATTCTACCGACGACAGCCCGCCTTCCCAGGCACGGATTATGCTTTGTATACAGTGATTATTCTATGGATAAAGACCAACACTGCCGTGTGTTGGAAAACCCCCCCCCGGAGAGGACGACAGGTGAGGAGACGCTCTACACGACGAGGTCGTTTCACGTCTCTCCATCGTGGACCGGAGGAAGCCGGCCCACAGAGAGTCCAACTGCTTTCATCTGTGGATCGAGGATCGCTGAGGCACCGAGCCGCACAACCGTGGGTTCTCCCAGGATACCCTCGGCCAGACGGATACAGCCAGACTCTACCCCCCCCCCCCCCTTCTCCAGTTGTCTTACAAGCGACCGGAATTCCCCCCTAGTGTATCCAGTTCTATAATCATTAAAGTATCATTGCTATTATTCCTTAAATATTCCAGGTTGTATATTTACCGCCTGCGCCACCAGAGATTGGACGTTCTCTATTGATATACCAACGAATACTCATTTGCCATAAAAGTGCATCCTATTTCAAATCATAAATGTAATTAAGTGATTGCTCTACATACCTTTTGCTATGTATTAATTATTATTAAACGCAGACTTTCGACTTGGTACATTTGTGTTGGATCGTTTCATCTACGTGGGAGTGTTTACCATAATTATTTATGCCTAGTACTGGGTGGCCAGAGTCTAAAGTACAAGAGGTAGTGGTAGTAAGTATCATATCTAACAATACAGTCAGGGAATTGTACCCCTCAGTTACAATAGGCAAGGACGATTATTTAGTGGAAGAGTGCATGATAGCAGAAGACAGTACGAAGGTTCGTTTTTATTTTCTCTCCTTCATTTCAGGTATTGATTGAAGAAGTCTGTTTTTAGTCGACAGCGAAAGATCGTCGGGTTTCGGCTGTCGTGACTGTGGTGGGACCGTGGGAACTAAGTTCATTCCACCATTGTGGAGTGAGGACCGAGAATGTAGAGAATAGGTACAAGGACTAAAGATATCTCAACACAGTGACACATTGAAGGAGATGATGACCAGCTGAAATGAAAGACTGAATAACAATCAAAACATCTTTACTACTGTATATAAGAATTATGCATTTGACAAATTTGGGACAGTGTTCATTTTGTTTCATATTTCATAGTCAAGGTAGACCGCGCTCTCAGTAGCATGTCTATGTTCCCCGGGTCCTATGTTCCCCGGGTTCTATGTTCCCCGCTTTGATTGATTGATAGATTGAAAATTTTAGACCACCAGCCCTGATTCCAAACTCTAACCTTAACCAGTTCAAACGAGGGCCTAAGCTTAACCGTTCGAAACAAGGCGGACATTAATAATTAATAAAATAATAAAAAATGTCAATCTATTAATCAATCAAAGCGGGGAACATAGAACCCGGGGAACATAGGACCCGGGGAACATAGGGATGATCCCTGTGACACTGGGTGCTGAAATCCCAAGGATTATGAGGAAAAAAGCCAAAGGCCGGACCAGCACTCTTCAGATTAAAAAAAAAATTGTTTTTAATGGCAGCCTATAATACAGACATGTATCTACACACATGGTGCCTCCTACAGGCCTACTGGGCAGCCCAGAGACCGACCTGAGATGTCTCCACAATTCTCCACTTGCACAAATTGAAAGTAGGCACTTCCGGCTGACTTCCGGTTGCCAATAGTACTTCCTGTCCCATCCAAATACATTGGTTTTAGCTACTTTTCTCCCCTTATTTAAACAACTTTGTCGGCACAGAGAGGCAATGAAACGTTTGTATTATTATAGTATAGAATGTATTTAATAAGCAAACGTTTGTCAGCAGGGTTTTTGGGCTGTATTTCATGTAAAAACGTTTACTGTTAGTTTCCTTGCTCAGCCAGCATTAGCCTTCATTAGCTAACAGAAGCTAGTGGTTAAACAGGCCGGATTAGCTTTGAGCTAACTATCTTTCCCGACCCATGTATTCATTCCATTCTAAACATAACGTTAGTTTACAAAACATGACCTGTCTATATAACGTTGAGGAACAAATTATAAGTGTGTGGGTGTGTGTTTTGGTGAACATTGGACTGCAAACAGAAAATGCATCAGTTAGACAGTAGCTACTGTTAGCTGCCGTTCCGGATTAGCTTTGAGCTAACTATCTTTCCCGACCCATGTATTCATTCCATTCTAAACATAACGTCAGTTTACAAAACATGACCTGTCTATATAACGTTGAGGAACGTTATCTCCCGGGACGAGTAGCCACGTTAGTTAGCCAACAACCAGCCAGGCAGCGCCGTTATCTCCCGGGACGAGTAGCCACGTTAGTTAGCCAGCAACCAGTCCAGCTAACGTTAGGTTGCTGAGGCTATTAGCACATCGACAAGCTGCTGGAGCTCCCGAATCCCGATGCTGGTTGAAGTGGAGCTAGGTAGCCAGCAGGCTAAATGCTCCCGACGACATCGACAAGCTGCTGGAGCCAGCTAACGTTAGCTTGACTGGTTGCTGGCTAACTAACGTGGCTACTCGTCCCGGGAGATAACGTTCCTCATATAGACAGGTCATGTTTTGTAAACTGACGTTATGTTTAGAATGGAATGAATACATGGGTCGGGAAAGATAGTTAGCTCAAAGCTAATCCGGAACGGCAGCTAACAGTAGCTACTGTCTAACTGTGATGCATTTTCTGTTTGCAGTCCAATGTTCACCAAAACACACACCCACACACTTATAATTTGTTCCTCAACGTTATATAGACAGGTCATGTTTTGTAAACTGACGTTATGTTTAGAATGGAATGAATACATGGGTCGGGAAAGATAGTTAGCTCAAAGCTAATCCGGCCTGTTTAACCACTAGCTTCTGTTAGCTAATGAAGGCTAATGCTGGCTGAGCAAGGAAACTAACAGTAAACGTTTTTACATGAAATACAGCCCAAAAACCCTGCTGACAAACGTTTGCTTATTAAATACATTCTATACTATAATAATACAAACGTTTCATTGCCTCTCTGTGCCGACAAAGTTGTTTAAATAAGGGGAGAAAAGTAGCTAAAACCAATGTATTTGGATGGGACAGGAAGTACTATTGGCAACCGGAAGTCAGCCGGAAGTGCCTACTTTCAATTTGTGCAAGTGGAGAATACTCCCTCCGTACACAGACGATGTTTCCAGACGGCCCCCTTCCACCATGACCGGTGAGATGGGCCAAAGGAAGACACGGAGGAGTAAGCAAGAAAAGTTCATCGGTCCCGGAGATATACACCATTACAAACATTGCAGATGCATATTTGAGTGATTAGCACCACAATGTCCTTTCTTAAGGGTGAATGTTTGTACCGTAGCTCTTTTTCTCCTAATGCAATCTTATTGTTTATGATGGGACTTGTTTACAATGCCCTCTAGAGGGGGAGACAGGTTACTATATTCATTTGATGGTATGGTACTTCACCAAAGGGAATGAATGAAAAAATGTGTTATCCTGTTTTCTACAAGTGACTTTTTTTTACTATTATTTTTTTTACTTTTATTATCATGATTATCTTTACTATTATTATTAGTTTTACGAATGGTGAAAAGTTTTCCTTCTGTTGTTGTTGTTCTTTGCTTATAGAATTTTGTGTTTGCTATTGGCTTATCTAAGTTTCTGGTTTATATTTGTTTTCAACATTCTACATTATTAAGTCCTTACTCTGGAGGTCAAAGTTGACTCACCTCAAGCTCACCTCTATGATGTCACTTCCTGTCCACATGGTATATGTAGCTCCCATTTTTACAAGCTATCACTGCTAGCCTATTAACACTGAAGATGGAACACCTGTTCTGAAACATGTCTGTATTATAGGCTGCCATTAAAAACAATTTAAAAAAAATCTGAAGAGTGCTGGTCCGGCCTTCAGCTTTTTGTTTCATATTTCATGCCATTGCTCAGTCCCACACAGGCTCTGGAAAATCGGCTATAATAGAAAAAGTAGGAAGTGCAACACGTGATCTCTTCAACATCTTTATTATAATTGTGCAACAATCCAGTCTAGAATGTTGTTAAAAAGCCAAAGCTGGTCCCTGAATTGCAACCCAGAGGTCCAAACTGGCAGAGCTGAAGGACCATCCAATATTGTGATACAGAGATTGTCAGTCACGATTCGAGGATGATTATTTTGAACAGGTTTTCATATTTTATACAGTATAATATATATATATATATATATATACACACACAGTTCTACTCATTGCTAAGGCCTTTATTGTAATATGATTCAGCATTCATGGAAATGCATCAGTTTTATAAATGCCAATGAATTAATTAAAAGGCGCTATAGATAACATTCAACCGCTAGATATCGCACTAGAGCACCAGCATGTAATGTATCCAATCACGTGCATTCCACGTGGGGAGATGGGAAGTAGGGGGGGATACATGCATTTTAGACCAAATTTTTTATTAATCAATATTATTTTTGGGGAGGGAGCAATACTTTTATTCTGCACCTTTCTAAAAGCTGTGAATGTATTGTTATTATTATTATTTTTATTTATTTTTTTTAAAACAAGTACTCTATGTAAAAATGTTATCTATAGCACCTTTAAAAGTGCATACAAACAGATTATAAAATAGTCTATTTGGGATGTCCTTTTTTCCTGCTTTCCAAGCACCAAGATAATACAGTGGAACATGGGAATAGACTGATTTACAGAAAGTGCAGCAACACTTGACTCAAGGCATATGGCTATAATAAGACAAGGCAAGATAAGATAGACTTTAGTGTCCCAAAGGAAATTCATCTTAGACACAACGTTCTTAAAACAGGCATATAACATTATAATGCATTATAAATTATTATGAATGTCTTTATAAATGTATGCTTTAAATTAAGTGTTACAGAAAGTGCTATTGCTTTAAACATTCTTGTAAAAACTAAAAAAAAAAATAATAATACAATGTCTGCATTATCAGATCAAGTAGGTAAAATGAAAACAATGACGAAGTCATGTAGTACAGCAAATGAAAACCAAGTCCACTGTCTCTTTATCCAAGAGAAAATCAACAGATGTATCAAAATCTTTCCTTAATCATTGAAATGAAATATGTTGAACCAAATTAGTAGCATGTACCACTTCTAACCTCAGATAAATGTTGGTGTGAAATGTTAAAGGTAGTCCAATTTATTTTATAGTTGATTAAAATCTCTTAATGAATACCTGAAAATCGAACTATGAATATCCATAACCCTCAAGTTGCACTTTTCTTTATTTCAATTTTTTTTATTGTGGGATTTGAAAACATTAGCCAACATTTCTTTTTTTTAATCCACTTTTTCCTCCTAATTTTTTCAATTTTTCTCCCATCCCAATTTCGTATTTCCAATTCTTCCCTCCCCTGTCTTGAACGTTGCTAGACTATGCCTCCCACTGGTCGGCTGTAGTGAGGATAGAAGCCTTGCATCACGTGTCGCGTCAGGCGTCTATTCGAAACCCAAACGGTGCATGCTTTCGCGTTCGCGTTTTGCGCTCCGATTGGCCATTGCCGTTTCTGGTCGCACCAATCGTGTGACGGCAAGTTCTTTCGCCGGTTAAGCTTAGGCACTCGTTCGAAGTTGGTTAAGGTTAGAGTTTGTCTTAGAGCATGGCGATAAAACGCCAGCCCTGATTCCAAACTCTAACCATAACCAACTTCGAAAGAGTCGCCTAAGCTTAACCAGTGAACTAAGCGTTAGGTAGTTTGCAGGCTGTTAGACCCGGAAATGGGCGTGTCACACGATTGGGCGCACATGTCACATGACCAGAAACGTCAGTGGCCAATCAGATTTGCAAAACGCATGCACTGTTTGGGTCAGTGGAGAGGAGTAACACGTGGGAGGCTCACGCTGCCCCCGATACTTCCTGTTTCTGCCATACCGCAGTCACCCAACCGACCTGTAGGAGTCGCTGTCCACAACGTCCAATCCCCACCCACCGGCTTTCCCACCCTCTAACACTGGCAATAGACCTATCTCAAACCCTGCCCTCTTTTCTTGATCCTCCAATCACAACGGTCTCTTGCCTCGGACAAGCTTTGTTTGTCCGAGGCAAGCGACAGTTGTGATTGGAGGATCAAGAAAAGAGGGCAGGGTTTGAGATAGGTCCATTGTTAGTATGACGGCCGGCCAAGCCGGTAGCAACGGCGAGAGCTGGGCTCGATACCAGCATCCCCTGCGTTAGTGGCGAGCGCCTTGCCCACTGCGCCACTCAGTCGCCCTATTAGCCAACATTTCTAAAGTGACTTACATGGTTCTTGATCTGAACGTTTCAGTAGCTCTATTTCACTATTCTGTTGCTATGAAAACACTACATCTCATGACAGGGCGAAAATATATGACATTTACCAACTGAATTCACTATTACCCCGACTGAAATGTTGTGTTTTCAAATATTAATTAGCAAAAGAGATTATATTGAATAGTGAGATTCCCATGGTGAAAAACAGGGTCATGGTTAAAATATCCACGTATCGTAGATTTTGTCATAGATTTTCCAAGTTATAATGCATTTCAACAAAATGAGGATGCCTTCTAGCTATGACCAAAGACTATCCCTGTTCCATAATTAAGGATAAGTAGTTTCACCCAAGTGTCCCTGCTGCAGACAAGTAGGAAAATTATAGGTACAAAATAAAGTATTTACTTTATTAAATGCCCTGAAAAATGCAGAAAAGAATATTCAGTCAACCTCTGAACGTGTACAGCTTATTATATCAACTCAGCCAATTCCTCACATTCCATTGAAGTTTAGACTTTTTTTTTTTTTTTATACAAAGAACTAGGACCAAAGTTTAAATTAAAGTGCCCTAAAATGTGTTCATGCGACCTTCCTGTGATCCCCACCAGTGAGAAACACGTGAAAATTGTACATCTTTCACATCATACTGTGGCTTGAAGACAGTATGAACAATATATAGTGGTCACGCACATCCAATTACCTCCGAGGCTGGACCAATAGACTGCAATGAAGCAGAGAAGTATTAGTCTGAGGACGAGCGGTAGCTCCAGACGCCACTCTGGATGCGAGGATGGATTGAATCTAAGGCAGCTACACCTTCTTCTATGCTTGATGACGGTATGCAAAGATTTTACTTTCCATTCCTCACTGGGAGGAACGGAAATCCAGAAATCTATGTTTGTCGGGTTATCTGTGCGTAGACGGGCTGTTTTTCCCCTGTGGCATCGGTGTTAACCAAAGCCTAAGACTTTTCTCTCTCTCTTTTTTTCCCTTAAAAAAAAAAATAACAGACCCTATTACAGCCATTCTAGATTGATTCTGAGTTCTTCAAGGGAAAACTTTTCATATTTGTAGTATTCTCACGACGTGTCACGCCTACCGATATGGTGCAATGTCACAGCTCATTGGCCACAGTTGTCATTTAATGGAATTTGATTACAATCACGTCGTCTTGCCTACCAAGATCCCTGCGATGGAATACTATGAATTGGGGGACGTTAGGCTATTATGGGGTCCAGAGAGACCAAAAGATTGAGAAAGGCTAGAATGGAGGTTTAAGTACATGGGTCAGAGGTTTTCACTGGGCCTTCTTGGGTGCGTCTGGAATGCTCTCGGACAGAGGCGTGAGGTTGGTGAGCAAGACGTGACGCTCGTAGTGCTTGGTTTTCCTGAACTTTGCATCGGTGCCATGCAGCCTGTCCAGCACGCCCAGGACCCCGAAGCACTGGTTGAACCTGGAAGCAGGAAGAGCGTGTTAGTTTATCAGTGTCACCGTTTCTCAATATTTCTGGTCTAAAAAGGAATGAGAAAACTGTCGTCTTTTCATCTCAAAGACGGATCCACTTACATTAAAACAGTGTTTAATTAAAATGAAAGTAACTTTGAACCTTTAGCTTGGTAGTCCGTTGTAGACTAGTAAGTAACTGTCAGCAGGGGTCACTTGTTGGTTAAGGTGAAAAGCTGTAACTCGTCATCATTTTCACCTTAACCCTTTCACTGCCACACTACCAAAGGGTTAACCCGTTCACTGCCACAATACAGAAGCTTAACCCTTTCACTACCACACTACAGACGGTTAACCATCTGTAAATGGCTGCTTTTTTATATAGCGCTTTTATCCAAAGCGCTTTACAATTTGTTACTCACATTTTACCCATTCACTCACACATTCACACACCGACGGTGGAGGCAACCATGCAAGGTGCCAACCTGCTCATCGGGAGCAATTAAGTCCTCAAGCCACTGTCTGTAGTGTGGTAGTGAAAGGGTTAACCTTCTGTAGTGTGGTTTGGAAAGGGTTAAAAAGTTGTTTGTCTACAGGTTCAGCGCCAGAGGTCGCTGTGGCCGTGTGTGCCAGCGCTTTGTTCATTGGGGATACATGCCGGTGTTGGCAGTGCTAAAACTATATTAAATATTATAGCTATGGATCTAATAACATAGTCGATTGTCATTGAGTTTCTTCCGGTCAAGATGCAAAAAACAGATCCATTTTTTCATCCATACATTTCCGTTTTATACCGTGGTGAATACGAGTATAGTTTTAGAGTAATTCTGTGTAATCCCAGGAAACGCCGCCAAACAGTGTTTTACTGCATTTCATTATAAATCGTGCCATTCCTTGCCTGGATCAATAATCAATCTGAAATCAATGCTAGATTATCGGTATTATGTTTCATCATGCATGCATGAAAGGGTGGGGGGCTTCTATGCTTCGATCGCCATCAACGGAATACGTTACACAGTACATTACAGACACACGCTTCGATCGCGGGGAAAGAATTATCGGATCAACGCAAGATTGATAACATATAGCCCTTACCTTGTCTATGATGTAGGGGTGGACGGTATGGTCTAAAATTTATATCACGGTATAATTTGAAGCATTGACGGTAACGGTATATATCACGGTATCAGTGTTTCCGTTAGAATATTTTTTTTTGCCCGATAGGCAGGCTATATAAAGAATGACATCCTCAAGGCATGTAGATTTATAATATTTTAACTTAAAACTAGGCTACTTTTGCGTATACAGACATTATATTCCAAATAAAATAAGTCCCGAGTCGAGACTCCGTGCTGCTCCCATTGCCAACAGCGGGGCTGGATGCTGGATTTTGCTAGAAGCATATGCAGGTGCAGAGCCACAGAGTAGGGGCGCTTTCAGGTCCGGTCACAGGCCCGCTCAACAGCGCCCCCCACCCAACGGCTGAATTGCCAATGGCTGAATTGGAGTATTGCACTCCAATCCACTGCTGCAGCCGTCCTCCCGCTGCAGCCGTCGTTATCATAACACTACACACATATCATAATGTTTACAGCAAACTGTAGTTGATCACCAGGTATGTTTTATTAACGTAGAATAATTCATATAAGAAAAACGATAGGGAAATCTCTTACCTTTCTCCACTGGTTAAAAATGCCAGGAACTGAAATTTAAACTTGCTGTGCGCCGCAGTGATATGTGTTTATTATGAAATGACAATTGCGTGTTGACACGCCCACTGCGCGAAGCCTCCTAAATAACTAGTGAAATAGTCGCGCTGTGGTTACATGACGTCATTGCTATTTTAGAGCTGCTCTACCGGTTACACGGTATAGTCAAAATCCATACCGTAGAGCAAATTCATACCGTTTATACCGTATACCGTTTATACCGTCCACCCCTAAACTGCAAAAAGAATAATCCAATTATCTGATCGCCATTCCAAATACTGATCGTGATCGTGTTTCCAACGTAATGGGGGGGGGTGACCCTCGTCGATGCATCCGTTATAACTGCTTGTCTTGCCCGAGTATTTAGACCCCACCTGCACGCCGCAGCTCGGCCCAGACAACAAGCCACATCGTTTCAAATGGAGTGCAATAGCAGCCGCAAGGCGTTAGGAGGCGGTATTGGACGTTTGCGATCTCAGACCCATTCCCAATGATAACATCAGGCTGGATGGATGAATTATGAATGGATATAGCGAATAAAAGAAATAACGACCAAAACCCGACTTTTCTCTGGTTTGGCGTCCATTGTGTTAAGACCGGGTACAACGTCTGTGTGCTTCTCCCTAAGCAAATGTTGGCAGTTTTCGGACAAACCTTGCTTGTACGACCTGTCTAACAGGTCTTACCACAACCGAGATATGAACAGCAACGCCTGAAGGGCTGTGAGCAGCGTGGTGCAGATTCCACATGAGTAACATACTGTCAATATTATCAATGTTGAAAACGCACTTGATAGTAGCCAACGTAGCGCTATCAATGTTAACCGTAGTCATTTATGTAACTTATGTAACGTTAGCTGAGGTAGCAATGGTAATTATTGTTATTGCTCAATGCACTGTGCACTTTAGATTCTCTATACACAGCGCCACGCCTCGTGTTTCAGTACAAGAAAAAGTCCAATCCAATCTGATCACAGCCTTATGGGCTTTTTTATTTGATTGTTTTAACATAGTCTACCACCACGGAAACACTGCGAACAGCTGATTGGAGAGACGCACCGCGAGGTGGTGATCCTTGGTTTCAACTCGCAGCTTTCAATCATGGGGCTTTGTGAGGTGAAAATGGGTTAACCCTAACCTGTTGTTCCTGCTACCCAACTACCCCGTTGACAGGCTACGGTCAACTGACACACTATTCATAAAATATAACTCGTCAAAATAAAGTGTGACACAAATGTATACTCATTTACCTTTAAGCTAAGGTAAACCTTTAAGCCAGGAGGACTTTTATGGTCCTTGAGGCCATTTTGTCAAGCAAATGGAGATACAGTATATAGTATAGTAAAGGTTTTGTTAGGTTAGGTTAGGTTAGAAAGAAAGAAAGAAAAGAAAGAAAGAAAGAAAGAAAGAAAGAAAGAAAGAAAGAAAGAAAGAAAGAAAGAAAGAAAGAAAGAAAGAAAGAAAGAAAGAAAGAAAGAAAGAAAGAAAGAAAGAAAGAAAGAAAGAAAGAAAGAGAAAGAAAGAAAGAAAGAAAGAAAGAAAGAAAGAAAGAAAGAAAGAAAGAAAGAAAGAAAGAAAGAAAGAAAGAAAGAAAGAAAGAAAGAAAGAAAGAAAGAAAGAAAGAAAGAAAGGCTGACTCACTTGAGGTGGTGGAAGTCGTGGAACTCTGGGGAGGGCAGGAGGGGGAGGTGGTATCCACAGTGGGAGATAGTGGTGCTGAGCAGGGCCAGGGAGTACCACAGGCTAGTGGTGGACAGGTGGGAACCAACGAGCATAGGACCCATTACCGCTGGCAGCATGTTGGACAACTAGAGGAGAGGAGGAATGAACCAGTACATACATGTCAAAGTAGAAGAAAGTGAAGTATTTTATTTATTATTTTGGGGGCACATAAGCACGTTAGATCTCTAATGGGAAAAAAAACAGTGAACGGTCATCATGCACTTGTCCTAATATACTAGCCTACCATAGGCGGCGGGTATGTAAGGCCAGGGTAGGCTATGCCGACCCAGACCAGTCGGCGCATTATTATAGGCAGCCTATGGCTACGATATTGTGTGTGTGTGTGGGCTGCTGCAGCCCGGTGGTGACAATACGCAAGGGTCAGCCAACCGAGGTGTCAATGGGTAGGTGTGGTGTCTGTTTAACATTCCAGACGGCCTGGCCGTGTGGCAATAAAAGGAACTTGAACTTGACTGCAGGCAGTAACCAATCACGCCGCATCATCAAACCGATGTCTGGTCTTCAAAATCCTCCATGGGCTTATAGCCCCCCCCCCCCCCCCCCCCACTTCAAAACATGGTTAAGAAATAACTACACATGTGAACATAGCCCTGCAGAACTCCAACACCATATGCTTGCCTGTACCTAATATGTAGAATTATTGTTTGTTTGTACATTGTCTGTACATGTCTGATGTAAATATTTAGCATTTATATATAAATAATATATGTGGGCAGCCCCAGTCGCAGAATTATTATATAGGCAGCCTAGGCTACGATATTGTGTGTGTGTGTGTGTGTGGGGGGGGGGGGGGGGGGGGCTGGGGTCGGCCGACCGATGTGTCAATGGGTAGGTGTGGTGACCGTTTAACATTCCAGACTGCAGGCAGTACCAATCACGCCGCACCCGTTTGTATAAACATCTGCATTCGAATTTCCACCCGCCAGTTCTTTGCAGATAACACCAGCGACGGCCGCAGAAACGCAAAATGGATATACATCATTTTTTCAAGGCAAAGGAGGATCATAACAGTAATTCAGAAGCTCTAGAAGATCGCATCCGTGAAGCCACAGCGAGCCCTGCCCCTGGGCATAATAACACCTTGACCCGATCACCTGAGGCTTCAGGTAATAATCCATAAAACATAAAACATGAGGACCGACAGTGAAAAGTGGGATGACATCTGGAGCAAAATCCAAATATTCTGCGTGAGTCTGATTATTTTTAATGATTTGCTCAGCACGGTCCATGTCGCACACACAGCACTTCAACGGAAAGACACAACATTATCTAAAGACGCAAGTGTCCTGGAATCAATGATGAAAAGCTTCGAAAACATGAGGACCGACGGTGAAAAGTGGGATGACATCTGGAGCAAAATCCAAATATTCTGCCAGTCAGTTGACGTTTGTATGGAGAGCGGGGATGAGAGACGACCACGCAAGCGCCCCATCAGACAGCCAGCTGCTCTCGCAGACAGCGTCGTCACCAGCACTCTAGTCTCTAGGCCAGAGAGAGTACGAGGCAAGCACAGCAACCACCATGAAACAGAAATGGGCCAGTCAGCTGTTCTATCCTGTTTTGGACACACTTCTGGGCGAGTGTCGAGACAGATTTTCCCCGCAGGCACTGGCCATTGCTAAAAGTGTTGATGCTGTGTTCAAATGTGATTACGGGGGTGCAGAGAGCCTGATCAGCCAGTATGCAAACATACTCAACATCAACCCCAAACTCACACTGACTGAGATGACAATGGTGTCAACACAAATCCAAAACGGATCCACTGAAAACATCAGAAGTGAACTTGTGTCTGGACATTATCCAAATTATGAAAAGCTTTTCAGTTTGGCTCTGTCATTGCCCGTAGGCACAGCAACATGTGAACGATCTTTCTCAGCAATGAGACGCATCCGGAACTGGCTAAGAACCACCATGGGCCAGGAGAGACTGACAACTCTGAGTCTGCTTCACATCGAAAGTGATCCGACACACACACTTGAAGCAGAAGAGATCATTGCTGCCTACGATGCCAAGACGAAACGTCGCATATTGCTGCATTAAGGTAAGACTGATTGATTTAAATCATATTGAATGCCTTAATTTGAACACTTAATTTGCACTACAGTATATGAAATGAGTGGAGCTCGCTGTAGTATAGTGTGTGTGTGTGTGTATAAATTCAGGACCATGGACAGTAATTAATTTGTGTCACCGCTCCCCCCCCCCATTCTTGCCCCATTACAGCAACACAGACGAAAGACGAGAGAAGAGAGAGAGACAGACTGACGAAGAGAACTACCGCTTCATATGCGCAGCCCGCTACTGATTTAATTTGCAAATAAAATTTGCAATATTGACTGCAACTACTGATATTATTATTATTTCATAATAACCTACATGTCTGGTCTTAAAGGAAGGAGGAAAGTAAAAGTCACTTTAAGCAAGGAACAGATGTGGTTCATCTTGTATAGTTTATTTAGATAAGTATAGCATAATGACGGAGTTAAAATTATATATTGTATAGTAGTGTATATAGGAACCAGTGCCTTCTCAGGAATTTAGCATGTCTATTTTTATCATGCACATTATGTCTTCTTAATACCATTTTTTTAACGTCTTTTATTATTGTATTTTGCACAATCGATGCGGCATGACCACCCGCATTTCACATTGCCCTGGTATGTGTGACAAATAAACCTCTTGATTCTTGAGTCTCTAATAAATGTCCTTGAATTTGAAACAAACCTTGTTGTGTTGTTATTATATATCCTTTCTAATACTATTGCAATTGCATAGTTAGTTCATATTTCATGATCAGTCGTTACAATTTCATCCTGGCGGTGGTGGTGTGTATAAATTGATCAAATTATGCAAACTAACTCTTTGTTACGCCATTGTGGGGGGGGGGGGGGGGGAATCCCTTGCGTGACTCCCAATTATAGCCTACCCTAATATTCGGCGCACCCGCCGCCTATGTAACCTGCACTGTAGCACTCAACACTTTGATGAACATTGTTACTCAGCTGATAAGAGTTGTACCCTTCCTGCTGACTTGTCATACAAAACTTGTAAGTCGCTTTGGATAAAAGCGTCAGCTAAATGACTAAATGTACCGGTAAATGTCTAATGGAGAAAATTGGTCGTATTTTGACCGTCTCCCATCCCAAGACAGCAAAATGTTGGTCTACGTCTCTGCTGTTTACTAAAAGGAATTGACGGGATTGGTACTCAGTATTGGCTTGGAAATCAGAGTAAAATGTATGAATCATGCAAAAGAAATCTATTAAAAAATGTATTCTGGAATTGATGCATTCCTAGAGAGAGAGAGAGAGAGAGAGAGAGAGAGAGAGAGACCATAGCAATGACTGAAGCCTCTATGTTAAAGGAAGCATCCCCAGAGGACTGTGATCAGAGCACGAAAATAACCTTTTCCTTGTGGTTAAAATTATCATGATGTGAGATGGGAATGATGGGACATACGAAATGCTCCACAGGATGAGCGTAGATGCAGACCACTCCGACAGGGGCCGTCCACTCATGGTGCTGCTTGTGGACGTGTTTATACAGGAGAGGGTGGTGGAAGAGCCTGAGAGAGAGAGAGAGAGAGAGAGAGAGAGAGAGAGAGAGAGAGAGAGAGAGAAAGAAAGAAAGAGAGAGAGAGAGAGAGAGAGAGAGAGAGAGAGAAAGGAGGGGATCAGTCTCATAACTGCCTTTACAATAGAGTCCTTTCACTGAATACTTGGAATGCCCATCCCCCCCCCCCCCCCCCCATATTGGAAGAGAAAACAGTTGCAAAATGTGTGAAACAATGGTTGCTATGTGTGTATATATTTGAAATACATCAAACAAACATTTTATAAACGTTATTTAAATGTATTATTACTGGATCTTGTAAACACATCACAGTGGAACAGTAACATCATTACCACTGCAAAGAAATTCAGCATTTTCTTTCATAAGTGGTTACCAGTGATTACAGGCAGCCATGTTGGAAGAGAGTCAACTATATGAGTCAATTACACAACTTACATTCCATGCAATGTCGGGGAGACACCAGAGAGAATTGTAAATTATTTCAGGCTTTCTTCAGGTTTGGACTCATACAAAGGTTAACCCTTAATACTCGGTTCAAGTTTGGACTGAATTATTACCATTATTATTTTGAATCAGGGAGGGACATGGGGTCTTAGTTTAGGTTTGTCTTGTCTTGTTTGCTGGCCAAGCAGTCTGTTTGTTGGTATTTTGACCTAATGAATCTTGAAATCCAGACTTCGGAAATAGCTGTGCGGTGTCTCTATTTGGAACCGGTGACACTGACCAACCTGGCGGCAGCTAACATTAGATGGATATTGTTTCACGTGTTGCCTCCCTGTAAAAGTCCTTAAGAATCTTGAAAGGGAGGCTCAGGGGAAAGGTCTGAATACATCTACCCTAGTATTCCTCCCTAACCCCAGCTCCTGTCCTAAAGCCAGCTCCTGTCCTAAAGCCAGCTCCTGTCCTAAAGCCAGCTCCTGTCCTAAAGCCAGCTCCTGTCCTAAAGCCAGCTCCTGTCCTGAAGCCAGCTCCTGTCCTAAAGCCAGCTCCTGTCCTAAAGCCAGCTCCTGTCCTGAAGCCAGCTCCTGTCCTAAAGCCAGCTCCTGTCCTGAAGCCAGCTCCTGTCCTAAAGCCAGCTCCTGTCCTAAAGCCAGCTCCTGTCCTAAAGCCAGCTCCTGTCCTAAAGCCAGCTCCTGTCCTGAAGCCAGCTCCTGTCCTAAAGCCAGCTCCTGTCCTAAAGCCAGCTCCTGTCCTAAAGCCAGCTCCTGTCCTAAAGCCAGCTCCTGTCCTAAAGCCAGCTCCTGTCCTAAAGCCAGCTCCTGTCCTAAAGCCAGCTCCTGTCCTAAAGCCAGCTCCTGTCCTAAAGCCAGCTCCTGTCCTAAAGCCAGCTCCTGTCCTAAAGCCAGCTCCTGTCCTAAAGCCAGCTCCTGTCCTAAAGCCAGCTCCTGTCCTAAAGCCAGCTCCTGTCCTAAAGCCAGCTCCTGTCCTAAAGCCAGCTCCTGTCCTAAAGCCAGCTCCTGTCCTGAAGCCAGCTCCTGTCCTAAAGCCAGCTCCTGTCCTAAAGCCAGCTCCTGTCCTAAAGCCAGCTCCTGTCCTAAAGCCAGCTCCTGTCCTAAAGCCAGCTCCTGTCCTAAAGCCAGCTCCTGTCCTAAAGCCAGCTCCTGTCCTAGCCGCAACAACCCTCCCCACAATCCCCCTATGAACTCTTATGAGTTAGCAATATTTTTGCTCAAACTCGCAACGTGCAAATCACGCACCAAGCACACCTACTTTTATTGTGGGAAGTGGGGAGCCTGTGGACTGACCTCCTGTGGACTGACCTCGTGTGGACTGACCTCGTGTGGACTGACCTCGTGTGGACTGACCTCGTGTGCACTACGACGCGACAAAGAATGGACTTTTTTTAAGAAATTGCCATCAAACTTTCTAAAGGAATTGCTATCTTGTATATCTTGTCCACAACAAAATGCTCAAAATGTTTTCTCGTGCTTTTATTGAAACCTTCTGCATCCTCTGCTGGTTTGGCACAATGCCACTGAGGGAAAGACTGTCAGGAAAACTGTAACAAGGGCCAGTAAACTGGATCACATTACAACGTATGGAACGCATCTACAGAGACATTGTGGTGAATAAGGCAAACAACATTGTAGGCGTGACCCTCGCCTCCTCGTTTGAATTGATGCCATCTGGGCGACCCCCCCCCCCCCCCCCCTCTCTCCTCCATTTACTAAAAATAGATCTAGGTTTTCATTTGTTCCAGAAGCCATTAAGTTCTTAAACCGGTAATGAACTAGCACTCTATCCCCCTTGCATTTTGACCTACTCTTTTCTGGTTACACAGGTTTTTCAGTCTGGGCAGCAGTTACCCCCCCTGGCCAAACTATTCTTATTGTTGTTTTCCTTTTTCCTCTCTCTCTACACCTAACTTGTTGCAAGGTGTGAGGTCCAACCTAGATGTTTTTCTGTGGTTTTCTGGGAAAGCTCGACGAACGCTCGGTGCCACCACTGGTCACCAATAAAACACATTACTATCACTATCATTCAGCACCAGTCACGAGTAAAGTCGGGTTAACTCGCCAACCGTTCAGCGCCAATCACGAGTAAAGTCGGGTTTTAATCGTTATTTCTTTTATTAGCTATATTATCCATTCATTTTTCATCCATCCAGCCAGATGTTATCATTGGGAATGGGTCTGAGCTCGCAAAAGGGCAAATACCGCCGCCTACGCCTTCCAGCCGGTATTGTCAGATAATTGGATTATTTCTTTTGCATTACATCAGAGACCAGGTAAGGACTCTATATATAAAATCTTGCGTTGATCTGATATTTCTTTCTACCGCGATCGAAGCTATCTGTGTGTGTGTGTGTGTGTGTGTGTGGCTGTTTACCGTCGAGTACAGGAGGTGGCGGGGGGAGCGCCGCGCTACGAGGGCCATTTCATGTATGCACGAGGAAGGATAATAATGATAATCTAACGTTGATTTCAGGAAGATTTGATAATCAGGCGAAAAATGACAACATGTTTAGTGTATTCCACTAAAGGGCTATTATCACGTCTTTTCCTGGGATTACTAAGAATCACCAAAACTATACTCATATTCAAAACGGTATAAAACGGAAATGTACGGATGAAAAAACAATCTGTTTCGTACATGTTGACTGGAAGCAACTCACTGACAATCGACGGGTGTATTAGACCCATAGCTATAATATAAGATATATTTTAAGCACTCGCAAATCTCGCAGTTCTCCCCATTGATTAAAGCGATGGCGTTCTAGCGCCCCCTGGCTCATTAAGCGGTGGCGCTGAATGAGTTAAAGGAACACTCCAACATTTTGGGAAATTAGCTTACCCTCTTCTCCAGAGAGAGACAAGAAGATAAGATACCAGTTCCTCTCTGTTTGTTCAGTAGAAAGCTATCTGGCTGCATGTTAGCCTAGCACAGCACAATGAATGGAAGCGGACATGACCGGTTAGCCTAGGCATTGTCCAACTAACACCTCTCCCGAAGGCTAACCGGTCATGTCCACTTCCATTCATTGTGCTAAGCTTGGCTAACATGCAGCCAGATAGCTTTCTATTGAACGCACAGAGAGGAGACTGGTATCTATCTTATTATCTTATCGTCTCTCTCTCTCTCTCTCTCTCTCTCTCTCTCTCTCTCTCTCGGTAAGACGGTAAGCACATTTCCCAAAATGTTGGCATGTTCCTTTAACCTGTCAGGTCAAGGTGCTGATCTTATTGGCGACCAGTGGTGGCAGCACCGAGCGGAGGGTTTGAAAGGAGACTTATTGCTGCGGTAAAAAGGGTATTGCTGTATTTCAGCAGCGGCTTGTGTTTTCACCACTTCCTGTTGATCCCTTCCAAAAACACAATGCAAACTTGCAATAATCAGTTAGGACGGGTTATTGACTTAACCCTCAGAATCTGCGGCGGTTTGAAATTACATAAAATGTTCTGCTGCCCAGAATACACACTAGCAAGCTGGGGCACTGTTGGGGCTACTACCCCTCCCCCCGCCCACCCTACCTGTGTGAGTAGTAGAACATGATCTCCTCCACCATGCCGGCGGCCGCCATCTCCACCAGGGCCCAGTGGAAGGTGGGCAGCTCTGGGCTGCAGGGGTTCCCCCTCCAGGTCATAATGTAGTAAACCCCCACCACCATGGGCGCCGAGATGAACACCTGGTTCAACATGACGGTCTTTACTGCGTGCCGTAATTTCACCGGGTCCACCTGGAGAGAGAGAGAGAGAGAGATAAGATAAGTTAAGTTATTCCTGTATTGATCCCCTTAGGGGAAATTCAGGCATCATAGCAGCATGGGGGGTGGGGGGGGGGGGGGGTGTACAGGTACATGGTAATAGTAGAAGACATAATACAGGTAATAAACGTATAGTACAGTAGAAAAGAGAGCGAGAAGCGAGATGATATAAGCAGAGGGAAAGAGGAAGAGAAGGAGGTGATGGATGGTCAGTAAGGAAGCACCGACACCAGCCTGTGTTGTTTTTTTTATTTGTATCCCATTTAATTTTATTACACCTCTTTATTTTACAGTTGTACAGCCCTGGCCTATTTTTATTTTATAATTATATCCTATTCTATTGTGCTTCTATCTTAATTTAGTTCATATTTCATTTAATTTGATTCCACCTTTCTATTGTATCGTCTGTCCGTTAATGTCGCACCGAAAATGACCAAATCAAATTCTGTGTATGTGAAAACTACTTGGCAATAAACACCTTTCTGATTCCGATTTCTTGATTCTGATGTAACTATAACAGGTTAAAACACAGAATATCAGAGAATCTACCCCATTATTAAAATATGATACCAAGAGCAATGAACAACATAGCAGAACCGGATCTCCTCACTGGTAAACAAGAATACCCTGAAGACTAAGGGCGTTTTCACACCTAGCTCGTTTGGAGCTGTTATTCCGGAACCTGGAGCGTTTACCCCTTATTTCGGTTCAGTTGGGCATATGTGAACACAGCAATTACATTCTGTTGCGGAACAAAACAAGCGGACCGAGACCACCTGGAGAGGGTGGTCTCGGCGCAGTTCCAACCGAACCCGAAGCGGACTCGTACGCTGTGAGAATGCAATCGATTTAACAAACCGACACAATTAATAATAATAATACGTCGTGGGTCAACGTGGAGCAGCGATGAGGTACACTGCGTCGTTGATATCAGTCAGCCGCGCACAGGAGAGAGGAGCCGGGGTCTCTGTAGTGACAGCAGCAGCACCGTGCGGGGGGGTCTCTCTCTCTCTCTCTCTCTCTCTCTGAATGAATGTGGACTGTTCCATTGGGGAGCTTTGGTGGTAATGCGAGTGGCTACAGACCGCTGCACTTAAATATAAACATTAGTCTACCTGGAGACTCAATGAGGTAATTGTAGATGTCGCCATAAGACGCTTCTGGCCATTTAGTGGGATCATTGTTTCATTATCCTGGTCGGCTGAAAGGACACTGGCCACCGAAGCTCCCCCCTCTGATGGAACAGTCCACATTCATTCGTGCGTCATCTCGCGTCTCCAGACTCTGTGGGCAATCTGCGCATGTGCATGGGTAATAATAGGTGCTTTAAAATGAGCTTTTTCGCTGCCGATTTAGTTCTGATCGATTAGGAATGGCTCGCGCCGTGTTCAGGAGATTGAGGCGCATAAAAGACTATTCGATCATGTCTCTAGCACCCCCACAGCCGTATCTGCAACCACTTACATCACGGCTCTCATCCACATTCATTCATTTGCTCCCCCGCTCTCTCCTCCCCGATTTCAATGTAACGCGGAGATTCAGGGTTGGGGGGGGGGGGGCACACCCCAAAATCTGACCAATGAGTGATAGTTTGCTCGCGCGTGCGTTTGTTTTGGTCCGTGTGAACACAGCCGTGTGAACACAAACGAACTAAGAATCAAGTGCAACAATTGTATCATAATAATCCCTGAATCGGAACAAAGCAAACGAACTACAGGTGTGAAAACGCCCTAAATTACAAACATCTCAAAACAAACTGGTCAGACTACTGCTTGACCTTACTCCTACAACCCACCTCACCCCTGCCCACTTTGACAACCTAGGATGGCTTAGAGTAGACGACAGAGTACAGCAACTTGCAATGGGCCTGGTCTACAAGATACACTACACGACCAAGGTACCCATGTACATGTCAAAATACTTCCCAAAGGTCAGTGAATACCACGATCACAACACCAGAGGGAGCTCCACAAATCATGTTAAACCCAGATTCGGCTCAAACAAGGGACTAAATACGTTTCGCAATTATGCCACATCAATGTGGAACGCCCTACCCAAAGCTGTAAAGGAATGTGAATCACTACCCACTTTCAAAAACACAAAAAAACCTACGGGAGACTGCAATTCTAAACTGGCCCCTGTAAATGTCCTAACACAACCCCCCCCTCCCAATGTACAGTAAATTACCAAGTATGGTCTTGTCAATATTCCAATGTACAGTTTTGCTTGTTCAGTTGTACAGTGTCCCCCACCCACTCCTCCTACCCCCCCCCCCCCCCCCCCCCAACCTCCTCCAATGTACAGTTTCTATGTCAAATGTATATACCGGTACTCTCTTTTCTGGACTCTTTTCGTATCACAAACAATACTGTATTTGCAAATCTGGTATGTCATAAATGTATAGATGTAGCAGTACTGTCTATCTGTATGTCATGTATGTCATATATGTTATGATGAATTGAAAATGGGGGACCCTGATGTAAACAAGACGAACGTCTTTCTCTGGTCTGCATCCCCTTAACAATTGTATGTATTGAGCTGTACTGTACCCATTCTGCAATCTGTTAATACAATTTTCAATCAATCAATCAATCAGAAATCAAAACAGAGGGACTGGGTTTTGCCACTGAAGCATCTTAGAGCTCTTTAATGGAGAAGAGCTCCCCCCTCCCCCATGCTGCCATGACACCTGGATTTCCCCAAGGGGATTAATAAAGGAACACCTGACTTGACTTAATGATTACCACCTGCTATTTGATTACAATCACCGGTTGTTTACAACCAAGATGTCTACAATCAAATACTATGAATACTATTTAGTCAAAGTAACGGATTGCATCAGTAAGTGTGTCAGCCAATACTTTTTAAGTTTAGTAGAATTTGGCAGTAAAGAAATGGCATCAGATACTGTACATCTCAGATCCAGTTACAAGGTAGATACGTGATAGTTGAAAGGTATATCAGATAAACTACTTTATGTGTGTACACAGCTGCTCAAAGTCCATGGCCCTAACATACCTCTTCAACTTTGAACCCAGATGACACACGCATGGAAATAAATACATCTTCACTGTACCGGTACATCCAAAAGCATTACACTGATTTGGAACGCAAACACGAGACAGGCAACGTGTATGAAGACATTTAGGTAACCCCCGGGTCACAGGTCTACCAGCGTTAGCCTTTAGGAAGCCAATAGTAAACCCATAGCAAGGGGTTACATTGGGTCAGACGTGGGTTATCGTAATGGCCATTGACCAGTGTTCAACGACATTCATTAATCAAACACAGTGTGAGGACTTTGGACAGGTGGACGTATGCAACATGCTCTATCAAACTCAGTCGGATGTTACAACGGCGCATGTCTAGATAATGTGGATTTATGTCAACATATAGATTTTTGGTCACTTTGGGGGTTTTGTTTGATTTTATATAAACAACGTTTTGGCCTTCAGAATATCATATAACTATTTTTGCCAGATTCAGATGATAAATCACAAATGATGACAAGCTAGCAGCGAACACTTTGTCAATCTACTCTGCTCCTACTCAGAACGGTACCTCCCTCCCACTCGGTCTCGCTGGGAGTATGAAAGAAAGGCTTAGCTTCATACAAGGCAGGGATGGGTTTTCATCTGATTTAAAATAAACTGTCTTGGCTTTTCAGAATATTTAGATTTTATCATCAAATTCAGATGATAAATAAAATGTTAACACACGCAACTTTGCCTTACAGTTGATCAGAAAATGAAAATACAATCCTCGTCCTCTACTTCAGTTAGCCTAATCAATACGATCAATGGATTCACGTGAACAATAAATAGTAAGACTGTTGAACACCAATATTATGAGAGGGGCAGCCCTGATGAGTAATGGATTCAACTGATCAGTGAATACTTTTTGACAGCACACAGAAACACACACTGATGAAAGTGCGCAATTTTTACATCACTACTCTCTTTGGTAGCTAATGTTAAGGTGGATGATGGATAATAATGGATTGGATGATGAAATTAAACTGAGCAAAAACGTCATACAGTTCAAAATCAATTACAAAAGAGCGATCCTAGAAAGGTACAGTAAAGAGGAGATGTTGGAGACATTTTTGGAGATGTTGAAATTATTGTCTTGTTTTCATTTGTTGCCGTTTTTGTTCTGATAAATACTGGATGCACAGTAGCCTATTGATTGTAAAATAACTATTATTTAATAACAGTAATTATTATATTAACCTGATCAATGGACAACTGATTTTGTTTGCAGATCATTCTGTAGGAAAAACACTGAGTTTGGAAAAATTGTTAAGGGTATATTGCAATAAGGTGTAGGACCTGATAAGCATATTGCTTCATCCTATTTTATTTATCATTTTATTCTTTGTATTTTCTTTTTTTACATTGTTATTTCTTGTTCGAAATAAACTATTGATTCATTCATTCAAGGCTATGTTATCTAACAAGGTTATGCTATCTGTTATCTCACTAATAGAAAATTCCAACTAGTAGGTAATAACAATGAAATTAAATATCTGTTACTTTACATAACACATTATGCCATACAATAAACAGCTTGAACTGCTTACAACGGAATTATCAGAGGGCCATAAACAGAATGTCATAAAATACCAAACTTTAACTGATTATCTGTTTAGGCCTATGATTGATGCAATCAAATTGCACCAGTCCAATGTAATGACAAGGGTTTATCAGGCAAATAAACAATATGAGAGCACCACAGTCCGTTGAGGCTTTCAAAAGGGGACTAAAAACATTTCTTTAAGGCATTTGCCTAAATGGACCGACTGATGCCTTGTGTTTCTAATTATTTTTTATTTTTTTATTTTGATCTGAATGTTTCTTCCATTTCATTGGTTGTTTTATTAATTTGAATTGTTTTATTCATTTAATTTTTTCTTTTTATCTTCATCTCCTTTCATGTAGCACTTTGAGATTGTTACAATATAAAGTGCGTTACAAATCAAATGTATTATTATTATTATTATTTACTATCTAATTATACCACTAACTACCGCGAAAGTTTATTTGGGTGAAAGTTGAACTGATCTAGGTCAAGGTCAGATTTAAAAACAACCCAGGTTGACCAAAGTGCTGCACAATACAAAGTACAAAAGTACTGTACATACAATACTAATAAAAATACAACACAAGGTGCACAATTAACACAAACAGAAATAATACTGCAAACAGTACTACACATATAACAGAGTTGTGCCCTTCCTGATGACTTGTCGTACAGAACTTGTAAGTCGCTTTGTAGTAGTAGTAGTAGTAGTAGTAGTAGTAGTAGTAGTAGTAGTAGTAGTAGTAGTAGTAGTAGTTTATTCAGTCATCATCTCACACAATACAATAATACACCATCATTTAACAATATTTGATTTTACAGTGACAATGAATTTGGATAAAAGCGTCAGCTAAATGACTAAATGTATAACAATACAAATACAACAGAAATAGAAGCACTGATGTATGGCTCAACTTGAATGAAAAGCGGTGAGTCTTTAAGACGCAGATCTAATATGTAAACTGTTCCACTGCTTGGGGCAGCCACCCCCAAGGGCTCAGAATCAGAGTGCTCGTCTGTAAAAGCTCTATTGTATATCTTTGAAGTTTAGCACTCAGAATATGTATGGAAAATGAAGAGGTGGCATTGGTGCTATGGGAGGGACAACAAGTCAATACTGCGATATATCGCCGTACTTCCTCTTGCGACATGTTATCGATATACTGGCACTTAGGGCTGTACGATTAATCGGGGAAACAATCACGATCTCGATTTATAGCCCTATGCGATCTCATTTCAAAATGTTGACGATAAAAAAAATAAGATATTTTTACTTTACTTTTTTAAATCATGACAAAAAATAAGAATCGTGTGAGAGAATCGTGATCGCAATTCTTAGAGAGAAAAATTGTGATTCACATTTTAGCAAGAATCGTGCAGCCCTACTGGCACTAGGCATCGATTTCTTTTTTGCTTGACAATCCTATTTTACTGCAATAAAAATGATTGGAATGAGGTGAACAGGCTGACAACGTTATCTTATTAGATAAAACAGATGTATATATTTTTATTGCAGATGGTAACAAAGTTTTCCTTTGGGGACATGATTAATAGTTAATAATAATCACGTTGCAGTCAGTGTGTGTGTTAACACTTTGGGTGCCGGGAAAAGCTTTACAGCGTCATTCCCGGCCATGCTCAAGTTGCCGAAGGACGCTTTACAGCGTCTTTAATATCAATATTTCAAAAATCTGTGATCGGATTCATATTTCCCCTCCGCTGGCCTGAGATCCACCAGGAGGACCCACTGAGCTCTCTGGCGGTTCAGGAGCGCCATCTGGTGGCCGATCGGCGCAATCGCCAAACAGGAAGTGCTGTGGAGGTTGTGCTGGTCGGCCATATTACTTCCGGCCACTCGGTTTGGCTACCGGCACTCTGGCTCGTCACAATATATAGCGATCCATTGCCAATAACTCGATAAACAACATGATTTGGACGTATATAGTATTATACAAGCTGGAAATGGTTCATCAGGATAAACATCCCATAATCGAAAACGGTCTACACCACGCTGATCGTCCAACGGTGCGAGGAAGATCCGGTAAGATTCAGCGTTATTTTTGAACGTGTTCCATATAAACTGTTATGATGAACATATGACCCACACTAGATGAATGATATAACGCTGCCCACGGAATTATAAACGATCCCCCGCCCATCCGGTCATCATCAGATCATACGTAGATCATTCTAGAAGTACGTCCAATTGAAATTTTTTATATCGCCCCGATTGCCATCAAACTGTATTTCATCATCAATATAATGCATTTGGGGCTATAGATCACGTTCTGGAGAAAGCTGCAGAAAGAGATGAAAACATACTTATACATTAGACCATACTTTACTATGAATATGTGAATGAAAAAGTTTAACGTTGCTACACAATGAACAATACATATAGGACTTTGAATGGGCCCTAATAATGGCAATGTAGCAATAGAATTTAAAAAGTTATAGCCATGCAAAGAAGGGGTACTTCTCCATAGACAAATAGAGCTGGCAATCTATGGTATATCATGAATTTAACCCATGGCACCCAAAGTGTTAAAGAGGCACTATGTTGTACATTGTTTCATATACAATTGGCCAGTTTGTGATGCACACTAAAGAATCTGATGGGCTTTCATGTCAATTCTGTGAATGAATAAATAATTCCTGCTTTTTGCCTTTTTATGGGTATTTTTCCTTCTTCAGTTACACAGATATCATGATGTATCGTAGATTAAATTGCTTGCAATATATTGATGATCCCAGATATCATGTATTGTGATATTATCGTTATCAAGGGCCAAATTCGTCACAGTATCACGAGTTACGTGCATCATCCCACCAGGCCATGTGAGCGGATCGGAGCATGAGCGGCGCAGGGAGCGGAGCGGGCGGTTTTGACGTGAGCGAGGAGTGGGTTTTAAAATGGGTCGGCGCGACGTCCGGAGCGAGAGTTCTCCTCCGCTCCAATCCACTCCGGGCCGCTCACACAGTGGTTTAACACTGATGTAATAATATACATGTAGTACAATGCCAAAGCAACAGATGGCGATGTACAAACATGAAGGCCATTTTCAACCAATGAGAATTGAGAAGGGTGAACCTGTGATATCCTGTTCAGGCTTCACTCCTCCTCCTTCACTCACTCCTGTTAGAAAAGTATCGACGCCATTGTTGTTGTCGTTAGCTTACATGCTAACGTTAATGGCAGCGACCATAGCATTGTGGCTTGGCTAACTATCATCGCTTAATAGAGCTAGTGAATGGATAAACAACGTTATTTAACATTGCAGAATGGGTACAATTACAATGCTGCTCAATACAAACAATTGTTAAGGGGCCCAGGGGGTGTAGACTGTTGTAGTTTGAGCTAATTTACACCATGCTCCAAAAAAAATCAAAAAAAGCCGAGCGATCTGGCGCGGGGAGCGGGGAGCGCCTTGGGGGCGGGATCAACATGAGCGATTAGCGGAGCGGACCAAGCTTTAAAGAGCGAAGAGCGGATTTCTCGGCCGCGCCGATCCGCTCACGTGGCCTGCATCCCACCCTTAATCAGTGCTGGTACACTCCTAGTCCAGCCCCTAAAATGAGAGCGCACAGCTTACCGGGGTGTTCTTATCCGTCTGGATGCGGTAGCGGGTGATGAAGGAAGGCTTGTCGGTTATGTCCACCAGTAGGAGCAGAACATTGGCCACCCAGAACGTCACCATCGGAACCAACATTGTCCCTGTTGAATAAACCAGAGTGTGTTATGATGATTTATCTAATATACAGGATGATTCTAATATCTGTAATGATCAATTCATATATAAACGAAGAATCCGGAGGCAATTAAATTAGTTAAATTCAGGCATTTAATAAGCAAGCAAGCTCAGGTCATTACAGGCATTAGAATGACAATGAGTTTACAGCAACAGTCATATTTATATTGTAAAACAAAGTATCAGTTTCTGAAACATATGGAAGTAGTCAACTTTTCTTTTCTGTGTGAGAGACACAAACATCCTTGTCACGCCATCAGCCTCAAGGTCACGGGGAACTGCATGACCTCTAACCTCTTACATACTAAGGTAAATACAGAGACAGTAGACAGGATACAGGATACGTGCCTAAGGAATATAAGACGTAACAGATGAAACAAACTCGTGAACTAGGCTTGGGGCGATATTAAAATTCCCCTACTGATGATATTGCTTGAAGAAAAACTATAAATTATATTATCGTCCAGAAAAATGCTGAAAAGGTGCATATGTGGCAGCTTGTGTTATGAAAGATTCTGACCTTATTGTTGTTGTCGCTAGCTTGACACAGGCCTTTGCTACAAAGTTAACGTCATAATCTCAGGGAAGATTCAAGCATTTTGATTCCATCTGCCAATCAGAATTGATGAAGTGGGCGGTGATGGACATATAGCGCTGTGAATTAACACTTGACCAGTGAATATAACTATGCCCCACTGCCTTTTTCACATCAGAAATGTTTAGTTGTTGTTATTGTCGCCGTTGTTATTGTTGTTGGGCACAGCTCTAGAGGATGCAACAGTCATGGTTGGAGGATCAAGAAAAGGGTTTGATTAAATTTAGTTGATTCAACTGGAAAGAATCCAATGCAAAAAAGCTCCTTGAAAATATAAGTTGAAAAAACAGTGTAGCATTACAGTGTAGAATTACAGTGTAGCTTTATAGTGTAGCATAGCATCACAGTGTAGCATCACAGTGTAGCATCACAGTGTAGCATCACAGTGTAGCATCACAGTGTAGCATCACAGTGTAGCATCACAGTGTAGCATCACAGTGTAGCATCACAGTGTAGCATCACAGTGTAGTGTTACAGTGTAGCATTACAGTGTAGAATTACAGTGTAGCTTTATAGTGTAGCATAGCATTACAGTGTAGCATCACAGTGTAGCATCACAGTGTAGCATCACAGTGTAGCATCACAGTGTAGTGTTACAGTGTAGCATTACAGTGTAGAATTACAGTGTAGCTTTATAGTGTAGCATAGCATTACAGTGTAGCATCACAGTGTAGCATTACAGTGTAGCATCACAGTGTAGCATTACAGTGTAGCATCACAGTGTAGCATTACAGTGTAGCATCACAGTGTAGCATCACAGTGTAGCGTTACAGTGTAGTGTTACCGTGTTACCGTGAAGCATTACAGTGTAGCATCACAGTGTAGCATCACAGTGTAGCATTACAGTGTAGCATCACAGTGTAGCATTACAGTGTAGCATCACAGTGTAGCATTACAGTGTAGCATTACAGTGTAGCATTACAGTGTAGCATCACAGTGTAGCATCACAGTGTAGCATCACAGTGTAGCATCACAGTGTAGCATCACAGTGTAGCGTTACAGTGTAGTGTTACCGTGTTACCGTGAAGCATTACAGTGTAGCATCACAGTGTAGCATCACAGTGTAGCATCACAGTGTAGCATTACAGTGTAGCATCACAGTGTAGCATCACAGTGTAGCATCACAGTGTAGCATCACAGTGTAGCGTTACAGTGTAGTGTTACCGTGTTACCGTGAAGCATTACAGTGTAGCATCACAGTGTAGCATCACAGTGTAGCATTACAGTGTAGCATCACAGTGTAGCATTACAGTGTAGCATCACAGTGTAGCATTACAGTGTAGCATCACAGTGTAGCATTACAGTGTAGTGTTACAGTGTTACCGTGAAGCATTACAGTGTAGCATCACAGTGTAGCATCACAGTGTAGCATTACAGTGTAGCATCACAGTGTAGCATCACAGTGTAGCATCACAGTGTAGCATTACAGTGTAGCATCACAGTGTAGCATTACAGTGTAGCATCACAGTGTAGCATTACAGTGTAGCATCACAGTGTAGCATCACAGTGTAGCATCACAGTGTAGCATCACAGTGTAGCGTTACAGTGTAGTGTTACCGTGTTACCGTGAAGCATTACAGTGTAGCATCACAGTGTAGCATCACAGTGTAGCATTACAGTGTAGCATCACAGTGTAGCGTTACAGTGTAGTGTTACCGTGAAGCATTACAGTGTAGCTTTACAGTGTAGCATCAGTATAGCATCACAGTGTAGCATCACAGTATAGCGTTACAGGTGTCATTCATGCTACCAGGGACAATAGCGTCCTCTTCTAGGTTGAACCCTATTCCTCGACCCCCAGGTTCAAACCGTGAGGCGTGAGCCCTGTGCTTGCCAGCACAAAAGCAGCACCACCGATCTCCAACTCCCACCACACTGTGTTGTTGACTCCATTACACAGTGTCATAGATGAGAAGCCTTGCATGCTTTGGGAGCTGAGGTGTTGTGTTTAGCTCAGGGTGTTGTGTTTAGCTCAGGGTGTTGTGTTTAGCTCAGGGTGTTGTGTTTAGCTTAGTGACCTTTGTGCACAGATGTGCCAGAGCAACAAACACACATATGTGATGAAACAGTATCCTCGTGCATTGACTGTGGTATTGGCTGAATGCTGAGCTCGCTCTCTCTCTCTCTCTCGCACATTTCACAACTGGTTTCTCTTAAAATATGGGTGACAAATGGGCATTCCAAGTAGGCCTCTATTATTATTATTATGTATGAGAGAGTTATGAGTCTCTCTCTCCCTCTCCCTTCTCTCACCCTCTCTTCTCTCTCTCTCTCTTCATTGATATACTACACTAGTACACATGGTGCTTGTGTGAAGGGTGTTGCTGCAGTCATCAAGAAGTTCCCAGGGTGAAGATACGGTATGTACAAATAGGCAATAGCGAACATAAATCCTTAGCTAACCTATAAAACACAGCTCAGAATGTCAGTCCATTTGAATGGTGTTCTAATGACTTTCTACCAGGAGCTTTCATACCGTGGTTAGCTCTGGTTGATGTCATGTATAGATTGAACTAGTCTTACACAAAGTGCCATGCCGTTGAGATGCCACCAGGGGTGAGTGAATAAATCGCTGACTGAATGAAGGAGTGAGTGAGTGAGTGAGTGAGTGAGTGAGTGAGTGAGTGAGTGAGTGAGTGACATTGCTGGTCATAGATGATTTCCTACCCAGGAAGAACAAGGAGGCGTCGTGTCCTTCGTAATGCTGGTGCAGCCTGGTCCACTGGTCCTGCCAGAAATCTCCCGACGCTCCCCAAAACCTCTGCAGGTGCCTGGATGAGATGAGGAGTCGAGGTTGTGTTTTAGAGAATCTGTTTGCTCACATGGTAATAATAGAATTGCACGTTTTTTTGCACAGGTAACGTAGAAGAATACTACACATCAGGCACATATCAGGGCTGTTACAATGCTACGGTCACACAGGCCATACCAAGCAGAAAGGAACGAAAGGAAGAAAGAGGAGGTTTCCTGTCGCGCAATAGGCCACAGGTTTACGCTTGCTTAATTACCTACCTCAAGCCCCGCCCCCTTTTCTTGATCATCCAATCACAACTGCTGCTTCCTCGCAACAGCTATGATTGGAGGATCAAGAAAAGAGGGCAGGTTTGAGGTAGGTCAATTAGTTGATTCAACTGGAAAGAATCCAACGCAAAATATAAGTTGAGAAAACAGTGTAGCGTTACAGTGTAGCGTTACAGTGTAGCACAGTGTAGTCAAAATGTTTCAACCTGTCTGGACAATTCTCAATACTAGTGAAAATCAATTAATGGTTACAAAACAATATTAATAAATTGCTTTATATACAGAATTGTAGCAATAATCAGAGTTCATCAAATGAAAAGACTGTTCAAAAGGTTAAGACAACACTACCATGTTAGCGAGTTACTGAACGCGGCCAAGATTAAGAGTCCGCTTCCGATGATGAAGGCTGCTTTCTTAACCGAGTCCCACAGGCCTCCAGGAGCCTCCTGAGGTGCAGGGGACAAGAGGAGAATGAAACACTCTGATGTAATCCCATAATAACAGTGCAATCCATCATGTTTTCTTTTGCTCTGCTAAAACAAAGATAAGCCTTTGATTTGCTGGGATCTCTGTTAGGTGTGGTTTATAACACAACCCTACCTCTTAGGAGAGAAAGACAGCATACGGGGTAGGTGGAGGGATACATAAGAAAATAAATAGAGCTACAGTGAAGTGCTTCAGCACCATACTTGATGCATGTCTGTAGTGTATGAATTGTATGGTGTTCATCTTCCTTTTTAGTGTTTTCTGAAAATATTCAGCTATAGATTATATAGATTCAGCTAGGGAGCTATACACCACTGAATATGAAGGTACACAGTCATGGATGTATGCAAAGGTGTGGATTTTTACTATACCTGTCGTCCATGATAAGTGACTTCCATCCATCAACAACTCACGTGGTCTTATGAATATAAAACATTTCTGAGATACTGAATTTGGGGTTTTCATGAGCTGTAAGCCATAATTATCTAAATTAAAACAAATAAAGGCTTGAAATATTTCACTTTGTGTGTAATGAATCTATAATCTATGAGAGTTTCGCTTTTTGAATTACTGAAATAAATGTACTTTTCCACAATATTCAAATTTATTGAGCTGCACCTGTATACACTATATATTCTTTAAGATAATAAAAAAGAAATCCTTGCAGCAGTATTAGTATTTTCAATTAAATAGCACCATGACAATTGCATTACAAGTTAATGACTGTTAAATAAATACTGTTATACCGCCAAAACTAGGAAAAATATTGTGACATGATATTTTGCCCATATGGACCAGCCCTCTGTTCTGCTATAGAGTCGGAGTGCAAATGATAAACACATTAAAATACAAAGCAGAGGCAGTTTATACTAACCTCAGTCACTTTTTTTTTTAATCTGAAATCCATTGCCAAGCGGACCAAAGGAAGGTCCAATAATTAAGGCTGAATCAATTAAAAGGTAGAATCTGTAATGGCGTCAAATAGCGACCTCTAGGCAAATGATGACAACATAGTACTGCACTTCGTTTACAGTTTTTATTTTTGTCTGGCGTGTTTCAGCGGGTATAGGCTAGTGGTTCCTACTGCTGGCCAGACCACAGGCCAAGAGAGGTCTGGGGAAATTCACAGTATAAGTTACTAAACTACTCCAACCCCCCAAACAAAAGAAGTAAACAAGCAAGGCAAAGCAACATCAAGGGGGGCTCTTTTGCCTAGAGGTCGATGTTTGACAGCATTACAGATTATACCTTTAAGTAACGTAATTCTGGGGATTGATGTCACCTTCAATAGCACTGTTAAAATGGTCACTTTTACCCGTTACCCTGTGGCCATAGCAACAGTCAGTGGCAACATGGTTTCACTATGCAATAGTGGCCTCACAGCTGATACTTTTGCAGTGCAACAACTTAACACGGGTGGCTCAGGCCTACGCACGCACACACACATGGATACAGACACATTAAAGAACTCACAGTCACGTTCACACTCACCCCCCTCTCTTTTATCTCTTGTAACAACCAAGTTATATTAGAACACTGTCTAAAACTCTCACCTTAACCCGTCTATTGTGTGCGTGACTAGTCTATTTCCACCCACGGCAGTGAACAATTAGGCTGGGGAGAATGCTACTCTTCAGGTTGAGCCTGTTTTGATCACACCGCATGAGAGGCACTATTTCCAGAGAGCACACCGCGGTTGGAGCCCAGGTGACGGATCTGCCTACAAGTTGTTTACAGGATATCTTACACCTGAGCCTCCTCTCAAGTACACTGGCAAAAACCACCAAGTTCCACGGAACACTAAATTATTGGTTTTGCACGAGAGAACGTCACACAATATTCCAAGCAAACACAATGGGCCTGCTGGACTTGGTCCAAATTGTGTTCACTTGGAGAGAAAATATTTAACAATTGAACCTATTTTAAGCCCTTGGGTGCTTTTTTCCCCTTCCTTGTTTTTTTTTTTCTTTTTCAAACGTTTCCTCATAATTCTATTTAGGATATTCTTAGAACACTCTAGATTTCAGTGAGCAGTAATATTAGTCTGCATTATGATGCTCACTATCATGATTTACTTAACAAAACACACTAATATGCCTCACCACACCAGTTAAAACTACTGGCCTATAGGCGTCTTTATTGTTACTTGCTTGACAATCACAACATTGTCACAAGTACAGTGGACACACTTGCACATTTTCTATATATATATATTTTCTATATTATGTCCATGGTATATTACATATCATAGAAGATATGTTGATCACATTTTCCCCCTTGTAGCTGTGTTAAAAAAAAAACTAAAAGTAAATGAAATAGTAGCATCATGACACAATCGGAGGCTATTACAAGATAAAGACTTGTAATAAAGACTCATAATGTATTAACATTGTAACAGGCCTCTCCACCAGGCAGTAACTGGTATTAAATACTCTTTATTAACATTGTAACAGGTGTCTCTCCACCAGGCAGTAACTGGTATTAAATACTCTTTATTAACATTGTAACAGGCGTCTCTCCACCAGGCAGTAACTGGTATTAAATACTCTTTATTAACATTGTAACAGGCCTCTCCACCAGGCAGTAACTGGTATTAAATACTCTTTATTAACATTGTAACAGGCCTCTCCACCAGGCAGTAACTGGTATTAAATACTCTTTATTAACATTGTAACAGGCCTCTCCACCAGGCAGTAACTGGTATTAAATACTCTTTATTAACATTGTAACAGGTGTCTCTCCACCAGGCAGTAACTGGTATTAAATACTCTTTATTAACATTGTAACAGGTGTCTCTCCACCAGGCAGTAACTGGTATTAAATACTCTTTATTAACATTGTAACAGGCCTCTCCACCAGGCAGTAACTGGTATTAAATACTCTTTATTAACATTGTAACAGGCCTCTCCACCAGGCAGTAACTGGTATTAAATACTCTTTATTAACATTGTAACAGGCCTCTCCACCAGGCAGTAACTGGAGGTAACCTGACTCTGTGCACACGTTCAGACTCATTTATTCATTGCAACTGCATTGTGAACTGCTGCAGTGTCGCCTGCCTGCCTAATATTGTCATTTGTTTGTATGGATGAGAGTCTGTGTTTGTATGGATGAGAGTCTGTATAGCTGTATATAGTCTTGTTGTGTTCTTGCCTGTCTGGTGGTGACTTCAGCCTTCATGTCTGTAAAGCAAGAACAGCACTCTGTTATCTGATGTCATTATTTTAATGGCAGGTTTCCTCCATGTGGTATTCCCCCCCCCCCCCCCCATACCAGGGGGTAGATATCTGATGTTCATGGTCAAATGCTTGTAAAAACTATTGTAAAAAGTATCCATCAGTAACACAAAGGTAGCTATCTTTAAAATAGCATTAACCAGCTGTCATTCCCCTCAATGCATTATTGGTCAATGAACAAGGCTGATTGAGTGAGTGGAATATTCATATGTATTCATATTGTTCATTTATTCTTGATTTTGAACTTCACTTATTAATGACCTTGGTTATCCCATCACGTGACAGCAATAATCTGAGTTCAGTACAGTTGTAGCCTAGGGCAACATCTAGGAGTACATTGGCCGGTTCAGGCATATGCATAATCCTATTAAAATACTTTGACTATGTGATATTTCCCCCAAATCCTTAGAGGATAAGAGCCTGGGCCCTGGGGGGAACCGAAATGTCTTAGATCAGCAAATACTTTATTCGGAGACTTTCAGACAATAGTCTACGGTAATATAGCCCAACAATTAGAGTATAGTAGACCAGACTATAACATAAACAGCATGGTATGGGTAACACGTAAATTCATTATCCAGTATCCGGTGCATAAACCAGATGAATGCACTTGTAATATAAAAAAAAAAAAAAAAAAAAAAAACTGGGTCATAATGTTCACTTTAACTCCTCCACACTGCAGTTATAGAACAAAGAAGCCGCTGCTGCCACCGATACTCCGGGCAAAGCATGATAGCGAATTAAGGTTCCAACGATCAACATCAACAATATGCAATAGATCCACTTACCGTTGCTGCGGGTATCGACCGTCATCATCTCTACTGTCAGTGCTGCCAATGAGTGTAAAAAAGCTGTTGTTGTTTTATATAACACGATGCAAACATATTTACAACGCTGCGAGCCTCGGGATTGGTGGATCACTGGTCAGCTGACGAGAAGAGGGGGGCCTGACTGTCCTGTTTTCTGCAGACAGGGAGATGTTTTCTCAAAGCCTGCTCGACGTGTCGGGTGAAGGGTGATCGCCTAACCTATTGAACAGCATAGCTTATATAATAGAAATCTGAAAAAGTAGGCTAAGGTGTTTTTGGTTTGAATGGCGATAAAGTATAACTATATAGCGAGCCTACTTTGTTAGAAAAACAACACATTACACATACTACTTGTGTAAGAAACACAAACTGCGGCATGCAGCCAACACCTGCATCAAGACAGATCAAGACATGAACAAACACATTTGAAGGTACGCACGCATCCGGCCCCAACAAACACATTTGAAGGTATCCGCATCCTGTACCACAGCGCCCCCAACCTTTATTGCCCCAACATTGAGAAGCATGCAACTGCAGAGCCGCAGAGCCAGCGGCGCTCTCAGGTCCGGCGGTCTGGGGACCGCTCAGCAGCGCCACCCACCCAATGGCTGAATTGGAGTATTGCACTGTGCGGGCACAGCTGTGAGATCCGCGCGAGGCCAGATATCTTGAATGAATGCGTTTATTTAAACTTTAATTAACAGATTGCAGAATGGGTACAGTACAGTACAGCTCAATACACACAATTGTTAAAGGGATGCAGATCAGAGAAAGACTTTCGTCTTGTTTACATCAGGGTCCCCCATTTTCAATTCATAATGACATTTATGACATACTCAATATACAGATATAAAAATCTAATCTAATCTAAACTAATCATGACATTACATTTATGACATACATATATGCAGTACTGTTAAATTTGTGACATACAAGATATGCAAATATACAGTACTGTTAAACAGAGATCCTAACAGTAACCAGTACAGTACAATACTGCTGTAGGCCTATAATACTGCTGTTCATATCCAGTATACACATATTTACATTAAACATAATATTCACCATTCCTTAATTACCATCATATACCCACCACATCACATAGACTGTAGTGTATAGCATATAGCAAAAGTATACTGTTACCTTATATTTATGTAAATAAGTAAGGCAATTGAAATATAACAGAACTTGCGGCATCATATTGTTAATTTTGTTGTCAAAATCTGCAGTACGGCTCAATACACACAATTGTTGGGGGGATGCAGACCAGAGAAAGACTTCCGTCTTGTTTACATCAGGGTCCCCCATTTGCAATTCATCATAAATGTACAGTTCCCTCCCCCTTGTTGTATATATTTATACTGTTAGGATCTCTGTTTAACAGTACTGTATATTTGCATATCTTGTATGTCACAAATGTAACATTACTGCATATATGTATGTCATAAATGTCATGATTAGTTTAGATTAAATGATTAGGTTCGATTTTTATATCTGTATATTGAGTATGTCATAAATGTCATTATGAATTGAAAATGGGGGACCCTGATGTAAACAAGACGAAAGTCTTTCTCTGGTCTGCATCCCTTTAACAATTGTGTGTATTGAGCTGTACTGTACTGTACCCATTCTGCAATCTGTTAATTAAAGTTTAAATAAACGCATTCATTCAAGATATCTGGCCTCGCGCGGATCTGTCACAGCTCTGCCCGCACAGTGCAATACTCCAATTCAGCCATTGGCAATTCAGCCATTGGGTGGGTGGCGCTGCTGAGCGGTCCTCAGACTGCCGGACCGCGTGTAACTGTTCCGCAACAGTAAGTGACTTCCGGGGTAGGCCTGATTGGCCCCGACAGGCACGTGACGCGGCAAACTCAGGACGCGCAACGAGGCTGCTGAGAGCTGTCGCGCGGAAATAGGCTGTCTATTGCCATTCTCTAACACAAACTCTAACCTTAACCAGCTCCTTAACAGCGCCTAAACTTAACCGTTCTAACCTTAACCAACTCCGAAACAATGCCTAACCTTAACCTTAACCTTAACCATGCCTAACCTTAACCGGCGAAAGAATACACGTTAAAAAAAAAATCACGTTAAAAAAAATAAATTCAATGGGATTTGAACTCGTCAACAACGGACTGCAGGATCGCAGGACCGCTGCTCTGTGAGGTGAGCTGAAGCACAGAATGAAAGTCATAGCGGATTTGGACGGTTACATCATTCCGCAAGCTCTGCCGCTCCGCTCCGCGGAGCGTGCCGCGCGGCAGAGAAAGTTGCGCGTCACGTGCCTGTCGGGGCCAATCAGGCCTACCCCGGAAGTCACTTACTGTTGCGGATAAGCTATAAGCTGCCGGACCTGAGAGCGCCGCTGGCTCTGCGGCTCTGCAGTTGCATTACTATTGCCCACATTAACAATGCAACTTCGTGCTAGAATCATAAGGAACCGACACTTTACATTGAACAACATCTGTGAAAGCCGCAATGATCATTGTGTAACATCCACAATCTCATAGGCTGTGCTACAGGCTTGAACTCCTAATCATCCGTGGTCACGATTGATTGATTGATTGATTGATTGATTGATTGAACATTTGTATTAACAGATTGCAGAATGGGTACAATACAGTAGCCTACAGCTCAATACACACAATTGTTAAGGGGATGCAGACCAGAGAAAGACTTTCGTCTTGTTTACATCCTGGTCCCCCATTTTCAATTCATCATAACATGACATACGGGTAGAGACAGTAGGCAGGCTGTTGCATCTAGACATTTATGACATACCAGATCTACAAATATACAGTACTGTTTATGTGTACAAAAGGAGTCTGAAAAGAGAGTATACATTTGAGGGGGAAGAAACTGTACATTGGAGGAGGTGGGGTGGGAAACTACATTGGAGGTGGGGGGGGGGGGGGGGGGGGTAGGTGGGGTGGGGGAAACTACATTGGAGGGGGTTGACATTCACAGGGACCAGTTTCGAATTGCAGTCTCCCGTAGGTGCTCTTTGAGAGTGGTTTTGAAAGTGGGTAGTGATTCACATTCCTTTACGGCTGTGGGTAGGGCGTTCCACATTGATGTGGCATAATTGCGAAACGTGTTTAGTCCCTTGTTTGAGCCGAATCTGGGTTTTAACATGATTTGTGGAGCTCCCTCTGGTGTTGTGGTCGTGGTTGTTATTTGACAACCAAGTTGAGGTAATGAAATCACGTTTTTAAACAAAGAGGATATGAAGATGAATGCATAGACAGGGCCCTTCAGAAAGTAAAAACAAAAACACAAGGGGGTAGAAAGACAAAAAGAAAGCCATCAGCTGTCTGTGTTCTTAATTATACTGATAGATCACATGAAATAAAACATTCTATCAAGAAATACTGGCATATCCTCTCAAGTGATCCTAATGTACTGGCCACTTATTTGGTTCTCCACCAATAATTACTTACCGTAGAGGAAAGAATTTGAAAGACAAACTTGTACATGCAGACTGTTTATTTGAAAGATCAAGCAGCATGCCATCTCTGCCTGATGGCAACCACAAGTGTGGACGATGTGCACAATGTAATTGTACCACTAGAAGTAAGACTTTCTCACACCCTCTTAAAGGGAAAATCTATAAAATTCGTGGAGTTATAACATGCTCAACAACTGGGGTCATTTATCTAATAAAATGCAGCTGCTCCAAAGCCTATGTTGGAATGACAACAAGAGCACTAAAAACACGAATATCTGAACACCGTTCAGCTATTCGTAATAATAATCCAGATAGCCCTATAGCCATCCACTTTAAAGATGCCAACCATCCAATCACAGCTTTCAGTTACTGTGGTATTGAAAAAGTGGTCCTTTCTAGACGTGGGGGGGATCTGAAACAGATGCTTCTCAAGAGAGAAGCCTATTGGATAACGGAACTTCAAACATTTGGGACCACCTTTGGACTCAATGATGAACTGGATTTAAGTGTGTGTTTGTAAACTGTTCCACTGAATCCCATTGATGATGGTTTAATGTTTCACAATGATTCGGTCATATTGCTGTATATTAAATATGCTAAACTATATTGTGTTGTAAATATGACTGTTCGATGTTTCAAAAATGTTTTGTTCAGAGGTTGAATTATTGCATTTCTAACTCTGTCTCTCTTTTTGCTGCAGTACCCAGTGGGGCTGCAAGCTCAACCAATTGGTTTATTGACAGGAAGGCACAGGTGCTCCCTGTTATGCAATCAACCAAAACAGACCTTGGAATTGTATAAAATGAATGTGAGACCTCATTGTTTCATGCCACTGTCCTGATGAAGGCTGAATAGCCGAAACGTTGACGACAATAAAAGCAGAGAAAAAGTGAGTGCGGGAATTGTAAATTTTTTCATCTGTGGTCATGGTTGTAACCATAGATATCTATAGAACACTAGATAGCTTAACAGTCTCCTCCCCACCGCATGTATATATTCCCTCCCCGCCGTATGTATATTTCTCTCCCACCCACCCACCCCCTCCTAGTGTACAGTCCCCTCCCCATCATATGTATATACTCTGTCAGGATCTAGGGGTAACAGTACTGTAGATTTGAATACCGTTTGTGTCACAAATGTATCAGTACTAAATACCTATATGTCCCTATGCCATAAATGTCATGTATGTTGTGTATGTCATAAATGTCTATATGAATTGAAAATGGGGGACCCTGATGGAAACAAGACAAACGTCTTTCTCAGGTCTGCATCCCCTTAACAATTGTATGTATTGAGCCGTACTGTATTGTACCCATTCTGCAATCTGTTAAATAAAGTTTTCATTCATTCATTCATTCAGCTTAAGGCGGAGTCACCAGCGTCACTGAACCGCCGCCATCTTGCCAGGGGCAGCCTTGAGTGAGAGTGAGTGAGCTGCACAGACAAAAATACTCATAACTCGCTGAAATATTGACGGATTTACAAACGGGTTGGTTTGCTATAAACATCAAAGATGTAGTTATGATACTGCATACTTATAAAAAAAAATTTAAAGATGTTTTTTTTTACAAACCGCTTGAATCATAGCCATGTTAATAATGCTTGTAATAAACCAAACCGTTTGTAAATCCGTCAATATTTCAGCGAGTTATGAGTATTTTTGTCTGTGCAGCTCACTCACTCTCACTCAAGGCTGCCCCTGGCAAGATGGCGGCGGTTCAGTGACGTCGCTCTCCATTGGCCGGCAGCGCGGGCAAGCTATCTAGTGTTCTATATATATCTATGGTTGTAACTGCCTCCGTGTTCAAGTTCTTCTTCTTCTTTAGAATTTCCGGCAGTGTAGACGCATCGTGGCGTATTACTGCCCTCCGCAGTTCTTTTGACGAGCTCTTCTTCTTCTTTCTTCTTTTGAATTTCCCGCAGTGTAGATGCAACATGGCGTATTACTGCCCTCCTCAGTTCTTATACTCCGCTAGTGGTTTGGTTTCCATAGTTAGGTCTCTGGTAAATCAACTTTTGATTGTTTACACTCTTCTTCTTCTCATCTTCAAACCACATTACTATCGTCTCTATCTCCTTCTCTGCTCCTCTTGCCTGTCCAATACTAATAAATACAATAACGCTATATCCTCTGATACAACTCTGACACATGCAGAAATGTCAGCACTGACTCTATGATCAGCTGGTGGTTCTCATTATCCATGCCAAAGAAAGATTTAAGAGAGAAGGAAGAGACTCCCAGCTCTACCAAACTTTTATAAAAGATTTCCCTCTCTTTCCTATACCTTTCACATTCTAGGAAAACATGCCTGACAGTTTCAATCTCTCCACATTCACACCGCCCATCTGGATGTTTTCCCACAATGCACAAGGTACTGTTCAACCCACAGTGTCCCAGCCTCAATCTACACATCTTCACCCTATCGCTCCTAGACCCATATCCATCCACCTTGATTTTGACCCGAGGCTGCAGAGAGAAATAGTGCCTCCCCTTGGTCCTCTTTTCCCACTCAGCCTGCCACTCAGCCTCAACTCCTTTCTTTATCTTCTCTCTGAGTTCTACTCTTCCCATTGAAATGCCTATCTCTTCCTCCCTTCCCAGGCTCTGTTTGGCAAGGGAGTCAGCCATCTCATTTCCCGCAATCCCAGCATGCCCCGGAACCCAACAAAACTCCACTGAACAGCCTGCCTTCGCAATCCTATATAAAACCAACATTATTTCCTGAATGAGATCAGGGCGAGCTTTAGACCCCCCTGCACTCAGAGCCATCAGTGCAGCAGCCGAGTCAGAACATATGATCACCTGGCTTGGTCCCACTTCCTCCACCCACCACAATGCCCAGAGAATGGCAAGCAACTCTGTCACAAATACAGAGCTGCCATCAGAGATTCTCTGTCCCTTACCGATCCCTAACCGAGGCACACACCACCCAAAGCATGCCCTCCCACTTTCAGGATCCACAGAGCCATCAGTGAAAACCTCCAGAGACCCCGAGGCCAAAAGGAACCTCTCTATTTCTCCCACAATCACGTCCTTGTCAATCTCCATCAAGAACCTAAATTCAATAACTCGATCAGGAACTAGCCAAAATGACACTGACAGCCAACGAGTGTGCTCCGCAACCTCCCCCTGATGCAACCGCAACTTCCTGGCCCACTGATCAATACTGGACAAAAAAGGCCTATACTTATCCCCATCTCCTGAAAGTAAACACCTAGCTGGGAAGGACAGGCTAGTCCCACTCAATTTTGCCCAGTACTGTAGCCCTAACTTTACTCTCCTCAGGTTTAAGGGCAACTCCCCCATTTCCACCAATAGTGCTGGAACTGGGGTGGTAAATTCAAGTTAAGTTTAAGTATGATGTCATAGTAGGTTTTTGCTTTGTTCTGGTTGGGTGCTGTTTTGGAGCGGTCGGCTGTGGGTGGAGGCCGCACTTGTGGGCTGTCGGGTGTTTTTTGTTCCGTGTTTGGGTCTGCTTCGGAGCCTGAGGGCGTGATTTAATTTTTTTTGGTGGGTGTTGACAATATTGTATGACAAGAGCAGAGAAGAAGGAGACAGACAAGAGGAGCAGAGAAGAAGGAGACAGAGACGATAGTAATGTGTTTTGAAGATGAGAAGAAAAGAAGAGTGTAAACAATCAAAAGTTGATTTACCAGAGACCATACTATGCAAACCATACTACTAGCGTAGTATAAGAACTGAGGAGGGCAGTAATACGCCATGTTGCATCTACACTGCGGGAAATTCAAAAGAAGAAAGAAGAAGAAGAGCTCAATCAAAAGAACTGCGGAGGGCAGTAATATGCCACGATGCGTCTACACTGCCGGAAATTTTAAAGAAGAAGAAGAAGAAGTTTGAGGGTGGGGTTGTTCCTAGTGAGGTGTTTGTGGGTGGGGTTGTTCCTAGTGAGGTGTTTGTAGGGCGTAGGATGTATAGGGTTAGGGAATTTGTTCAGAGTCCTCTTAGGTGTTATAGGTGCCAGGAGTTTGGCCATATAGCTATTACGTGTAGGAAGGGGCAGAGGTGTGCTAGGTGTGGCGGGGAACATGAATATGGGAAGTGTGGAGAGGGAGTGCAGCTGAGGTGTTGTAGTTGTGGTGGGGAGCATAGTGTAGCATTTAGGGGGTGTGAGGTGATGAAGAGGGAGGTCGCGGTTCAGAGAGTGAGAAGGGAGGGTAAGTTATCGTATGCTGAGGCGGCTAGCAGGGTAGGACAGGGAAGTCAAGATAGGGTGCATGGGGTTGGAGAAGGGCTCTTGGCAGAGAGGGTAGAGCAGGAGGATAGAGATAGGGTAAGGGAGGAGAAATTTGATATTGTGGCCTTCGTGGCAGGGGTAGTTAATGGTACGGCAGAGGCTAAGGGTAGAACAGATAGGGTAAAGATGATTGTTAGGATAGCGGTACAACATTTGGGAATGGAAGGTCTGAAATGGGAGGAGGTGGTCAGGGAATTGGATGAGGGGGTTGAGAGGGACCAAGCAGTCCAGAATAAGATCGCAGAGGGCAAGGAGTGTCTCGCAGAGGGGGGCTCAGACAGGAAGTAGCAGCATTAGCTGCACTCCAATGGACAATGTAGGGGATGACGGATTCCAGTAGACTGCGGGAAAAGAAGAAGAAGAGCTCATCAAAAGAACTGCAGAGGGCAGTAATACGCCACGATGCGTCTACACTGCCGGAAATTCAAAAGAAGAAGAAGAAGAAGAAGAAGAAGAAGAAGAAGAAGAAGAAGAAGAAGAAGAAGAAGAAGAAGAAGAAGAAGAAGAAGAAGAAGAAGAAGAAGAAGAAGAAGAAGAAGAAGAAGAAGAAGAAGAAGAAGAAGAAGAAGAAGAAGAAGAAGAAGAAGAAGAAGAAGAAGAAGAAGAAGAAGAAGAAGAAGAAGAAGAAGAAGAAGAAGAAGAAGAAGAAGAAGAAGAGAAAAGGAGGCGCAAGCACTCAGGGAGGGGAGGAGCGACAGCGATAGGGGTGAGAATAGCCAGGGCAAAGGGAAGGAGTCGGGTGGTGACAGAATGGAGTATAGTGGGGAGGAGAGTGAGAGAGAAGGGTGGGAAAAGGTGGGGAAGAAGAGTAGGGAAAGTGAGGGAAAGGGGAGTAAGAGGAAGAAAGTGAGGGGAGATAGCTTGAGTGGTTCAGAGGATGAGGGTAGAGGGAAGAAAGTTGCAGAAGGGTTGAATGTAGTGGTGCGCTTTGAGGGAGAAGAAGGAGTTAGGAATATAGAGCCGGGTCAGCTGTCAAAACTCATTAGAGCACAGTTAGGAGAGGTGAGGTACGGAAAGGTGTTGGGGGATGGGAACTTGTTTATAGGGTGTGTAAGTGTAGTGCAGGTAGAGAAGGCAAGGGAAATGAAGAGCATTGACAAAGTGAATGTCTGTAGAGTAGTGGTAGTAGGGGAGAAAAGGGATGGTGGTTGCAAGGGGGTAATCACTGGGATTCCAATCAAGGTTAGTGAAGAGCAGCTGTTAAATCAAATCAAATCAAATAAAATGTATTTATAAGGCCCGACAACACACGTTAATGTCCCCATGGGCCGTACAGGTCTTCTTTAAACAAGTCAAGAAGAAAACATAACAATAAGTCAAGAACAGAACAAGAACACCATAAGGTCCAAAAAACTTAAGATAAATGCAAATAAATGAAAGAATGCAAGCACTCCCAGACATACCCCATGCGAAGGTAAGGAAAAACTCACTAAAACCTAACAATAGGGAAAAAAGCTCCACAGGCAGTGTGGAGGAGAGAAACCTTAGAAGGGCCATTCAAGGGGGGATCTCCCTTCTTAGATGTTGGTGATAGTAGTGTTGCAGACGGACAGTTGGTAAGCATGCACTCATGTGTGTAGTGGAACACAGATGAGTGCATGCAATAGCAACTGAACATTTTGAAAGATTAAAGATAGAGCTAATAGCGATAGCAAATGAACATTTTGAAAGATTAAAGATAGAGCTGATAGCGGATCTATTTGAGGCACAGGGGCGGCGCAAAGAGGGTCACGTCCTCCCCGTCTTAGTCACGGGACATTCAACACTCCGGTCATTGCTCAGGGACAGCCGGAGACAGGGAGATAGGGGGCGGCGCAGAGAGGGTCGCAAACTCCCCAACATCATCGCGGGACGTCCGGCACTCCGGTCACCACTACGAGACCTCCGGAGACAGGGGGGCACGCAGAGGGGGTCGCAACCTCCCGGCCTTCATCACGGGACGTTCGACACTCCGGTCAGCACTCCAGGACAGCAACTCACAGGGAGACAGGGAGACGGGACAGGCGTTAGACAGCTCATGTGATTGTAGTGGGCGGACATAGCAATAGATACAAGTGGTAAGCATATATGTGAATGGAGTAGATATATAAAGTAAGCATATTATGCGAATAGAATAGAAGTACTTAACCCAGCAATGAAACCGCGTTGACTGTTAATCTGTTAACAGTCTGTTAATACTGTTAATCAGTTGACAGGACCACGGACAGACGACGGTAAATAACTGATCCAAGGCCTCGGAGGTGCATGTAGAGCAGTCACTGCAATCTTGGCCAAGACCCCGAGGCATCCATCACCTTAGTCAGCGCTAGGAGACGGGCACTCAGAGAGATGGGGGAGGGAAGGGGGGGAGGGAGGGGGGGAAGGGGGGCGGGGGAAGAGTTAGAGAGTTCCCATGTTTGTGATGCTGCAAAAGAGCAGACATGTAGTACCCTGTAGTGCCATGTAGTACCATGTAGTACCCTGTAGTGCCATGTAGTACCCTGTAGTACCCTGTAGTGCCATGTAGTGCCCTGTAGTGCCCTGTAGTACCATGTAGTACCATGTAGTACCCTGTAGTGCCATGTAGTACCATGTAGTACCCTGTAGTGCCATGTAGTACCATGTAGTACCCTGTAGTGCCATGTAGTGCGGCCTGTAGTGCCATGTAGTACCATGTAGCTAAAGGCTCGCTACGCATCAAGGATTGACGGCCGTAATGTGCTTGTAGGTTAAGTTCAGTGGGTTAACAACATGCCACGCCGAGACAAGTAGAGATAATAGGGATGTATGTTGTTATGGTTTGATCTGTGATTTATTGTATTTCATGTATGTGTTCACAGTTTTCACGGTTCGGATGAAAGCGGTTCGGTTCGGACTGAAATAAATCCAATCAGTAATATCAAGAACGTGTTGCGTCATCATTGCAGTAGAGGGAATTACAATGGTATTCACTGACCTTTGGGAAGTATTTTGACATGTACATGGGTACCTTACCTTAGTGGTGTAGTGTATCTTGTAGACCAGGCCCATTGCAAGTTGCTGTACTCTGTCGTCTACTCTAAGCCATCCTAGGTTGTCAAAGTGGGCAGGGGTGAGGTGGGTTCTAGGAGTCCAGTTGGTGATCACCTTGAGGCCAATACATTATAATGACAAAACACTATTTGAAAACCTATTTTATAACTTGCATCAATCTGATACTATGTAGGCGACTGTAATCCACAGGCTACTATGAATTTCAATTAGTTCAGCTTGAAAAAGCTGTATATTTCATGGATAAAACTAGAAGGATATACTGAGTAGAGTGCAGACCTCAGCCAAGGCTTCACAATCTCCCCACTTTGTCATTACTTACAGCTTTTGATTGGATCTGGGGGTCGTATGGTTTGGCATCTATCAAACTAATATATATTGATACCAGTACAAAATAACAAAGCAGCAACACACTTTAAATGTTGTCATAATTAGACAAGCTATTGAGTTCACGTTTTTTAGTTTTATGAGAATCACACAAAGAAAGATTGACCAATAGGGGGAGCCATAATTGCCAAAATGTAGATGTAAACTTGATTGAATAAATATGAAATTTGATTATTGGTCAACACATGATGTTTGGTTGTGATTGGTCAGTGTGGGAGTGGCTTTAAACACGTTGACAGAGGTTGAAATATGATGCACCTGTCAGGACATAATATGGAAGACAAACCAAATTTTATGCAAAACTGACAAAGAGATGCCAAGAACTGGCACGTTAAAATGGAAATTCACCCTAAAAATTATCTTTTTTTGTGTTTATTTTTGTATAATTTTTTAAACATAACATACAGTTAGATATACAAGCATTAATTAACAGTACACATCCAATGAATTACCATTTAAAAAAATGTAGCATACGAGATATACACCTAATACTTGCTATCTAATACCCTACATACATATGCTCTCGCTCGCTCCCCCCCCCCGGACCCCCACTTGGATAATCCATCCATTATCATTCACTCCTAACCAGGCACTACTATTCATATGCTAGCTTTTATTCTCTCCACCACTTCTAACCACATTGCAATTTTGGTTTCACTGACACCTAGAGTTCTTGCTGTAGATATTTCTAGATAAATCACGTCGAGATATGTAAGAACCCAAACCTTCCGACACATTTTTTCCGGTTGAAACCATCTTGATGCTATCAGCTTTTTAGCCGCTGTGATACCAGATAAAACTAATCTCTTTAGCTGTATAGGGACTGCAAACTCAAAAACATCATTCAACAGCAATACAGAGGGGTGTACAGGTATATTCAGAATTAAGAAATTTGATAATTGCTGGGACACTTCTTTCCAGAATATCTTAACTGGTGGGCAATCCCAGTACATGTATAAATGTACCCTCATCCCCATTTGTACATAAGGAGCATCTGGAGTCTTGTTTAAGTCCCATTCTGTTCAATCTTATAGGAGTCAGGTATGTCTTATGAATATAGTTGAGATTAATTTGTTGATGGTCCGGGTTACGTGACGCAAGTCGAACGTTTGCCCAGGCTTCTTGCCAATCAAAATCTATTTCCAGGTCTGGTATATCCCTCCTCCAGACTGAGTCTAGGGGGAGGATTCCATACGAGGACGTTAGTAATTGATGATAAAAGTCTGATACAAAACCTCTCGATGATTCTCTTTCATAGAAGAATTTGTGGTATCTGTGGTGTTCAATTGGTATCCTTAATGGGACTCCATGAGCCTTCAAACATACCAATAACTGTGCGTAAAAATAATATGTGGAACTGGTGAGATTAAATTTTTTATGTATGTCTTCATATCTACAAAAACCCTGTTTGTTGAAAACATCTCCTAATGTGTGTATGCCCTGCTTTTCCCATTTAGGGTATCTTATAGGTCGTTTTCCAATCAGGAGTGCATTGTTATTGAATAGGGGAGTATGACTATGCCATTTATGTGGGTTAGAATATTTTTTGTGTGTTTCACGCCATATCCGGATCGCATGAGTAATAATGGGGCCAAATTTCAATTCGCATTGCTTAATTGATAATTTGGTGTATACTATGTCCTGCAGTTTATGTGGTGCTACTATATTTACTTCTAAATTTCTCCAGGATACTGATGCTTGGGAATCAAACCAGGTTGTCAGTGGTCTTAAAGTGTACGCCTTAAAATAGTGGTAGAAATCTGGAAATGCCATACCTCCATCGGCTTTGTTTCTCTGTGCGGTGGATCTTTTTATACGTGGAGGTTTGTTATTCCAAATAAATTTGTATGCGGTAGAGTGTAATTTTTTCCAGTAACCATCTGGAGGGGGTAACGGTAGTGTAACTGAGGGGTACAATTCCCTGACTGTATGGTTAGATATGATACTTACTACCACTACCTCTTGTACTTTAGACTCTGGCCACCCAGTACTAGGTATGAATATGTTGAACACTCCCACCTGATAAACGGATCCAACACAAATGTACCAAATCGAAAGTTTGAGTTTTAATACATAGCAAAAGGTATGTACAACGATCACTTAATTACATTTATGATTTGAAATAGTATGCACTTTTATGGCAAATGAGTATTCGTAGGTAGATCAATATCGAATGTCCAATCTCTGATTGCGCAGGAAGCAAATATACAACCTGGAATATTTAGGGAACAATAGCAATGATACTTGAATGATTATATAGCTGGATACACTAGGGGAAGGTTCCGACTGCTTGTAGGACAGCTGGAGGGGGGGGGGGGGGGTTAGAGTCACTGGCTGGATCCCGTCTGGCCGAGGGTATCTTGGGAGAGTCCACAGTTGTGCGACACGGTGCCCAACGATCCTCGATCCACAGATGAATGCAGTTGGACCCTCTGTGGCCGGCGTCCTCCGGTCCACGACGGAGAGACGTGAGGCGACCTCACTGTGCAGAGCGCCGTCTCACCTGTCGTCCTCTCCGGGGGGGGTATTTCCAACACACTGCAGTGTTGGCCTTTATCCATAGAATAATCAAAGTACTCAAAGCATAATCCAAGCCGGGGAAGGCTAGCCGTCGTCGGTAGAATAATCCAATATACAGGTCCACTCGCTCTTTGGCCTGGAGCTCCTCGGGTGCAGCTTCACGTGGGGTCAACCACCCTGGATAAGCGTCCAGCTGATGCCCGAAACGATGGGGGTGCTGATTACTATAGAACTCTTACCGCACGAGGCACTATATATGAATAGACTATTATTAGCTTAATAGAATACGTCCAACTCGACGATATAGTGCCAAATATGACTATTCAAATATTAATATACACGATGTCTCAATGCCGATACTGGGCCGAATTGGCCTTACTGCCCACACGTGGTTCGCGGGGAGGCTTTTGCGTCTGTCACTCTGTTGGAGGGTAAGGAACTGGACTAAAAGAAAGCTCTACTTTAATAGCGCAGTATATATACGCACTATGAACAAATAGTACCATTAGTGGTGCGGTAGACATATTCCTACGCGGAACTAGGACTTGTCCATACATGTTGAGCGGTACGATTGAACCTGGTCTGAGGGGTATGGCGACCTGGCACCAAGGTCTCGTCCAATGGTAGAATGGAGACTATTATGGGATGTTCAGTAGACTAGAAGGGATATTCAATGCATATTTACAAGGAATATACAAGGAATATCAGGGGATATACAAATACAATTAAATATATATATATAAATAAATATATATATTCGGTTTAATCTGATCCTTCAGAACAGCCGCCCCCTAATTGGTCCCAACCTAATTAGTTAAGCAGAGACAGATTAACCGCACTGTCTACCACTCAAGGGTTCGCTGTAAGGGTCAGTCAACTCACAAAGTCATAGGGTCATGGTCATCATCGATTGTGTCTGGGAGTCGGGGCAGTTCTATGAGCCTCGCCACAGGACGGGTGTAAATGCGCCCTTGGACGAGTACTTCAGCTGCTCGGACCTTGCCATCGGCACCGGTGATCACTTTGCTTACGCGGCCAGCCGGCCACATAGCTCTGGGTAGTGACTGGTCAATAATCATGACGACTGTTCCTTCCGTCAAATTGTCTCTCTCTTTTACCCACTTCTGGCGGGTCTGTAGAGACGGTAGGTAGTGCAGTAGGAAACTGCTCCAAAACTTGTCGGCTAATACTTGGCTGTACCTCCACATTCGTCGGCCGTTTGCTTCTTCAGGCCGGTACATTGTCTGGGGTAACGCGGGATCTAGCCGCCCCATCAGGAGGGTGTTGGGGGTGACTGGGTCGACATCTGCTACATCACTGGAGACGTAACCGAGGGGCTTTGAGTTCAATACTCCCTCAATCTCCGTGAGGACTGTCATTAGGACTTCTTCCGCCACAGTCTGGGCCCCAAGTACTGCGTACAGGGCTGTCTTTATAGAACGTACTTCTCGTTCCCAAGTTCCACCGAAGTGGGGTGCGTTTGGGGGGTTGAATTGGAGTCAATCTGGGCTGGAGCGAGGTGGGTCTTAAGTTCTGGGCCCATAGCTTGGAAGCTCTCCCTCAGCTCTCTTTCTCCGCCTTTGAAGTTTGTCCCGTGATCGGACAATAATGTAGACGGTTTTCCTTTCCGTGATGTGAATCTTCGGAAGGCCATAAGGAATGAGTCTGCGCTCATGGTCGGAAGGAGCTCGATATGTATCGCTCTGGTGGTCATGCATTTGAATACAATACCCCACCGCTTCTCGGTGCCTCTTCCTTTCTTTATGTGCAGCGGGCCAAAACAGTCCATGCCTGTTGAGTGGAATGGCTTGTCGCCAAGTCGGAGGCGACATGGAGGTAGGTCAGCCATCCGTGGTATGCTGGGCTGCGCGCGCCACTTTCGGCAGTCTAGACAGGTTCGCTGGAAGCGTCGCACCGCCTCTCTTCCTTGAAGTATCCAGTAACGACGTCTGATCTCCGCGAAGACTCTCTCTGCTCCTGCGTGGTGTACATCCTCGTCGTATTTCTTTATAATCAGCTCTGTGACCTTGTGTCGGCTGTTCAATACGATCGGGTACTTAATGTCATCCGGTAAATTGGGGGCTCTCCGCAGGCGACCACCCACTCTGATGAGGGTATGTGTGTCACTCTCGGGGGCCAGATGAATCAATCTGCTGTCTGATGGGACGGGCTTTCCTCCCTGTAGACAGTCTAGTTCATCGGGGAACGAGTCTCTCTGGGCTCGTTGCAGTAGAAGCAGTTCTGCTTCCTCGTAGTCAGCTGCTGACATATCAGCGGGGGACTGAATCTCTGGGTGGTGCCGCAGGAATGTCCGTTGCTGCGCACTCTCTATGGTAATGCAATCGTCTATGTTGGGGTCTGCGGAGACAACAGTGCTCAATCCACAGAACATAGGTTTCTTATTCTCAGCCTCCTCGTCACTTGCTTCCCTCGGGGTGGGCGTGGGCCAATCTCCTTCCGGGAGCTTGAGGAATGCTGGTCCGTCACTGTAGATGTTATGACGGGTTAAGTCATCTAGGGACATTCCCCGGGTGATGACGTCAGCTGGGTTGTGTTTTGTATCAACATAGCGCCAGTTTGCTTCTCCGGTTAACTCTCCGGTTAACTCTTGAATCTCAGTGACTCTGACTCCCACGAAGACTTTGTATTTGCATGAATCCGATTTGATCCAGGCGAGTACTGTCGTGGAATCTGACCACAGGATTGTTCTATGCACCGGAATGGTGAGCTCACGTTGGATGAGCGTGGCTAGATGCGCTCCTGCGAGGGCTGCGCAGAGCTCTAGACGTGGGATAGACTGTTGCTTGCGTGGGGCTATTCTTGAGCGGGCGAGGATGAATGCTGTGTAGATCTCTCCCCCCTCTTCTTGGGCCCGCAAGTAGGCTACTGATCCGTAGGCGACCTCGGAGGCGTCACTGAAGACGTGTAAATCCATTTTACATGTCTCTGGCCTCACCGTGGGTGGGAAGTAGCTTCGGCGTATATTAACGCCTGGGAGTGAGTGGAGTTCCATCTCCCACTCTCTCCAGGTGGATGCAAGGTGTGCGGGAATGGTGTCGTCCCAGCCCTGGTCCTTGTCCCACAATGCTCGTACAATCATCTTTGCCCTGGTGGTGTACGGTAGTATACATCCTAACGGGTCATATTGTCGGGCGAGTGTTCTGTACACACTCCGTCTGGTGGTCGGTATTGCCGTCGACCTTCCCTGCTCCGTGGTCAGGGGTTTGTGTCTATAGTGGAGCGAATCTGTTTTGAAGCGCCACACTAGTCCTAGTGTCATCTCTTGGGCTTCTCCTGGGATTGTGGCCATCCAGGTCTCGCTGCTCGCTGCCTTGTCCGCGGAGGAGAGGCTGCGCAGTACGTGCGGATCGCTGCTGGCCCACTGCCTGAGATCAAAGCCGCCTTTGATCAGAGAGGCGCGGAGTTTAAGTAGGAGAGCCTCGGCTTCTCCCTGGGTCGAAACGCTTTGTAGACAGTTATCTACGTAGAAGCTGTTCTTCACACTGTGTCGGACCTCTTCGTCCGCTGCTGGGTCCTCTGCGACATGTCTCTGTAGTGCAAATGTAGCACAGCATGGGCTGCATGTAGTTCCGAAAGGGAGGACTTCCCATTGGTAGATGGCTGGGTGCTCATCTCCTGGCCTCTCTCTCCATAGGAACCGCAACAGGGGCTTGTCCTCCTCTACTAATCTCACCTGCAGGAACATCCCTTTGATATCCCCGCTGATAGCCACCTTGTCCTGGCGGAAGCGGAGTAGTACGCCTAGTAGGGAGGGGCCGAGTGTAGGACCGGGCAATAGCTCTTTATTCAGATTTTGGGATCCGATCTGGTAGCTGCAGTTAAACACGATGCAGTCTTTGCCGTTGTGATGAACCTTGTGGTGGGGCACGTACCACGATTCAGTCGTCTGGTCGGCCTCTTTAATGTCAATCTTTGTGACGTGTCCCGCTGTGATGAGCTTCTCAATCTCAGCGCGGTATACACTTTCTTGGGCGGGGTCCTTGGCTAAGCGCCGCTCTGTGTTTAGTAGGTACCGCTCTGTGGCGTCTTTCTTTGCGTGAAAGGTAGGCATCCCTTCCCGCCGCAGGAGTGGCGTGGCGTATCTCAACACGCCGCTGACTGGGACTCTCTTTGTTCCCGTCTCGAGCAGGTTAATGGCGTAGATGTCGTCTTTAGAGCGAATGTCTTTCTTTTCGTTCTTAAAGGGCATTTGTTCTAAGGTCCATAGCCTCTCTACATGCTGCAGGAGTGCGGTGTCTCCCTCTGTGACTCGGGAGTGGAGACAGCTAGTGGCTGTGGTTCGGTTGAGAGATTTGGCGAGTGGGCCTTGGAGAGTCCATCCTAGGCGGGTCTCGACTGCTGCAGGACAGCCTCTGGGTCCGGTATGAACCCGGTTTATCGGGACAATGAGGTCTGCATGGTCGGAGCCTATCAACAGTGTCGGGGTAGCACCGTCTATGAGTGGGATCGGTAGCTTGCGTAGATGTACATATTTCTCCATCAGCTTGGCTACGGGGTATGTGTACCGCGACAGTCCTATTTCTTGGCTGGTGAAAGCGTCTGTAATCCTGTACCGTCGCTCGGGCTGGCCGCTTGCTGCGATAGAGAATGAGACATTCTCGCCCTTTATCGTTTTCAAATCTCTTCTTATTGTCCGAATTGTCATTTGGTTTTCGCTCCCCCGCAGCCCTAGCTGGGCCGCAGCGGACGCGAGCAGAAGGGTCTTCTCTGACCCGTCATCAAGGACGGCGTAAGTGTCCATGACTTTATTCTGGTAGCTCAATGTCACACGGACTACTTTTAAGAGCACTCTGGCTCCGCTGCTGCTGGCGGGGTCGATGTACATGACGCTTGCTTTGCTGCTTGATGGTGCGGGTGGAGGCCGCCGTCTGTTACTGTCGTGGAGTATGTCCAGATGGGCTCCATCGCACCGACTGCACTTTTTCTTTAAGCGGCATTCGGCTGCCATGTGTGATCGCGCACAGCGAAAACAGCGTCTGTTGGACTTTATCCATTGACTCGCTTCCTCCGCATTCATCTTGGGGAATGAGTCACATTGTGACAGCCAGTGTTCTTTCTCACAGTAGGGGCACACTATCTTCCACTTCTCCTTTCTTGAGGGGGTACTGTGGCTCCTACTGCTTGGCACTGACTCCGATTGGTGCATGACAGTCACCGATCTTCTTCCATCATTTAGTCTCCTGGTTCCTTCTCTGGAGCCAGGGGTGCTCCGTCCGAATGTATCTAGCCGTAAGCTGCTGACTTCTCTCGCCAGGAAGTCGGCTAGATCGAGGAGGTTCGGTTCGGGGCCATTAGGGTCTCGGTGGTCTCTCTGCCGCCTAAAGCGCTCCTGTCGGGCGGGCGGTAGCTTCTCCAAGATCCTCTCTACATTTGAGTTGGCGTATAGTTCATGCCTACCCTTTTCCCTCTGCGCTCCCAGCATCCCTACCAGGGACTGCACTCTGATGGACAGGTCGTCCAGTGCTCGATTGTCTATTGCTGGGGGTAGGCGGTCGATGTGCCTGATCTCCTGGATCACGTAATCCCATATACGTCCATATCTCTGGTCCAACGCTACCAGCGCTGCGGTGTATGGGGTCGTGGAAGTGGCGTAGGCGAGCGCTATGTTGTGCGCGCGGGGTACCTTTAAATGCTTCAGTAGTATCGCGTATTTATGGCGTTCATCAATGACATCCACCAACATTGTCTCCAGACACATGCGGAGCTCCGTATACTGGGCCCGGTTCTCCTGGGTGAAGTCTGGTACCATAGGTGTGCCAATGTATGACGCGGATTGTTGATACATCGGCGAGCGTTGGGGGAGAGGCCTCCTAGGCGAGTCTCCTCCTGCTCCTTGGCGTGGGCTGGTACCGGCTGTGTACCATGGCCCGCTGGTCCAGGTGCTGTTCCTCGGTGCGGGTCGTGCGTCGTGCTCACCCGTGAATAGCGTCGGGGGTCTGTAGCGCAGCTCCGCGGGGGTATAGCCTGGGCTGTACTGGACCTCCTGGTCCGGTAGAGTACTGTGCTGTCGTCGGGCGTGGTTCTCCTCCTCTTCCTCTTCGTCTTCCGTTAGGTCATCCAGGGCTTGTAGTCTCTGATTTAGCCTCTCCGCAGTGTATGCTGCTCCTTCCCGGTGGCTGGGTCTCGCTTGGACCGGTTGGGGAAGGGGGTCTGCGGGGGGTATAAACCTCGTCTGTTGGTCAAGTTCAGGGTCGCTTACTCGGCTAGGGGATGCCGCCCTGGAGTGATGTCTAGACGAGTTCCTGGAGCCTCTGGTGGAGGGAGGGGGTGTTGTCCTTCTGATCAGCTGTTCTATTAGTTGCGCTTGTGCTCTGTCGCGCTCGGCTTCGCGCTTGGTGAGATCCGATTCTCTCTGGGCACCGGTGGCGGCGCGCTGGGCGTCGGCCCGGTCTCTTGCCATATTCTCTTCCATCTGAATGCGTCTTATTTCCAGGCGTATGTGCTCTTCTTCGCTCCGTTGCTGTATCTGCAATCGATCGCGTTCACCCTGGAGTCTATCGCGTTCAGTAGAGGCTTTCAGGCTGACGAGGAATGCCTGCTGTAGTGTCCTCTCTGCCTCGCTGGGAGAAGACGGTTGTATAGGGGAGCCGTCCCTTGGGGTACTCCGTGCGGAGTCTTGGAGCTCTATCTCCACGGTGCTCTCCTCATCTTCTTCCGTGCCGAGTTCTGTCTCGGTAGTGTTGTCTTCCTCCCGGGACTCGTCGGGGACTACTTCTTCGGTATTGGCGGGGTGTAAAGTCATGTCTGGTTCCCCCTGGTCCCCACCGTGAGCTTGGTCAGTTACATTAGAACCCATAGGGGCCTCTATGGTCGGGGTAGCCTGGTCGTTAGGGTTAGACATAATTTTACTTTCTAGTTTTACCGCGTTTACTGTTGGTAGAAGACTAGGTTGTTGACTGACAGCGTTAGCCTCTAGGTACTGAGGGAGCTGTCGTTTGCGCCGCGGGCGTTGTTGGTTAGGAGGATCGTTTCGTGGAGTGTTCATCATAGGCCATTTTAATATTAATAACACTATATTAATATTACACTGATTACCATCCGGCTCGAAGGACCAATTGTAACTGAGGGGTACAATTCCCTGACTGTATGGTTAGATATGATACTTACTACCACTACCTCTTGTACTTTAGACTCTGGCCACCCAGTACTAGGTATGAATATGTTGAACACTCCCACCTGATAAACGGATCCAACACAAATGTACCAAATCGAAAGTTTGAGTTTTAATACATAGCAAAAGGTATGTACAACGATCACTTAATTACATTTATGATTTGAAATAGTATGCACTTTTATGGCAAATGAGTATTCGTAGGTAGATCAATATCGAATGTCCAATCTCTGATTGCGCAGGAAGCAAATATACAACCTGGAATATTTAGGGAACAATAACAATGATACTTGAATGATTATATAGCTGGATACACTAGGGGAAGGTTCCGACTGCTTGTAGGACAGCTGGAGGGGGGGGGGGGGGTTAGAGTCACTGGCTGGATCCCGTCTGGCCGAGGGTATCTTGGGAGAGTCCACAGTTGTGCGACACGGTGCCCAACGATCCTCGATCCACAGATGAATGCAGTTGGACCCTCTGTGGCCGGCGTCCTCCGGTCCACGACGGAGAGACGTGAGGCGACCTCACTGTGCAGAGCGCCGTCTCACCTGTCGTCCTCTCCGGGGGGGGTATTTCCAACACACCGCAGTGTTGGCCTTTATCCATAGAATAATCAAAGTACTCAAAGCATAATCCAAGCCGGGGAAGGCTAGCCGTCGTCGGTAGAATAATCCAATATACAGGTCCACTCGCTCTTTGGCCTGGAGCTCCTCGGGTGCAGCTTCACGTGGGGTCAACCACCCTGGATAAGCGTCCAGCTGATGCCCGAAACGATGGGGGTGCTGATTACTATAGAACTCTTACCGCACGAGGCACTATATATGAATAGACTATTATTAGCTTAATAGAATACGTCCAACTCGACGATATAGTGCCAAATATGACTATTCAAATATTAATATACACGATGTCTCAATGCCGATACTGGGCCGAATTGGCCTTACTGCCCACACGTGGTTCGCGGGGAGGCTTTTGCGTCTGTCACTCTGTTGGAGGGTAAGGAACTGGACTAAAAGAAAGCTCTACTTTAATAGCGCAGTATATATACGCACTATGAACAAATAGTACCATTAGTGGTGCGGTAGACATATTCCTACGCGGAACTAGGACTTGTCCATACATGTTGAGCGGTACGATTGAACCTGGTCTGAGGGGTATGGCGACCTGGCACCAAGGTCTCGTCCAATGGTAGAATGGAGACTATTATGGGATGTTCAGTAGACTAGAAGGGATATTCAATGCATATTTACAAGGAATATACAAGGAATATCAGGGGATATACAAATACAATTAAATATATATATATAAATAAATATATATATTCGGTTTAATCTGATCCTTCAGAACAGGTAGCATTGAGCTAATGAAGTTGATTCTAGGTAGGACATCCATCTTAACTATTGATACCTGTGCCTGTACTGAGTTTTTAAGTTTTGACCACCTGTCAAAGTCGCATTTGATCTTATCTTGGATTCTTATGTAATTGTACTTCACCGTTTGGCTTATAGTAGGGAATACTTCAACTCCCAAACATCTGAAGTGTTTAACCATTGGTATTTCTTCTGGAAGGAATGTATTTTTTGCAGGGGCATTAAGTGGAAGGAAAGCCGACTTTGGCCAATTTATCCTAAATCCTGATAGATTGCCAAAGTCATCAATCAACTTGAGAAGATGAGGTATTGAGGTGTTAGGGTTTTGCATGAACAGTATTACGTTGTCCGCATATAAACTAATTTTATGTTGTGTGCCCTTGATTGCGATTGGTTCTATGGATTGGGATTGTCTTATATATTGTGCTAAAGGCTCTAATGATAAATCGAATAGTCCGGGACTAAGAGGGCAACCCTGTCTAGAAGAGCGTGATACCGGAAAGATTTCGGAGGTGATTATACCTGTTGTAATCATGGCCGATGGGTCTTTGTATAATACTTTAATCATATCAATGAATCCTTTTCCTACCCCCATCCTTTCTAATACTGCCCATAGATAAGACCATTCCAACCTATCAAAAGCTTTCATCGCATCCAGGGACAGCATCACCTTAGGTGTGGTGTCATCCTTGCTGGCATCTAGTACATGTAGTAACTGTCTTATATTATCCGTGATCAAGCGGCCTCTTATGAAGCCAGTCTGATCAGGATGAACTAAAGACGTCATATGTTTTTGAAGTCTGATGGCTAATACCTTGGAGTACAGCTTGATATCGGTTCCGAGGAGGCTTAAGGGTCTATAACTACCGCAATCGGTGGGGTCTTTGTCTTTTTTAAGGAGGACTGTTATGAGTGCAATATTGTCGTTCTTATGGAAGTTCCCCTCCTTGATTGAATATAAAATCATATTAAGTAATAGGGGTCCAATTACGTCCCAACATGAGAGGTACATTTCTGGTGGGATACCGTCTCTTCCAGGGGCCCTGCCACTTTGCATTTCAGATATGGCCTCCTTAAGTTCATCTAGTGTGATGGGTGTCTCTAACTGTTTAGCGTCATCCTCTGATAGTTTAGGGAGGTTAATTTGATTAAGATATGTGTCCATTTCTTTTTGATCAAAGGTTTCTGATTTATACAAGTTGGAGTAGAACTCTTTGAATGTCTCGTTGATTTTTTTAGGGTCTGTAACAAGTCCTTGTTGTGTTTTAATGGTAGTTATATCTGCAAATTTTGCGTTGACTCTTAACCGCTTAGCTAGTAGGTGACTTAAAAATAATTTATATTGTGCTATTTCAATGATCTAGGATAGCTAAGTCAATATCTATAAATACAGACTATCTCCCTAAGCTAGAAATCAGAGCATCAAGACTTGAATTTGTGATGTAATCAAGTGACATTTTGTCCATTGACAATGAATTGGTGGCAGACCCTTGGGCTCTTTTTTGTTACGCTATTACATTCAAATGAGTTTGATTTACATGCAGGGCTTACAGCTCGGACAGGGGGAGCGTTTCATTACAATGTACCTTGTACGTTAAAACTTTGTGGCTGCAATTACCTTTATCATATCAAATCAAATTTATTTATAAGGCCCAACAACACACGTTAATGTCCCCATGGGCCGTACAGGTCTTCTTTAAACAAGTCAAGAAGAAAACATAACAATAAGTCAAGAAAGGGCGGCTACGTGGCGTAGTGGGCAAGGCGCTCGCCACGAATGACGGAGACGCTGGGCTTGCCTGTTCGAGCCCAGCGCTCCACATTGCTTTCAGTTTAGCTGGCCGTCCATACTAATACACATTGGCCGTATTAGGGGGTGGGAAACTGATGGGTGGGGATCGGGCGTTGTGGACAGCGACTCCTACAGGTCGGTTGGTGCGCCTGCGCAGTAGAATCAGGAAGTGTCGGGGGCAGCGTGAGCCTCCCACGCGTTACTCCTCGCCACTGAGAGATCGAGCTGCGCAGGTGAAAAGATGCGACTGCTGTTACCTCAAGTACCGGAGGGGACTTGTGCTATGTATGACTTAGTCCACATTGCAGCCGGCTTGTGGGAGGCAAGAAACAGCGTTCGTGACAGGGGAGGGTTGAATTGGACGTTACGAAATTGGGATGGGAGAAAATATAGAAAATGGGAGAAAAAGTGGATCAAAAAAAAAGAAATAAATAAGTCAAGAACAGAACAAGGACACCATAAGGTCCAACAAATTTAAAATAAATGCAAATAAATGAAAGAATGCAAGCACTCCCAGACATACCCCACGTGAAGGTAAGGAAAAACTCACTAAAACCTAACAATAGGTAAAAATGCTCCACAGGCAGTGTGGAGGAGAGAAACCTTAGAAGGGCCATTCAAGGGGGGATCTCCCTTCTTAGATGTCGGTGATAGTAGTGTTGCAGACGGACAGTTGGTAAGCATGCACTCAAGTGTGTAGTGAAACACAGATGAGTGCATGCAATAGCAACTGAACATTTTGAAAGATTGAAGATAGAGCTGATAGCGAATCTATTTGAGGCACAGGGGCGGCGCAGAGAGGGTCGCGTCCTCCCCGTCTTAATCACGGGACATTCAACACTCCGGTCATTGCTCAGGGACAGCCGGAGACAGGGAGATAGGGGGCGGCGCTGAGAGGGTCGCGAACTCCCCGACATCATCGCGGGACGTCCGGCACTCCGATCACCACTACGAGACCTCCGGAGACAGGGGGGCACGCAGAGGGGGTCGCAACCTCCCGGCCTTCATCACGGGACGTCCGACACTCCGGTCAGCACTCCAGGACGGCAACTCACAGGGGGACAGGGAGACGGGACAGGCGTTAGACAGCTCATGTGATTGTAGTGGGCGGACATAGCAATAGATACAAGTGGTAAGCATATATGTGAATGGAGTAGATATATGAAGTAAGCATATTATGTGAATAGAATAGAAGTACTTAACCCAGCAATGAAACCGCGTTGACTGTTAATCTGTTAACAGTCTGTTAATACTGTTAATCAGTTGACAGGACCACGGACAGACGATGGTAGATAACTGATCCAAGGCCTCGGTGGTGCATGTAGAGCAGTCACTGCAATCTTGGCCAAGACCCCGAGGCATCCATCACCTTAGTCAGCGCTAGGAGACGGGCACTCAGAGAGATGGGGGAGGGAAGAGGGGGGGGAGAAGGGGGGGGGAAGGGGGGGGGAGGAGTTAGAGAGTTCCCATGTTTGTGGTGCTGCAAAAGAGCAGACATGTAGTACCCTGTAGTGCCATGTAGTACCATGTAGTACCCTGTAGTGCCATGTAGTACCCTGTAGTGCCATGTAGTACCATGTAGTACCCTGTAGTGCCATGTAGTACCATGTAGTACCCTGTAGTGCCATGTAGTACCCTGTAGTGCCATGTAGTACCATGTAGTACCCTGTAGTACCCTGTAGTACCCTGTAGTGCCATGTAGTGCCCTGTAGTGCCCTGTAGTACCATGTAGTACCCTGTAGTGCCATGTAGTGCCATGTAGTACCATGTAGTACCCTGTAGTGCCATGTAGTACCATGTAGTACCCTGTAGTGCCATGTAGTACCATGTAGTACCCTGTAGTACCATGTAGTACCCTGTACCCTAACTAAACTAGACAGATTAATCTAAAGGTCAGTCCCCGACCAGGTGAGATCAGGGTAGGTTGAAGGAGAGAGAGAAAAGATGAGTCTTAAGCAGGGATAAAAGCTTCGACAGAGCAGGCGCCCCTGATGACGGCAGGTAATTTGTTCCACAGGTAGGGAGCGCGGTAGACAAAGGCTCTGTGGCCGGCGGATTTCTTTTTAACCCTAGGGATCGATAGAAGCCCCGCATTTTGTGAGCGCAGAGCACGAGCGGGCGAGTATCGGGAGATGAGATCGGATAGATAGAGCGGTGCAAGCCCATTTAAAATGTTGTAGGTGAGGAGTAGCACTTTAAAGTCAGATCGGGCTTGGATAGGAAGCCAGTGTAGGGCGGACAAAACTGGTGTGATGTGATAAAATTTTCTAGTTCTAGTTAGTATCCGTGCAGCCGCATTTTGCACGAGTTGAAGATTTTTGATGCTTGAATTAGGTAGGCCTGAAAAAAGTGCATTACAGTAGTCCAGACGTGATGAGACAAAAGCATGAATCAGGGTTTCAGCATCAGCCAGAGTTAAAATGGGGCGAATTTTTGCGATATTACGAAGATGGAAGAATGCAATTTTGGTGACATTAATGTGTGCATTAAATGAGAGGGAGGAATAAAAAATGACTCTGAGGTTTTTTATGGTGGAGCTCTGGGATACATGACAGGTATCAAAGTTGAGGGAGATGTCCTGAAACAGGCCTCTGTGGTTTGGGGGGCCAACAATTAACATCTCAGTTTTATCTGCATTAAGGAGTAGAAAGTTTTGCGACATCCATTTTTTGACGGCAAGCAAGCAGGCCTCAAGGTTTTGTAGTTGGGAGGAATCATTTGGCTTAATAGGTATATATAATTGGGTGTCATCAGCGTAAAAATGAAAGTTTATGCCAAATTTGCGTATGATATCGCTGAGGGGTAGCATGTAAATCGAAAATAGCAAAGGGCCCAGGACAGAGCCTTGTGGGACACCACATTGCACTGGGAGGGTCTCAGATGTTAAATCATTATAGACCACGCAGTGTGTTCTATCAGTTAAATAGGATTTAAACCAAGCTAGTGCGAGACCCCGAATGCCAACATGATTCTCAAGCCGACCTAGAAGAATCGAGTGATCGATAGTGTCAAAGGCTGCACTGAGATCAAGCAATAAGAGCACAGAAGTGAGGTTTGAGTCAAGAGAGAGCAGTAAGTCATTTGTGACTTTGGTAACCGCCGTTTCGGTGGAGTGTAAGACCCTAAAGGGGTCCTACTAATCACCCCAAAGTACCAGAAAATACCCCAAAATACCCCAAAGTATACTCCAAAATACCAGAAAATACCCCAAAGTATACCCCAAAATACCAGAAAGTACCAGAAAATACCCCAAAATACCCCAAAGTATACCCCAAAATACCAAAATATACCCCAAAATACCCCAAAGTACCCCAAAATACCCCAAAGTACCAGAAAATACCAGAAAAATACCCCAAAATACCCCCAAAATATACTAAAATACCCCAAAGTATACCCCAAAGTACCAGAAAATACCAGAAAATACCCCAAAATACCCCCAAATACCCTAAAATACCCCAAAGTATACCCCAAAGTACCAGAAAATACCAGAAAATACCCCAAAATACCCTAAAATACCCCAAAGTATACCCCAAAGTACCAGAAAATACCCCAAAATACCCCCAAAATACCCTAAAATACCCCAAAGTATACCCCAAAGTACCAGAAAATACCAGAAAATACCCCAAAATACCCCAACGTATACCCCAAAGTACCAGAAAATACCAGAAAATACCCCAAAATATCCCAAAATTACCCTAAAATACCCCAAAGTATACCCCAAAGTACCAGAAAATACCAGAAAATACCCCCAAAGTACCCCAAAATACCCCAAAGTATACCCCAAAGTACCAGAAAATACCAGAAAATACCCCCAAAATACCCTCGCTACACACTATTACACTATTACACACCATTACACTATTACACTAGCACACTATTACACTATTACACACTATTACACACTATTACACTATTACACTATTACACACTATTACACTATTACACTATTACACACTAGCACACTATTACACTATTACACTATTACACTAGCACACTATTACACACTATTACACTATTACACTAGCACACTATTACACTATTACACACTATTACACTATTACACACTATTACACTATTACACACTATTACACTATTACACACTATTACAGTATTACACTATTACACACTATTACACTATTACACTATTACACACTATTACACTATTACACAAAATGTGCACATTTTAGTTTTTCATTTTAGGTATTTTGTGGTACTTAGTGGTATATTTCCAGGCACTTTGGGGTATTTTGGGGTATTTTAGGGTACTTTGGGGTATTTTGGGGTATTTTCTGGTACTTTGGGGTATTTTGGGGTATACTTTGGGGTATTTTGGGGTACTTTTGGGGTATTTTGGGGTATTTTCTGGTCTTTTCTGGTACTTTGGGGTATACTTTGGGGTATTTTGGGGGTATTTTCTGGTATTTTCTGGTACTTTGGGGTATACTTTGGGGTATTTTAGGGTATTTTGGGGTATTTTCTGGTATTTTCTGGTACTTTGGGGTATACTTTTGGGTATTTTGGGGTATTTTGGGGTATTTTCTGGTATTTTCTGGTACTTTGGGGTATACTTTGGGGTATTGTAGGGTATTTTGGGGTATTTTCTGGTATTTTCTGGTACTTTGGGGTATACTTTGGGGTATTGTAGGGTATTTTGGGGTATTTTCTGGTACTTTGGGGTATACTTTGGGGTATTTTGGGGTATTTTCTGGTATTTTCTGGTACTTTGGGGTATACTTTGGGGTATTCTAGGGTATTTTGGGGGTATTTTCTGGTATTTTCTGGTACTTTGGGGTATACTTTGGGGTATTTTCTGGTATTTTCTGGTACTTTGGGGTATACTTTGGGGTATTTTAGGGTATTTTGGGATATTTTGGGGTATTTTGGGGTACTTTGGGGTATTTCTGTGTATTTTGGGGTACTTTGGGGGTATTTTGGGGTATTTTCTGGTATTTTGGGGTATACTTTGGGGTATTTTGGGGTACTTTTGGGGTATTTTGGGGTATTTTCTGGTATTTTCTGGTACTTTGGGGTATACTTTGGGGTATTTTGGGGGTATTTTCTGGTATTTTCTGGTACTTTGGGGTATACTTTGGGGTATTTTAGGGTATTTTGGGGTATTTTGGGGTATTCTCTGGTATTTTCTGGTACTTTGGGGTATACTTTGGGGTATTTTGGGGTACTTTGGGGTATTTTCTGGTACTTTGGGGTATACTTTGGGGTATTGTAGGGTATTTTGGGGTATTTTCTGGTACTTTGGGGTATTGTAGGGTATTTTGGGGTATTTTCTGGTATTTTCTGGTACTTTGGGGTATGTTGGGGTACTTTGGGGTATTTTGGGGTATTTTCTGGTATTTTCTGGTACTTTGGGGTATACTTTGGGGTATTCTAGGGTATTTTGGGGGTATTTTCTGGTATTTTCTGGTACTTTGGGGTATACGTTGGGGTATTTTGGGGTATTTTCTGGTATTTTCTGGTACTTTGGGGTATACTTTGGGGTATTTTAGGGTATTTTGGGATATTTTGGGGTATTTTGGGGTATTTTAGGGTATTTTCTGGTATTTTCTGGTACTTTGGGGTATACTTTGGGGTATTTTGGGGTACTTTGTGGTATTTCTGTGTATTTTGGGGTACTTTGGGGTATTTTGGGGTGTTTTCTGGTATTTTGGGGTATACTTTGGGGTATTTTCTGGTACTTTGGGGTATTTTGGGGTATACTTTGGGGTATTTTCTGGTATTTTGGGGTATACTTTGGGGTATTTTGGGGTATTTTCTGGTACTTTGGTGTGATTAGTAGGACCCCTCTAAAGCCAGATTGAAAAGATTCATTAAGATTATTGTTTGATAAATGGTCAGTAAGTTGCGTTGCGACGATCCGTTCTAACACTTTGGATAGGAACGGAAGATTGGAGATAGGTCTGTAATTTTTCAAGATTAGAGGGTCGAGGTTCGGTTTTTTAAGTAGTGGTTTAATGACGGTTGATTTAAAGGCCAGGGGCACCACGCCAGTAGACAAGGAGGTGTTGAAGATATTGAGTAGGGCAGGGCCTACTTGTTGGGAAGAGTTTTTTGATGAGAGTTGCTGGAAGAGGGTCAAACAGACAGGTTGAGGGTTTAGCCGCGCCAACCAGTTTAGTTTCTGGTCAAGCATGACCGACAGATACAGGGTGAAACGGGATATAGAGCAGGGGAAGACATTCTGGCAAATGACGCCGTGTCCGGGAATCGAACTCGGAGTCCACCAGATCCGTGACGCAGCACGGTTTTCCCCGACGCAGAAATAGCGCCGAGATATGCGGTGAGCTACTGGAGCCCCCCCTATCCTTATCGTTCATATATATATATATTTTTTTTTTATCCTCTTTTTCTCCGCCTGATTTTCTGTGCTTTTTCCTCCCATCCCAATTTAGTCGTTATGCCAATTCCCCCCTCCCCTACCTGGTCGTTGTGTGCATGTGCTCCCTACTGGTCGGTCTAGGGAGCCCTGAGGTCTACCACATGCTTCCTCCGACAAATGCGGAGACAGCCAGCGGCTCTCTTTTCACCTGACAGCGCGGACTCTCATTGGTGAAGTGTAACGCGTGGGAGGTCACGCTGCCTTCACCACTTCCTGTCTTTTGCTGTGCAGGCGCCCAGACCTGACCTGTAGGAGTTGCTGTCCACAACGCCAGATTACCACCCATCAACTTCCCTCCCGCTAACTCAGCCAAACGAGTTAGTATGACGGCTGGCCCAAGCCGGTGGCAATGCTGACACCTGGATTAGAGACCGGAGTCTCTCGCATTGGTGACGAGCGCAATCTCCGCTGCGCCACCCAGCCGCCCTTATCTTTCATATTCTAATATAGTTTTTTTCTACTACTCTGCACAAAATATTGGTCCTCCAGAAACCTTTTGTTAGGATTGCAACTCGATCAAAGTCACACCGCTCATCTGCTCCTTTATTTAGCTGTTAGCTACATCCATACAACGCCTGTGTATTTTTTAACGAGACATCTGCTCCAGTGGAGTTGCTCAGTGGCCAATGGTGTCAGACTGTGGTTGTACTGGGCAGCTCCCAGGTATGAATGGAACTGTGTGAATGTGAAGCAGGGCGTAGCTGAAAAAGAGCATCTGTGCTCAGCGAACCTACCCTGGGTAAATAAAGGTTAAACAAATACGGTGGGCTCTGAAACATGTTGAGCCCACTTCAATCTCAACCCCTCTACCAAATCAAAGAGGATGAAGAGCTCTTGGACAATCTGGCCAGCTCAATTCATCAGCCTGCACCATACATCATCGCCACCTCCTATGACTCTGTTGATGAGGATAAACCCACTCTACCATGGACACCACTGTGAACATATACTGCCTCCCAGGTTCCAGTTAACTGTTACACAGTACATTTCACAGAGTACATTTTACTCAAACTGAGTACATTTGACATTTCCCTGGCGACAGTGGTGACTGTGCTAGCGGTACACAGGCGCTGGCCTGCTTGACTGTGCAGATAGAGGGCTGGTCTGCTGTAAGAAGGAAGAGGGGTTCCCGCTGTGCCCCACCCCCTTTGAAGGAGGTCCTACAGCTCCCCAACATGTTTAGCACCTTGGCGCTGGAGCCGGTGAGTAAACACCCCTCTTCCCAGGTCACTGTCTCATCTGGCCCTCTGTGCTTGTGGTGGGGTCCTCTATGGTCAGGCATGTCACCATCCCTAACACCGAGACTTGCTGCTACCCTGGTGCAAAGATGCTGGACATAAACAATGTCATCCATTCCTCCTGCTTGGTGAATTCCCCTAATAAACACTGCTATCATCCACGGTAGAATTGTTGACAATCAGAACGTCTGAAATCTGACTTCATAACGCTCCGCAATGCTCTCTTGGACTCTGGCAAGAGTCATCATCTCAGGTCCCCTCCCCTCTCCCTGCTTTGGGGATGCCATGTTTAGCAGCCTCCACATCTGGTTACTGCTGCTCATCAGGCATCCCCTACAGTACGTGGACAAATTTCAATCCACGACCACAACACCAGAGGGAGTTCCACAAATCACGTTCAACCCAGAACAAGGGACTAAACACATTTCACAACTATGCCACAATAATGTGGAATGCCATACCCACAGCCGTAAAGGAATGTGAATCCCTACCCTCCTTCAAAACCGCTCTCAAAGAGTACCTATGGGTGGCTGCAATTAGAAACTGGCCCCTGTAAACATCTGAAATCTGTTAATAAAGTTTTCAATCAATCAATCAATCAATCAACCAGACCTTGCCCTTAGGTCGGCCAAGTCATTCTGTGCCTGAAGTGGGGTGGGTCTGATCCATTGTGATGGCACTACTGGTCCTATAAATCTGACCATGAATGTGATTATAGACCCAAATTAGACTGCTCAAAATCCACACTAAATTGTGGCCACTGGTGTTTTTGATCTAGGTACTAGTGATCACTGTCTCATTGCATGCGTGTGAGGAGTGCGAAAAATTGAAAAGATTAGGTCACATACGGTCATGAAAAGGAATTTATAATGTTTAAATGAACAAGCTTTCATGAATGATATTATGCATAGCAACATCCACTGCACGGCAGAGTCTGCCGATGTTCAGGTGACCCTTGACCTCTTCACAAACGGGCTTGACCTTTTATTTCTCTGATCAAAATAAACATGCTCCTCTTAAAAGGCTCAGAATTAAAGATAGAATAGCACTCTGGTTCTTGCATGAGCTGTCAACTCTGCTTAATGACGGGAATAAGGCCTGGTCGCGTGCTAGACGCTCAGATGATCCACAAACCTGGCTTGCCTTCAAACAATTCAGAAGCAGATGTACCACAGCTATGAGAAAGTCAAAATCAGATTACTATTTAGATTTAATTACAAGTTCTACACAAACCCGGCTCAGTTTTGGAAGGCAGTTAAGTTAAAGAAAAACAAGACCTCTAATTCACTACCCGCCCATATTAGTGTTGACGATTGTGTTATTTCTAGCCAGAATTAAATTGGTCTTGCATTTCAAGATTCAAGATTGTTTATTGTCATGTGCACAGTTAAACAGACAGTTTGCCGTACAATGAAAATCTTACTTTGCTAGTCCACCCTTCACACAAAATCACACAATACTTAACTAAAACATTTTACAATTTAAATACAAGCGAGTGCTAAAAAATAAGGTACAAATAGATCTAAACATCTTAACGTGCAACGGCGCACCAATTAGCCGACCTCTAGCGGCTCGGGTATGCATTTTTATTTTATTTTTATATAATATATATATACAATATTTATGTAATATTTAATACATATTAGTCAAACTAAATGTATGCTGTTTTCTAGAGGCAGCAACATTGAATATGATGATGATGATGATGATGATGATGATGATGATGATGATGAGGTGTTACTCTTATTACAGTCATGTCTGAAGGTATATTCTCTGTTTTGTCTTGGCTTTTGGCCTTTTTCTAATGCTCTGATTTTTTGATCTCTCTCTTATTTCCCAGCAAGAATCTAGCTTATTTAACTATCCTGTTTATTTGTATGTATAAATCCGCCAAATGAAAGAATGTTTATTTTTATTTTTTATTTTTTTAATCTTTTTCCCCCTCCTTTTTTCCTCCGATTTTCTCCCATCCCAATGTTAGTCGTTATGCCAATTCCCAATCCCCTTCCTGGTCACTGCGCACTTACCCCCCACAGTCGGTCTGGGAGAGTGGAGGCTACCACGTCCAGCCAATCAACCGCTTCTTTTCACCTGGCAGCGCGGATTCTCACTGAGAGGGCGTAGTGTGTGGAAGGATCACACTATCCCACTTAGATCCTATCCGCGCTTAGCAGGCGCCCCGACCGAACTGTAGGAGTCGCTGTTTACAACGACCCGGACCCACCCTGCCAGCTTCTCCCACCCTCTAATACTGCCAATTGTATTAGTGTGAACGGCCAGCCAAGCTGGTGACAACCCCGGAGCTGTGAGCTAGGCGAATCCAGCCGCTCCGGGGTTGGTGACGAACGCAATCTCCGTTACGCCACCTGACCGCTTTATTTTTAATCTTTTTTGTTATATGCCGCTGTACAATTGTTTTTGAACAAGAAGAAAAATAAGATTGCATGTGTGCATCATTATGGAATGTAACTAAAGTAATGTGCAATAAAAATACTTATATAAAAAAAACATTGAATATGATGGCAAGTGGTTATAGCATTGAGAGAGTCACTGGATATAAATATCTTGGTGTGTGGCTCGATGAGACATTTACATTTAAATTCCATGTGGATAACCTTGCCTTCAAGTTGCAACAGAAAATTGCCTTCCTATACAGAAACAGAACCAGCTTTCTTTGTATCAGTAGGAAGAGAGTTGTCAAAAGCAGTTTTCTTATCAGTCCTTATATGGTGATGTAATTTATAGGCATGCTGCAGCCTCAACCCTTAAATCCTTGGACTCTGTATATCACTCTGCCTTCAGATTCATCACTAATAGATATGACACTTATCACTGTGTTCTTTGTGAGAAGATTGGTTGAGCCTCGCTGATGGAGAGGCGCAACAAACACTGGTATTTGTTCAATTTTAGGGCTCTTACTAGTAAGCTACCTCCTTATACTACATCATAAATCAAATCAAATAAAATCAAATGTATTTGTAAGGCCCGACAACACACGTTAATGTCCCCATGGGCCGGACACGTCTTCTTTAAACAAGTCAAGAAGAAACATCACAATAAATCAAGAACTAAACAAAAACACCATAAAGTAAAAAAAAGATTAAATAAATGCAACACTCCCAGCTGATGGCGGATCTATTTGAGGCAAAGGGGCAGCGCAGAGAGGGTCACATCCTCCAGGTCATCATCACGGGACGTCCAACACTCCGGTCATCACTCCGAGACAGCCACTCACAGGGAGACAGGGAGACGGGACAGGCGTTAGACAGTTCGCGTAATTGTGATGGGCGGACATAGCAATAGATACAAGTGGTAAGCATATATATGAATAGAATAGATATATGTAGTAAGCATATTATGTGAATAGAATAGAAGTACTTAACCCAGCAATGAACTCCACGTCTAAACCACGTTGACAGACCACAGACAGAAGACGGTAAGAAGCTGATCCATGGCCTCGGTCATCATTATTATTATTATTATTATTATTATTATTATTATTATTATTATTATTATTATTATTATTATTATTATTATTATTATTATTATTATTATTATTATTATTATTATTATTATTATTACGGTTATGATTATTATGATTATGATTATGATGGTTATTATTATTAATATTATTATTATTATTATTATTATTATTATTATTATTATTATTATTATTATTATTATTATTATTATTATTATTATTATTATTATTATTATTATTATTATTATTATCATCATTATTGGAATGGAATTTTGGTACCTATGGAACTCGTTCTAGTGACTTGCTGGTCATTAAGGTCCCTCAAGTTTGCTTGGAACAGGGTAAATCTGCATTTTGCTATGTTTCAAGTTCAAGTTCAAGTTTCTTTAATATTTGTCATACAGAAGTACAGAATACTTTTATACAAAATGCTTCTTACTGTTACGCTCCAGAGACTGTGCAAGACAAGATAAGTATGAAATAAAATAACATAGTAAAATTAGAAGTAAAAAAATGAGGTCACAGTGTTCAGTTTAGACATATGTACAATGTTCGATGCAGAATAGACGTAGTTACCATACAATATACAATACTGTGCAGTGTACTAATATACAATACTATATAGTGCAAGGCAGAAATGGGACGAGGTGCAATTTAGGTACAATTCACAGTAGGTGTACGAGTTGTAGTGCAAATCCTTTATCAATAAATATAAAGTGTAAAGTGTGTTTGTGTGATCTAAAGTGTGGAGAGTGGGTGCTGCAGTGTGTTGTTTGTTTGAGTGAGTGTGTGCGTGTGGGTGTGTGTGCTGTGTGCATTTGATGGTTGTTGCATAGTGTTTATTGTTCGTTTAGCAGCCTGATGGCCTGGGGATAGAAGCTTCTTCTGAGTCTTTCTGTGCTCGCCTTAAGCACAGAATGATGCCCCTAACCTTTTTTTTTTTTAAAACACCATGGCATTTTAACATTGTTTAAGCCCATTGGGTTTTGTGCCTCTCTCTGCACTGTATATTATTAGCTCTTTAGTATTTTTAAACTGTGCAAAATGTAAAAATTAACTGAATCTGAAACAGCTGTTGCCACTGGCTAACTCCTTAACATTGTCATGGGCTTGAACTCCTGTGGCTGTGGTTATATTCTATTCTATTCTGCATCATACAAGGACAAGGTTTACATACAGGGTAACCAAATGTTTTCCCATATATGCAGACTTCTAATCTCTGTCAGAACACAGAGTGAGGATTCAACAACTGAAATACATACAATTCTAATTGCTAGCCGTTGATGTCTGTTTGTTTAGTTTTTTTGGCCACATTAACTGAAGTTTCAATAATCATTTCAGGTGTGACCTCTAGTGGGGGTATTTTTTATTGCACCAGTATTTTTTTCTTTCCACACACCTCTTTCACTGGCACATTCAGTTCCCTCAGCACTGAGCAGTCACAGGGCTATAAATATTATATAAGCTACAGCAAGACTTGCCGGTTTTTACAGTCAGACAAGGGGTGGCCATAGAGAGAGAGAGAGAGAGAGAGAGAGAGAGAGAGAGAGAGAGAGAGAGAGAGAGAGAGAGAGGAGAGACATTAAAGAAATAAAAAGCAAACAACACAGCATAAAAACTACAACCTTGTATCCAAACCATATGAACCCTCAACCTAAAATAATCATTCCTACCTCCCTACCCAAACTCGGCCATTGGAGATCCTACAATATCAATGAACTCCTAATAGTAGCCAACATTATTCGAAGTCTATCGCAGGACACAGAGATCATTCTTGCTTCTGATGTGGCAATAGTTATGGGGGGCTTGATGATTGAATTAGGCTACTTGAGTTGACTGAGTAGTGTAAGAAATCATGATGAAATGGAACTGTGATTCCAAGTTGAATCAAATTCCAGCTCTAGATGAAATGGAATGAACATCTATTGGGGTGGAGTGTTTGAAAGACAGGCCATTCCATCAATAAGATCGTCTCGACGCCATGCTGGAGAATGTGCCACAGTACTGTACAATGCTGTAAAATATGTCCTCAAGGCAACACTTGAACAGTCCTAGAGGCCACACTTGAACAACAGGATGATCAAAATTAAAGGCACTCATAAAACAGAACAGTCATGGTTCTAAACCTTTTTGCCCCCAAGGCTCCCATGTTCAAGGAGATGTTCCAGGGCCCCCCCCTCACAGGAGACATGATAACCAATCCGCCTGTCATCATCGCTGTGCCGTCTGGACGGTCTGGACATACTCCAATAGCCTACAGTAAGTACATCTTTATTCCATTTAACCTGAGTGAAGCATTCTTTCATTATTGTTTTCAATTACTTTGACTATTTACTATTCAACTCATCATCTCAAGGGTCACCTGGCAGCTGCAAGGCTCCCCATGTCTACCTGAAATTGCCCACATGTTCTCATACACTGAACCTGGCAGACTTGTAAGCTATCTCTTGTGAGCACATTAGAAATACATGTGATTCAAGCAAGTCCATTACACGTTGATATTGCCTGACAACAATATAACTTGGTCAATAATACTGAATAAGTATTAGTTATGTAAGCAATGGTTTCATTTGAGAAAGCATACAGGTGGTGAAAAGAGGTCTATCTTCTTCGCTTGGGATCAATACGTGATTGATTGATTGAAAATTGTATTAACAGATTGCAGAATGGGTACAATACAGTAGGCCTACAGCTCAATACACACAATTGTTAAGGGGATGCAGACCAGAGAAAGACTTTCGTCTTGTTTACATCAGGGTCCCCCATTTTCAATTAATCATAACATATGACATACAGGTAGACGGTACTGCTACATCTATACATTTATGGCATACCATATCTACAAATACAGTACTGTTTGTGATACAAAAAGAGTCACAAAAAAACTGTACATTGGATTATCGACGAAACCTTACTAGGTCCATTGTAAAAAACAAATAAAAAAAAAACATTGTAAAGAATGCAGCTGTAAGTAGGGCATGGATGTCAATATATAGTGTCTTCTTTGATATCAATACGTGACGCACTAGAGTGGTGGTCGGTGAGTTTATCATCATTATAGCCATAAGATCGTTTGAGCAGGAACTGTATCGCGTCATCATCACGACACATGTTGACAGAACCGCTCGCGCTTAGTTCAATATTTCTCTCGCTGTGGATTGTGGGAGTCGAGGACGCTGCCCAGGCTTGTTACCGGGGAAGACAGTAGACATATTGCTGAGCCCGTTTCTGCAAAGTAAGTAATTCGCCGGGTTTGGGTTGATTTTATCGACTCGCGCTCTGTCATGCCGAGTTATCCGATTTCCCCGCATCACGCTTAACGGTTGCCATGTCGTGTTTTGATCGCACGGAGGCCGGGGTTGTGTCTGTTGTAACCTGATGTGTTTGGTGGGCAGCTGCTGCCATTCTGACGTTATAGGTTTGAGGCTGAGGTATTCGGAAATCCCCCCCCATTAAAAAAAAAAAACTCGCACAGCTACACGCCAATGCCCTTGGTTTGGCCGTTTCCCATTTCAATAGGAATTATTAATTATTAAACCCCTCGCTATCGTAAATATACGCGTAGTGCACGTGATTGAGTTGACTGTGTTCACATCACAGCACGCGGAAATCGTCCGCTTGTCGGTGAGCAGCTCTGGTCAGTGATGCCCGCTCTCTCATTTTAACCCCCTACCTGCTGCACCTGGACGGGTTAGGAATCCACATCTTTCCATCAGCATTGGAGATGATTTATTTCTCTGTCATAAAGTGATCATTGCAACGGTAACGTTGAGCCTACAACGGGCAGGCAGCTAATTGGCTGTGGCTCATAAAAAAAGAAAAAAGAAATTAAATTAAATACATTAAAAATAATGATATCTCAAATAAAAACCAACATGCATACAATTTCTCATTGATAAAATGTCAGATAGGCCTACCCTTTATTCAGTGTGGTGTCTCATCAAATATTTCTGACTAGACCTTTATGGTTAATTAACATAATCTTGGATGTGCTGGTCTGAAATCAGGTTGCCCTTTTTTAAAGAATAAATGGGCAACCCTTTTCCAAGTGCTATTCAGTTGGTTCTTAACACTTTGAGTGCCAGCGATGAGATATATCGTCTTTTTGTCGTTTTTTATTTATTAGCGATTTGAATTCATATTTCATCAATCTAGTCTCACGTTAGTGCTGCAAACTCTCTCTGAGCTCCATTGGGAAAATACCGCCCCCTATCGTCTCTCCCTGTTGTACTGCACCCCATTGGATTAGACTGAATGAAACACATGGGGGGGGGGGGATCCAGCTTCCTCGTTTTACTTCTCGGGCAAGCCACCCGAGGGGATCCAAGTCATTGCAGAGCCGCAAAACGGCGTGGAATACATATTTCCAGTACCTAGCGCTGGATCAATAAACGCGATCGATATTTGGAATGGCGATCAGGAATTGGAATAATCTTTTTGGAGAACATCTGATCTGAGGTAAGGAATCTATTTGACCAGTCTTAGGATAATCAGAACTTTTTTCACGGAGATATCAGCATGTGCCATATGTGTGTGTGTGTGCGTGCGATCAGGAAATAAGAGATTCGATTTTCAGCCCGCTTATATAGCGTGCATAAGTACACATATACTATCGATAATCTAGCATTTATTGGAAAACTATTAATAAATAGGCCAAAAAATGACAACGATGTCCCGATCAAATTTTTTTGCTCCCGATCCGATCCCGATCATGTGATTTTGAGTATCCGATCCGATCAACATTTTTTTTAATTTAAAAAAAAAAATGTATCCCAATTTCTCACATTACATTCACCCTGAATGTTGCCGTTATCCAGGTGAAAAGTTAACTTCATTCAAGCGAGGCATTGCAATCCTTGACATAAATCATTTGATGTATAATTAAATCAAAGGAAATGCGTTTGGGTCTGAGAGTGTGACTGGTCTGCCGTTCTGCAGCTGGATACTATTGGTTTGTTTTGGCAAAATTCTTCTGCTCTGTGTGACAATAAATAAATGAATGATGATATGCAATTTAAAACCAAAACTAAGGCCTCAGTATGAGTTTAAGACGTGAACATGGTCATGTTTGTTGAATAAAAAAATAAAATAAAATCCAGATTTTTTTTTTGTCCATCCCGATCTTCGGAAAATCACGTGATCGGATCGGGACATCCTTTTTTTTGTGTATTCCAGAATATTCCAGTAAAGGGCGTTTATCACAGAATCTTAATACTTTCCTGAAACGTTCAAGAAAGGGTTTTTCAAAATGGTATAAAACGGAAATAAACCGATAAAAAAAATAAAAAAATACGTTTCGACAATGTTGACTGCAAACAAGTCATTGATAAGCGACGGCCAGATTAGACACATAGCCATAATTTAAGACATAGTTTATGCGTTCACAAATATGAGAGCGCTATCATTGAAGTGGGTGGTGGCATTCAACGGGGGTAAGGCACACCGCATGGCTGGTCATCAAAGTGTTAAGACCTATAACCTAGGGCCCACTCTCAGATCAAACAACCATCTGGATTTCACACGTTAGCCTATACTATTTTATCCTTTAACCTATGTCAGGTCAACACATCTATTCATGCAACCTGGGTAACGTTATGCAGATGAGTTGAGTTACATTGAGCTGAGTTGCATCTAAATTGTATGATATAACACCTCGTGCAACTAACAAAAAACCTGTCTCCTTTAGCTGTATCAAGTTGAGCATGAGTCCAACCTCCTTTTTTTTCTTTTTTTTTAGCGCCAAGGCAACCAATCAAAATCAGGAATTTGAGTAACGGCATTCATTTTGAATATTTGGTATGAAAGCGCTAAATGATGTTCATGTCAATTTATTGTGTGGCATAACCTTTGAAAAGTTAAATTAAAGGCTAATATTGATTTTATATATAGGCCTAATTATAATAATACACCCACAGAGCTTTTGGAAAGGTTTACTGATCAGTTACTCCGTTGCTGAGAAAATAGCAACCGGAAGTCACACTGTAGAACAGAAAACGATTGTGTACTGAAGGCGTGCAGCAAGCCTATTCACTGCACTAGTTCAGGCTTATTATACCATTGACACACAAAACTAGGGCTGGGTTAAAAAATAGATTTTCCCAATTTGAATCAATCTTCATTTGAATAATCCAATATCGATTCATAAAACCAAAGATCAATCTTTAATGCTATATTGTGTTTACTGCTGTAGTGTGTTGGTCATGGTAAATAATAAGTACATTATTATAACTATTTTGTGGTCAATTCTTAACACATCCTGCGCCAAAAACGAGTTTACTCGTTATTGCCCACCAATCTAATAACACCAACAACGAGTTTACTCGTTTTTATGATCGTTATTTCCACTCTAAACCGGATGTGGTGCTCTGCATCTGGGAAAAAGCTCCGGCAGAGCTATCTTGTTACGTGGATCCAGACAAACACCTCGAGTGCATTGGATCGCTTTCGAGAGGCAAGAATCGATATGCTTTCGGTGTTTATTGCGTCGTACAAGCGGAAAATGGATCTAGCAGATCGAAATCAAATAATTGGAATTTATTTTCTCCAGACTCATCGGCCACATGTAAGAGGAATCTAACGTTAATTCCAGCTCGATTGTGCATTTATTTCATTGCAATCCATCCGATCAACGTATGATGTCGTACTAAAGAAAGCCGTTACTGACAATCAAGGAATCATAAACGACCCCCCCCCCCCCCCCTTTCCTTCACGCATGATGGAGCATAATGTATAGCGATCATATGCATTTGAATTTTTTAGCGTGTATAGGAACGAAACGCCATCGATTATGTATAATATGCATCGGGGCCTATAACTCACGTTCTAGGAATTACTGCTCTACACTCTAAAAACATTTATATTCATGACGGTACTAACACGACAATGTATGAATGGAAAAATATAACATTCCCACATCCGGAACGATAGATACCTGATGTTGAATGGGCCATAGTAATGTCGAGCTATAATACCGGTATTTAAAAAGTTATAGCCCTGCAAAGAAGGTGAGCAACTCCATAGGGTTACAACACTGGCAGAGAGTGGTATAAGATAGCAAACTGCGTGGCAGACAATGTGTTAATGTAAAGATTTGTATTTTTTATAATGCACCACCAGGTTAGAAGGTTACTTGTAAAGTTTACAGCATTAGAAATCTCTTTCATATCCAAGCAAAGTTGGTATTGTAACTGAAATATCCTGATAAAAATAAAAATCTAACCCTAACTAACCTTACTGTCATGCACTTGTCCTAATAAACTAACCTACACTGGAGCACTCAATACTTTGATGAACATTGTTACTCAGCTGATAGAGTTGTGCCCTTCCTGATGACTTGTCATACAGAACTTGTAAGTCGCTTTGGATAAAAGCGTCAGCTAAATGACTAAATGTAAAATGTAATGTAATGTAGTTATGTCTCCCGTTGTATTGGTTTGCCCTCTTGTGGACATAATGCGCAAAACAATAGATATTCGAATGGCTCGAACCTATGTTTTTTTGTGATACATTTTTATTTGTTTTATTTTACATGAAACAAGACAACACAATACAGTAAACATGACTTCACAGGACATAGTAACAACAACAAAGACAATAACTACAACGGAAATAACCAAAACAATAAAACGGAACATAAAAATGTAATTGTGTTACCACAGACGCCACAAAAGACATTTCCTCCCCCACTCCCACCGCCCCAACCCAGGACTCCCGGACCCCCGGACTCCCCAGGATCAGCACCCCGACTCCGCTTCGCCGCTAAATCATGGCCTTCACACTCTCAGCCGCCGAGACCCACAATTCAATATTGGATTGCCCAATCCCCATCCTATGTGTTTTTTAGAAGGAATATTCTAATGTAATTTTTGGCCAATTTTGACAGCTATATATTCCACTAACTAGTCTGGGTTAGTTAACGTAGTTGATGAAGCTGCTAGCATGGGCTTGGAGACTCTTGTGTCCGGATCAGACGGAGAGCTTTTTAGCAGCAGCCTTTGTGCTGCTAATATTTTGCAGTTGAAAGTGTGATAATGTGGATAATGCCATTCGAGGTGATGATTTTGGGAGATGCAGAGAAAGGCGTTGCTAGAAGCAGCTACATGACCTGCACATGCATCCTACAAAACGTCCCACACAAATGTATATGTAAATGGTAAATGGTGCATTTATATAGCGCTTTTACCCATTCACTCACACATTCACACACCGACAGTGGAGGCAACCATGCAAGGTGCCAACCTGCTCATCTGGAGCAGTTAGGGGTTAAGTATCTTGCTCAAGGACACTTCGACACGCTGCCCGGGAGGAGCGGGAATCAGGAACCTCCGGATTACCAGACGACTGCTCTACCTCCTGAGCCACTGTCGACCTTCCATGTTTGAGTGAGCAGTCCTTGCCACTGTGGGGAAAACGATCTATTCGGGTGAAAATATGAATGTAAACAAATGGAAAACTCGATTGGATACCTTTAACCAGATTCATGCTGGCAGCTATTTGTGCATCAAACACAGGGGAAACTGCGTAAACGGTCGTACTGGGCAGTACTACCACTCGTTCCGGGTTAATTTTCTCCATGGCCCGGGGTTGTAGAATGCCAATCACTGTGTCAAAATGTAGGAGAGACTGAGACCCGTCCAGTTCTGGAGAACCGGTGGTGCTTTGTAACTCTCTGGTGTTGCAGAGATATTGAGGGAAAACACCAAATTGTGTGGCTTTTTTCCTTTTCGATCTCACTTTTCTCCAGACCCACACCATTCCAAAAATGTCTGCTCAAATAAAAATTCTAGGCACACAATTAATGTAAGCTCAAAATATGCTGTAAATAAAGTCCTGTTTGATACATTAAATAAATGTATGTTATGTTAAACTGACTGTAGCTTACATTTCTAGATTACATTTCTAAAACCACATCAGCTGATGTACAGAGCTGATATGTACAAAATATAGCTACATATCACTATAGAAATATGTAAGTCTTTACATTATTTTACTACTGATGACGTGGGGGCGTCCCATTGCCTAGGTAAAGATTCCAACCCGTTCCCCTGCTAGCTCCATTTTGAAGTGCCACTATCCAGTCGAGGGCACTCCAGAAACTAGGGGTAGGGCCAAGGGAAGGGAATTGGGATTGGCCCTTAGTCTTGAAGCCATAAACCTGTCTGCAATGATCCACTGTCTGCTCCTCCGAGAGGGTTGAACTAAACACAACATCACTCACGCAAGGTGTTCAACTGCCTGCTCCTCCGAGAGAGTTGAACTAAACACAACATCACTACTAAACATAAACACAACATCACTCAACTAAACACAACACCACTGACACAAGGTGTCCATGAAACGAGGAACAAGGAAAAGAGGGGAAAACACTTATCTCTGTCAGGGAGACTATGGTCTCTCTTGTTTTTATTTAATTTAGATTCCATACCACGTTACAAAAGGCACGTGGCAGAAGATGCGCAGTGCTTCAGCCACATCTCTCACAAGATCCTGTGGTCAAAGTCCTCGACCTATGTCTCGATCATCGCCATCGATTATTTTATGTCTAGTCTTTGAGGGTTCATAAGAACCTTCTCCTCGGTGAGCTGCACCAGCTTCCTATTGCCGCACGAATCCGCTTCAAGGTTCTCGACCTGGCGAGGATAATGGCTCCCTTCTACCGTCAAGTAAAAACACACTTCAATCAATATCTGAAATGAAGAAGGAAAAATACTGATGTTAAAAAAATACTAACCTTTTTAGTCTTTTACTATTATGCACTCTGCTACTCACTAATCTACCTTCCCTATATTACTACCTACTAGGCTAATGTCTTTACTACTCTACACTCAGGACTGTAGCACTCAAAGTTCGACACTGTTTGACGAACAATGTTACATACCCTTAGCTGCCAGAGTTGTACCCTTCCTGCTGACTTGTACACAACTTCAGTTGCTTTGAATAAAAGCGTCCGCTAAATGACTAAACGTAATGTAAAATGTAAGAAAATATAAATGCTCACTAGGGCTGCTTGATTATGGCCCCAAAAAATTATTATTTTGATTGATATTGAAAATGCGATTTATTAAACACGTTTACTCATGGATTTGAGAACATCGTATGACGATGACTGTTGTTTCCTAGCAAAAGTTTGAGACTGGTAGCGGTATCGGCGCCATGTCCAGCCGAGGAGGAAAGAAGAAGACCACTAAGACCTCCAGGTCCAGCAAGGCAGGGGTCATCTTCCCTGTGGGCCGCATGCTCCGCTACATCAAGAGAGGCCTGCCCAAGTACCGCATCGGAGTGGGGGCACCTGTCTATATGGCGGCCGTTCTCGAGTACCTCACTGGTGAGCAATTTAGTTTTTATAATTTTATTTTGTATTACCATTTTTTTTTTTTTTTATGGTAGCACTTATAGGGTGATTACTGTAATAACAGACATTACCTGGTAAGCTCTGGTAATGATGGGTAAACCTATTTGAGAAAACTCATCCATAATTACTTGCATTACCAAGTAATTAAGTGAAAAAATAAAATAAAAGGTAATGTGTGAAATCGAATGTATTTATTTTGTCATGTGTAGCCACATGACTTGACAGTTCTCCCACCAAATTATGTGTTTCTACCTCTAACAGAAAAAATTCTTGTTATGTCATAAATGGGGTAAACCCATACAAACGGATACAAAAAAAGAAAAAGGCCTCATTTGGTAACCAATTTGGAAAAACCTCAATTGATTTGTTTTCAGCTCAGCTAGTTCTTTACCACTTTGGGTGCCGGGAACCGTGTTTAGACGTCATTGCTGGCCATGCTCAAGTTGCCGAAGACGATTTACAGCGTCTTTAATATCAATATTTCAAAAATCTGCGATCGGATTCATATGTCCCCTCCGCTGGCCTGAGATCCACCAGCAGGACCCACTGAGCTCTCTGGCGGTTCAGGAGCGCCATCTGGTGGCCGATCGGCGCAACTGCTTAACAGGATGTGCCATAGAGGTTGTGCTGGACTCCGTATTACTTCCGGGCACTCGCTATAGGTCCCGGGACTCTGGCTCGTCACGCTACACAGTGATCGATTGCCAATAACTCGATAAACAACATGATTTGGACGTATATACCATTATACAAGCTGGAGATGGACCGGGTAAATCGCCATCCCATAATGATAGAATTTCTACTCTACGATGATCGCCCAACGGCGCGCGGAGACTGGGGTGAGTTTGAGCGTGTAGCGTTACCGTCTTCGATACTAACTGCTATTATCAACATTTGACCCACATTAGATGATTGGTATAACGCTGCCCACGGAATTATAAACGCCCCCTCGCCCATCCGGTCAACATCAGATGACGTGTAGTAACTTCTAGAAGTACGTCTAGTTGGAATTTTTTATATCGCGCTGATTGCCATCAAACTGTATTTCATCATCAATATAATGCATTTGGGGCTATATATCACGTTCTGGAGAAAGCTGCAGAAAGAGATGAAAACATACTTATACATTAGACCATACTTTACTATGAATATGTGAATGAAAAAGTTTAACGTTGCTACACAATGAACAATACATATAGGATCTTGAATGGGCCCTAATAATGGCAATGTAGCAATAGAATTTAAAAAGTTATAGCCCTGCAAAGAAGGGGACTTTCTCCATAGACAAATAGAGCTGGCAATCTATGGTATATCATGAATTTAACCTTAGGCAGCCAAAGTGTTAAGTACTGTGGGTACCAGCTTAAATCAGATCCTAAAATAATAATTATCATTCTTTGTATCACATTAGCCAATGTGCAACTGTCTTGGTACTTTTACACTGGAATATAAGGTTATTTTGCTATTTGTTTCATAGCAACATAGGTAGACTAGTCAACCTTTGATTCATTGGGTACTAATTAGACAGTGGAGATGAAACTGAGTGATGATACACAATGCAGATGTGATAATGCATGTTCTGGTTTAAATGGTAAATGGACTGCATTTATATAGCGCTTTTATCCAAAGCGCTTTACAACTTATGCTTCACATTCACCCATTCACTCACGCATTCACACACAGACGGCGGGGGCAACCATGCAAGGTGCCATCCTGTTCTTCAGGAGCAGTTGGGGGTTAAATCTCTTGCTCAAGGACACTTTGATGGAATCTAACCAGTAACCTTCAAATGACCAGACAACATTCTACCTCCTGAGCCATTGTTCCCCTGATGAAAACATTCATAAACGTTTAAGTGATTATTACTATGTTGAAGGTAGAGTCGTAAAACCTGACCAAATAAGCCAACAACCACTGTTTAGCCCATAAATAGCCCCTGCAGCCTCTTCAACCACAGAAATCGGGTATAAGACCTCGTAAACTCCCCTAGGAGCAGTAATAGTGAAGCTGACAGGAATGATCGTTTGTGCTACACCAAATCAGTAACCACAGTAAGGATTAACATTGCTCTAGTATGTGAAAATAATATGCTTAACTACAAGCAAGATGCATATATCAGAGTAACAGCTGACTCTTTTAGATAACCAACAGTTGGACTCCTGACTGTTGTACCCAGTTGTGTGTGGTCTGTTAATTGCGTCAAATGTCATAAACGTGCTTCCCTGCTGTAACCCAGACTGGGCAGTGGTAATAAACGGGATGTCACCTTGTCACCTTGTTATCTGTCGGTTAAATCAAGTAAAATGATCAGGCTACATGAATTAAAACGGGGATAAAGATTTCCTATGTAAATTCACCGTGATTTAATTCATTTCTATGATAGCATTCTATGTCTGGACACTTCAGGAAGTACTATGATCATAAGCCACAAGGTTGGCTGGGTCAGGTGGCACATGACATTTTGGCTTCTGATCATAATACTTCCTGAAAGTAAGTAAGAAACACAATTTAATATTGAAAATCATTCATCATCATCAATTGGTGGCATTTTAAGTCTTTTAAAAACCTAAATGACTGGAGATTTATGAGGGAAAATACCGGGAGATAATGAACTCATTGAGTCCCTCTGCTCTCATCCTCCTTATACATTTGTTTTTGCTGCACCCGGCCCTGTAGCTGAGATCCTGGAGTTGGCAGGCAACGCAGCCAGGGACAACAAGAAGGGTCGCGTCACACCAAGACACATCCTGCTGGCCATCGCCAACGACGAGGAGCTCAACCAGGTCTGAGCACAATCTGAATTACCTGTTTGTTTTTTTCTTTATTGAGATTTTAGACGGTAAGAAGGCTGAGAGGGAGACAGAGTAGGGGAGACACGGGAGAGAAGGTTCTTTATTGAGACAGTAGGAAGGCTGAGAGGGAGACAGAGTAGGAGAGACACAGGAGAGAAGGTTCTTTATTGAGACAGTAGGAAGGCTGAGAGGGAGACAGAGTAGGGGAGACACGGGAGAGAAGGTTCTTTATTGAGACAGTAGGAAGGCTGAGAGGGAGACAGAGTAGGAGAGACACAGGAGAGAAGGTTCTTTATTGAGACAGTAGGAAGGCTGAGAGGGAGACAGAGTAGGAGAGACACAGGAGAGAAGGTTCTTTATTGAGACAGTAGGAAGGCTGAGAGGGAGACAGAGTAGGAGAGACACAGGAGTGAAGGTTCTTTATTGAGACAGTAGGAAGGCTGAGAGGGAGACACGGGAGAGAAGGTTCTTTATTGAGACAGTAGGAAGGCTGAGAGGGAGACACGGGAGAGAAGGTTCTTTATTGAGACAGTAGGAAGGCTGAGAGGGAAACGGAGGAGAGAAGGTTCTTTATTGAGACGATAGGAAGGCTGAGAGGGAGACACAGGAGAGAAGGTTCTTTATTTAGACAGTAGGAAGGCTGAGAGGGAAACGGAGGAGAGAAGGTTCTTTATTGAGACGATAGGAAGGCTGAGAGGGAGACACGGGAGAGAAGGTTCTTTATTGAGACAGTAGGAAGGCTGAGAGGGAGACACGGGAGAGAAGGTTCTTTATTGAGACAGTAGGAAGGCTGAGAGGGAGACACGGGAGAGAAGGTTCTTTATTGAGACAGTAGGAAGGCTGAGAGGGAGACACGGGAGAGAAGGTTATTTATTGAGACAGTAGGAAGGCTGAGAGGGAGACCGTTTAGGGAAGACGGAAGAGAGAAGGTTCTTTATTGAGACAGGAGGAAGGCTGAGAGGGAGACCGTTTAGGGAAGATGGAAGAGAGAAGGTTCTTTATTGAGACAGGAGGAAAGCTGAGAGGGAGACCGTTTAGGGAAGATGGAAGAGAGAAGGTTCTTTATTGAGACAGGAGGAAAGCTGAGAGGGAGACCGTTTAGGGAAGATGGAAGAGAGAAGGTTCTGGAGGGATTTTGTCCCAGGCCAGCAGGGCTACTTGTGGTTCGAGAGGCAGGGGTCTTACCCACCATACCATCTCTGGGCACAATCATAATAGATTTTCTTCCGCGTGGAGACACGTCAGTAATTTATGCTGTGATACAGTAATTGCAGATGGTAATACAGGAACCACAGACAAGTGATGTATTCTTGGCGTCTTTGTCCTTCTCCATTTTCCTCTTAGTGCCCTGTTCACTTCTGTCATTCGGCATCACCTTCATCTCCAGCAGCTCCAGATTGTTATCGAGCATTCATGTCTCTAGTCGTGCCATTCATGTCTCCTTGCGTTACATCTCTTTCTCTTCAGTTGCTGAAGGGTGTGACCATCGCAGCGGGCGGAGTCCTCCCCAACATCCACCCCGAGCTGCTGGCCAAGAAGAGAGGAGCCAAGGGAAAACTGCTGGAGGCGCCCATCGCACCCGCCCCCGAGAAGAAACGCAAGGGCGGCAAGAAATCATCCGCCAAGAAACAAAGTGGGAAGAAGACAGCGGCAAAGTCTAAGGTATCGTTTCACAGGGACTGTTCATCGAGAGTCAGAATGGACACCAGAATTACTAGAGTATATTAAAGGGGAACTATCTTATAAATGGCCTTTTTGAGTGTTTAGCATTGTTTCCTAGCTATGTGAACTTATATTAATATGATCTATGTCTCAAAATTCTCATATTGGTGCATTCTTCCAATTCTCCTCTCACAATATTCACCCTCACTGAACTGAGTCGTTTGAAAATGTGCCTATATGTGATGTCATATAGTCACTGCTGCATGTTAATGTTCAGGTGAACACGACGCTCAGCAGGCCCGGCGCAGTGGTTTAGGAGCCCAGGCTCAAAACAGCTCGAAATCTTGAGGTAGAAAAATGCTGTTTTTGAGGACTTGATTAGAAATACAAAACAATGAATAAAAAAAATATATATATTACAGAGGTGTTCCATAGACTCACAGGAATTGTGTAAAAGTGCCCAAATAGTGAAAGAAATAGTAAAATAGTTCCCCTTTAATAGTGTAGTAATCGCGATTCCAGCTTTTGGCGATGTGCAAAATTCAATAATCGATTTGACAAATCTTAGCCCTAATAACTGGGACTGGGAATCGAATCCCAGTCCCTCGTGATTCCCTAATTCTTCATCATCATCATCATCCTCCTCCCTCCTATCTTTTTTTTCACTGTTGCCTTCTGGCCGCCGTTATGACGTCCCACCAAGTAGGACCAACCGCTATGCCAAATCTTTTGTCCCCTCGGCTATCAGACTTTTAAACACAGACGGTAGTCATTTTAAGTAGCCTTTTGCACTTGGTTGTCTGTTTTTACTTTTACTTTTACTGCTGGATTGTGTATCACATGGAGTGTTTCTCTTTTTATTTGCCGTGCTGTCGTTGAGATGTTTTGTTGTTTGTTTGTCTTTGTTGCTTGTTGGTGAAGCTGCAAATATGAATTGCCCCACGCAGGATCAATAAAGTTGTCTGAATCTGAATCTGAATCTGAATATCCTCCCGGGCTCTCATGGTATGGATTCAGTCATTCGGAGCCCTGTTAATATGAGTAGAGCTGCCGCGGTATTGATTATTTCCTTACCGCACAAATTTGCTAAATATTTCCTACCGCCGCGGTTGTTACCGCACGCACACAAAAAAAAAAAAAAAAAAAGTTTGAATGCATTTTTTTTTTTAGTAGTAGTCTACTCTTTATAGCATATAGCCTGCCTCTAGTCTAAATGTCTATCTTTAGAGGATGACTTTGCAGCATGAATATTGTTTGGGATTCGGCAAGCACGCATTAGTTATTGAAAGTGAAACACGGATTCGAAGTTTCCCCTCTGGTCGTGCGCAGTTCACTCGGTGTCGCGGGCAGGGGTGGTTACCCCTAACCCCCCCGACCCTTTCTTATTATTATTACTATAAAGTTACTACTTTATAATAAAGGCATTCGTTTTGTGGCATTGACATTATATAGTTATTAGGGGTGGGACGATACATCGATCCAGATCGATACATCGATGTAATTATCAACAATCGAATCGGATCGATGCGATGTAATAAGATCGATTCATATCGATACTCTTATTTTGAAAATCCTGTGGCGAGTCTCATATCCGCCCAAGAACAACAGCAGTAGCTCCGTGTGTGTAGATGTTACAGCATAGCATTCTCCCTTTCTGTGTGTGTGTGTGTGCGCGCGTCTTTGGAAAGACCAGATGAGGTCAGAGGAGTTTGATGTTTAAATGTTATTTAAACATAAACAATATAAGGTAATACATAATAAATGTAGGCCTATACATGATCATGCAACATCAACAAATTGTTGTAGGAACGGTTTGGGAGAGGGAGGTTGTGAGTTTTGAGTTCCAAAAAATGTAGCTTAAAGTTTAAAGCTCAATATATAAAAACGTGGCACTTTACAGTGAACAGGAGGTCTATTTGTATTAAAAACAATAGATTGATTTTCCTTTAAATGTCTGGAAGAGCTCAAAAATACAAATGTCAAATGATATTTTCATTACCTTTTTTTTGTTGATCTAAATGTTACTGATTGTGTTAAATGGGCATATGATATCATCTCATATCGATCGCAGGCACCGGAATCTAATCGTATCGTATTGTATCGTGAGAGACTTTGTGATATCGGCAAATATCGTATCGTTGTCCAAAGAATCGATATCGTATCGTATCATGATGAAACTGGTGATTCCCACCCCTAATAGTTATACGTTCAATAACATCAGCGTATTTACCGGACCATAGCAAGCCAAGCAATACTCTATTCATATCTCAGTTCCTTTCTTTGCTCAGAGCGTGCTGAGTTGTCCCATTCTGCCGTCTGTTAATAAAGTTTTCAATCAGACAAGTGTATAGAACGAAGGGCTTTTATTATAACATTCGTTGCAGACAGTAAAATCATTATGTCTCGTTTAGTACTCCTGACGAGCGATGGTAGTCCACTCCGGCGGAGAGTTAAAGCTAACGTTATTAGCCGTGTTGTGATGAGCTGACATTCAGGACGTAAAAAACTAATACGCGCTTGCCGATTGGTGGTAACACACTGCATGACGCTACAACGTGTGACGCGTCTCTCTTCTGACCAATCAGTGGTCTGCAATGTTTCACGTGACTTTTCTGGTACCCAATAGGGTCGCTTGGAACCTCGACAGAGGAGTAGGGTATATCTGCAGAGCCGCAAGCCCAACGAGAGGAGGGTAATTTATTATTATTATTATAAAAAACAGCGGTGATGCGGTATTCAGCCTACTCTGCGGTGGCCGTGATGTAACAGCGATACCGCGGTAATGCGGTAATCGCGGCAGCTCTAAATATGAGGTCTGCCAGTTTGGCAACAGGCTGATAATTAGAGGATGGGTCGGTGTCGTTATGGAAATGTTTGAAAATGGCTTCACCATTACCACTGGGAGATGAGTCGCATTGAAAGAGGTAGCGTTTTCTCACCAATCATTACTTCAGTGAGAACGTTGGGCCTGTGACCCATCTAGAGCTGCCGCGGTATTGATATTTTCCTTACCGCACGAATTTGCGAAATATTTCCTACCGCCGCGGTAATTACCGCACAGTGTGCACAAAAAAAAAAAAAAAAGTTTGAATGCATTTTTATTTTTTTTAGTAGTCTACTCTTATAGCCTGCCTCTAGTCTAATGGCGCTTTTCCACTGCATAGTACCTACTCGACTCGACCCGCTTTAGGCACCTGGTACTTCGTTCCTTTTCCACTGCAGCCAGGTACTACTCCGTTTGTCTCCGTGTGGGAATGCAGGCGGGGCCGCTCGCTTGTGTACACTGAAAGCTCCGTGGGCATAGATGTCCGAGGGCTTGCAGCAAGCCAGAGTTTAACACAGTTTCAATCAATCAATCAATCAATCAATAACAACATTAACCAGACTCTCGTTGCGTCTATTCTGCCAAAGCTAACGTTACCTCTCATTGTGTATTCTACCAAGCAAACCCGGGTTTAACGTTACCTCTCGTGTATATCGGCTGACTGTAGTATTAACAACAACAAACTTAACACATCAGCGATCTTGTTGTGACACTAAACTCTCCGCTCGGTGGTAAATTGGGTTGATGTCGGTTTTGTTTCATCAATAAATAAGGCAGAATACACAGTGAATCCATTATTTTTTGTTTATTGCTTGGTTCTGTCGCAAACAAATCCTGAACGAAATGCATCCTTAGCGAGGCAGTAAAGATGGCGGCGCCGGCGTTCTGTTTTTGTTCAGACTGAGGCTACAAAGTGTGATGCGTCTCTCTTCTGACCAGTCAGTGGTCTGCAATGTTTCACATGACTTTTCTGGTACCACTTCTACCCAATAGGGTCGCTTGGAACCGAGTAGGGTATATCTGCAGAGCCGCAAGCCGCAAGCCAACTTTATTATTATAGGCTTGTTCAAGATGGATTTCGGTTTGCCTCGACTAGTAGACGAGAGTAGCCGAGTGAAGCCGGGGGAGGAGTTAAAAGGGCGGACACTGCCGATTTCACGAGAGCCTCTCGCCTAGTCTCGGCATGGCAGATACGCTTTCACGTCACCACCACACACACATTACACACCTGTCCAGCTCATTATAATGCGATGGCCGTTTGCAAAATTAGATCAGATTCAAATGTACAGCACACACCATATACTGCTATAGTGGAATATACTATTCATATACCATAATGTATACAATCTTGTTGCGCGCTCCTGGCCGCACGCACACACAACACACTGCTGAATAATTCTGTTTTGCATCAATATATATATATATGTATACTGTGTATATTGAGGCAAAACAGAATTATATATACAGTATTGAGGCAAAACAGACGACGCATGTGTGTATGTGTGTGTGTGTGTGTGTGTCTGACAGCTTGAAGTTTATCATGATGATATGATGATAACGCATAACATAATAAGGTTTTCAATCAATCAAACGTCTCATAACTCCCTGGCTGTCACATGGCTGGTGACTGACAACTTTTCTGAGCCAATAGGCGCTTTGCGCGACCGTAGCAAGTCGCTTCCCAGCCGGGAGCAGCCGGCTGACAGGTACTGTGGCGCCTCGCTCTGAAGGCTGCTTGTGGCTCGCTCCCGCGGGAGTTCCACGCCTCGCCTCGTCAGATTTTCAGAGCAAGTCGGACAATATTCTAACCGTCATGCAACGCGCTTGGCGAGGCAGTAGTGAAACCTGCGCAGATCTGCGTCCGCCTATCCCATCTCGAACAAGCCTTATGATAAAAAACAGCGGTGACGCGGTATTCAGCCTAACTCTGCGGTGAGCGTGATGCAACAGCGATACCGCGGTAATGCGGTTATCGCGGCAGCTCTAGACCCATCCTCCTCAGTTCTAGGTAACGGGGTGTGTAACACCTTTGCCCTTATTATCTTATTTCCTAAATTATTGCGTACTCTTGATAGCTTTTATATATATATATAGCTTTTATATATATATATATAATTTAGGAACAGGATTCAAACCCATGATGTATATGGCACGCGTCTTACATAGGGCGACAGTGGGTCAGGAGGTAGTGCAGTCGTCTGGTGATCCAGAGGTTCCCGGTTCGATTCCCGCATCTCCTGGGAATCGTATCCCAAGTGTCCTAACTAGCTGCTAAAGTACACCACACGCTAGAGTACTAACTAGCTGCTAAAGTACACCACACGCTAGAGTACTAACTAGCTGCTAAAGTACACCACACGCTAGAGTACTAACTAGCTGCTAAAGTACACCACACGCTAGAGTACTAACTAGCTGCTAAAGTACACCACACGCTAGAGTACTAACTAGCCGCTAGAGTACACCACACGCTAGAGTACTAACTAGCCGCTAGAGTACACCACACGCTAGAGTACTAACTAGCCGCTAGAGTACACCACACGCTAGAGTACTAACTAGCCGCTAGAGTACACCACACGCTAGAGTACTAACTAGCTGCTAAAGTACACCACACGCTAGAGTACTAACTAGCTGCTAAAGTACACCACACGCTAGAGTACTAACTAGCTGCTAAAGTACACCACACGCTAGAGTACTAACTAGCTGCTAAAGTACACCACACGCTAGAGTACTAACTAGCTGCTAAAGTACACCACACGCTAGAGTACTAACTAGCCGCTAGAGTACACCACACGCTAGAGTACTAACTAGCCGCTAGAGTACACCACACGCTAGAGTACTAACTAGCTGCTAAAGTACACCACACGCTAGAGTACTAACTAGCTGCTAAAGTACACCACACGCTAGAGTACTAACTAGCTGCTAAAGTACACCACACGCTAGAGTACTAACTAGCTGCTAAAGTACACCACACGCTAGAGTACTAACTAGCTGCTAAAGTACACCACACGCTAGAGTACTAACTAGCTGCTAAAGTACACCACACGCTAGAGTACTAACTAGCCGCTAAAGTACACCACACGCTAGAGTACTAACTAGCTGCTAAAGTACACCACACGCTAGAGTACTAACTAGCCGCTAAAGTACACCACACGCTAGAGTACTAACTAGCTGCTAAAGTACACCACACGCTAGAGTACTAACTAGCTGCTAAAGTACACCACACGCTAGAGTACTAACTAGCTGCTAAAGTACACCACACGCTAGAGTACTAACTAGCTGCTAAAGTACACCACACGCTAGAGTACTAACTAGCTGCTAACGTACACCACACGCTAGAGTACTAACTAGCCGCTAGAGTACACCACACGCTAGAGTACTAACTAGCCGCTAGAGTACACCACACGCTAGAGTACTAACTAGCCGCTAGAGTACTAACTAGCCAAAGGAATGTGAGCCACTAATGGCCACCAGACGGGGCTCTCTGCTCTTTGTTAGTTCTGGTTCTCTTTGTTTTTAAATGTTGGCTGAATTTCCCCCGGATGGTGTGACAAATCTTATTGATCTGCTCAGTACTGCTCTTAACTCATTCATAGCCATACCCGAGTAAAGTCGGGTTATCTCGCCAGCGGTTGAGCGCCATACCCGAGTATAGTCAGGTTTTGGCCGTTTCTTCTTTTATTCGATTTTTTTTTATTCATTACAGGCTCACGGACCTCTGTGTTATTATCTGAACTCATTCTGAGACCCAGAGAGTGCAATACCGGCCGAATCCTGCTAGGTGGCAGTATTGCCCACCCTTTGAAACCTTATTTCACACTGTGTCACATCTAATGTCGTCCGGGCGGAGAATTTAGACCAAGCCAAGTAAATGGCTTCATCCGAGCACTTTGAAACGCCTTCAGCACACTTGAGGCATATGTTGTGCCACTTCATGTCAGGGACCCGATGGATATCAATACTCGAAATTGCGATCAGACAATATTCTTTTTGGAATAACCCAGATCAAAGGTAAGGACTATCTGATGTCAATTCCACCTTGATCCTACGATGATTTCATATCGATCCAGCCGATCAACATAATATGTAGTATTCAAAACGAATGCCGTTGCTGGCGATCAGAGCATCAAAAAACTACCCCCCCCCCCCCCCCTTTGATGCATTCATGATGAAACATAATACCTATTATATACCTTTGATTTGGAAATAGTAACGTGTCCAGGCGAGCAACACGAACGCCTTTAGCAAAATTCACATATTGCTCCATAATGCAGTTACCAGGAATTAGCCAGGATCACTCTGAAACTATACAATATTCACCACGGTATAACACGCAAACGTATACATGAATTTTTTTTTTAATTATTTTTTACATGTTGGACGAGGGATAGTTACTGTCAAATGAGCCATAGTATTGTCTTTATAGCTATAATCCAGTCAACGTGCAAAAAACAGATTATTTTTTCATCCGTACATTTCTGTTTTATACCGTTTTGAATATGAATATAGTTGGGGTGCTTCTGAGTAATTCCAGGGAAAAGACGCGAAAACAGCGTTTTTGTGTAATTCAATAAACACGTTTTCGTCTGATTATCGGATCTTCCTGAAATCAATGCTAGATCATCATTATTATCCTTCCTCGTGCAAGCATGCAATGTGGTTTAGACCCGCAATTTTGGATTGCAATTTGTCAAAAACTCCAAATCTTTTTGATCATTCCCTTTTCTCATAGTAGAGGCATTAACATATATTTTGTGAGATATTTCCTTTCTAGACGTTAACACCACATATTGTCTTCAATCCATATTGTCTTCTCTAATTTCTTTTATAAAACTTTACGTCACTCTTGGTTGTTGTTTTCCTGCAGAAGTCCGCTGCCTGTGAGGTGAACTGCACGGCGGACAGCACCACAGAGGGCACCCCGGCAGACAGCTTCACCGTGCTCTCCACCAAGAGCCTCTTCCTGGGCCAAAAGGTAGCACTCAACACCAACACCAATGCCTCCGCCGTAATCGGACAACTTCTGTCCTAATGCATATTGCCTTCGACAGAATTGGGCAAAGTTAATGTGAATGCTACAATTTTGTATATTCTTTACTCTAAAACGGTACATTTAAAGGGGAATTCCACACTGGGTCTCGCTAGGGATGGGAATTGATACGATTTTATCGATACGATTCCATTATCGATTCTGCTTATCGATCCGATTCTTTATCGATCCCTGATAAATGTATAATTTAAATAAATAAATTGGAAATGCAACAGAACTAAGCTGGTTAGAATAACAACATGCAACTTGACATTTCTGATTGTCATTTATTGTTGAGCCCACATGTCAGAAAAATACAACAGGAACCGGTTTTCGATTCCCATCCCTAGGTCTCGCCTTGTATTTGTAGACTACAGAGTAAAATTAGCCCACAGCCAGCTCCTGTAAATATCTCCAGGCCAGAGATATAGGCCTAAAGTATTTTTAAAGTTTCAAATGTACTTTTTTAGAGTCAAATATATGTTTGTAATCTTTGTAGATTTTATAGTGTTGGATGTGAGACAAATGTAAGAAGAAATACTGTTGTGTTTTACCAAATTGCCTATCTGTATTTCCTAAAAATACTGAAACGTACATACATATCGATACTGATATGTTTCAATCGGTAATCTGAGACATGGCCAGGATTTGCACTTTTGGGACAATGCAATCGGGCTCTATTATGCTAAATGAGATCGCAAAGCGTTGCCACCCAATACTGGTAGCCAGACGAGTCTTGCGAGATGCACTCTCCTCAACTGGAGAAACGCTGTATTCTAAAAATGGAGCCGTCGCCACATTGGTGATTGAGTGGTCATTGTCATGGCCGCACCCTGCCTGTGACAGATCATCTACATGCAGAGAACAGTCATTTCTTCTTAACCCTAGTTCCTTCTCACTGGGTGAAAAAAAGCCTCCACCCCTTTTCGAAGGGTGACTTTCCTCTGTCTTTTGAAATGTGGTGAGAGCGAAAAGGATGGGATGGCGGTTCTCCCAGTAGCAACGCCCGTGTATCGCCATGGTAACCGCGTGTGTCTGTACGTCTTAGAGCTGCTGCCCTGTCTCGCTTCTCCCCTGCTGAATCAACTGGTTTGTGCTGTTTGGTGTGTTTACTTGCTGCTGAGGTCACTGTCTAATGAGCCTGCGCTGTTTAATTAATCCTGGCCGCTGCAGAGAGGGGAAGGTTACTTTGAGATTACTGATTTGAATACTGATTACGTATTTTAGTTGGTAAGTAATCCACTGGGACACTCAAATTGTACCTTTGGCTCCTAAACTATACAGCAAAATTGTCATTCCACTGTCAAACATCTCTGCCCAAAATGTTTTAACTTTAACTCAAACTAATTTTGTAAATAATATTATATTGTTGTTCCCCCATATTTTTCGGTCTCTTTTTATAAATGAGAACCGGAAATGCGTTGAAAAAAGTTAAATAATAAAATGTCACCCATGTCTGTGCGGCCTTGTTTATTCATGCCCATGGAAACGACAATGAACGCAGCCATAAAGGTATGGTTTCCTTACGTGGAAAAGACATGGCACTATATACCGGTAGTCGGTTTACTTTTCTGATAACGACATCACTGCATAACTGATAAATGTTCAGACAAGCTTAAAGGCACACGCCAACATTTTCGGAAATTAGCTTATCGTCTTCTCCAGAGAGAGACAAGAAGATAGATACCAGTTTCCTCTCTGTGCGTTCAGTAGAAAGCTATCTGGCTGCTTGTTAGCCTAGCTTAGCACAATGAATGGAAGCGGACATGACCGGTTAGCCTAAGCATTGTCCAACTAACGCCTCTGAGTCTCCCAAAGGCTGACCGGTCATGTCCACTTCCATTCATTGTCCATCCTTTTGGGCAGCAGTGTTTGGGAGGCTGTGACAGATGGGCTTAGAGACGGCTCTGCGTAGGAGTGTGGGCAAGTGTTTAATGCATAATGATGTCATCATCACTCATATTTGAATGCCCCAGCACCTTGTAGCAATACATACCCAGCTGCTTGCTTTTTTGATTAATCGATTTCCTTTCTGTATGGAACGATCCTCACATGCCAGAATGTCGCAAATATAATGGATTTATTTTTATTTTTGTAATAAAAAAAAAATCAACGTTTTTAGATGGATTACATTGATTGGAATCCAAGTTGCTTTGAATAAATTGGGATTTAAAATCTTAAAAAGCGATTAGTTCTGTTTGGATGCTCCCCACTATTCTCCCTATATACTGCATAAAGGAGCCCTGTACCATGTAGCTAATCACACAGACGTCTGCAGCATCCAAAATCAATGGGAGATAATTAATCGGATGAATGTAATTACCCTCCCACTGGTTAGGAAAATGAACCCAGAATAGACTTGACTCAGTATCTTGTTGTTTTTATGTCCTAATTATTGTAAATGCACAAGTCTGATCCTGGATAATGCTGCTGTCCTGTGTGTTCTCCTGTCTGTATACTTACAGACTCGAATCCTAAACCCTCTGTAGCTCAATAAGTAATTTGTCTCAATATGGGGATGATTTGTCTCCTTAAGTGAACGGCCAATGACTGAACAAACACTGAAATTCTAACAAAATCTGAAATGACCATAACTCTTTAAGGATGTGGTATGTGAGCATTTTCTAACGGCTTTGCTTCTTCCCTCTCTCGCCATCATTCCCCTCTCTCTCTCTCTCTCTCTCCCTCTCTCCCCTCATCCCCTCCCTACGGCATGCCTCCCTCCTCTGCCCCGCCTCCCTCCCTCTCGTCCGTCCGCAGCTCAACCTCATCCACAGTGAAGTCAGTAACTTGGCTGGTTTTGAGGTGGAGGGAGTTATCAACCCTACCAATGCTGAGCTTGAACTTAAAGATGATCTAGGTGAGCCTCCGCTCTCTGGCCACGAGGACTATTGAAAGGAGGTTGACAAACGCTCGCTATGCATCCCACAGTTGTTTGCGCTTAATGAGGAAGTATTTACCTCCACATATTTACTTCCACAATGAGAGTCAATGGACCTGTCTCAAACCCTGCCCCTTTTCTTGATCCTCCAATCACAACTGTCGCTTACCTCGGACAAACTTGGTTTGTCCGAGGTAAGCGACAGTTGTGATTGGAGGATCAAGAAAAGAGGGCAGGGTTTGAGACAGGTCAATTGGCCTGACACAGAAAATATGACGTCAAAATGTAAGTAATGTAATTAACAATCATCCATGATGGATATGGGCTACCTCTTTTGAGTACTGAAGCTAATTTGCTACAATTCAGTTAATTTTTTGTGGATCAAAAACATCCACAGGAACTGACCATTGATTTATCACTTGCTAGCACAGGTTAAGCCAATGTTAGGCAATATCAATCTCTCATAGCAAACCGATGGTCTAATGAATTTGGTTACAAATGCATCTCCTTTCAGTAGTGCTTCCGGCTCTCTGGCAATAAAGGGGGGGGGGTTTGGGGGGGAAATCCTTGAAAGTTCTACCAGCTTGTTTCTTAAAGGGACACGCCAACATTTTGGGAAATTAGCTTACCGTCTTCTCCAGAGAGAGACAAGAAGATGGATACCAGTTTCCTCTCTGTGCGTTCAGTAGAAAGCCATCTGGCTGCACGTTAGCCTAGCTTAGCACAATGAATGGAAGCGGACATGACCGGTTAGCCTTCGGAAGAGGCGTTAGTTGGACAATGCCTAGGCTAACCAGTCATGTCCGCTTCCATTCATTGTGCTAAGCTAGCCTAACATTCAGCCAGATAGCTTTCTACCGAATGCACAGAGAGGAAACAGGTATCCATCTTGTCTCTCTCTGGAAAAGACTGTTCCGTTGGTGTGTTCCTTTTTTAAAAGAAGTCTGTGACCAACCACCTGAATTGTTTAAATACAACGTACCAACAGAGGGGCACCTACAATGTCCCACAAGTGCACTTCTTGATCTCGTTCTCAGGGAAACAAAGAGGCATTCAAGGATTTTCTGAAATGCCCTCAGCAGTGTGTTCCCCTGCGCTCTGCCTGTAGATGTTTTAAGGTGCTTGATATCGCCCCCCCGTTGGTCAATCAATCCCCAATTCAGGCTTGTCTCCATTGCCTCAGAATTATACTTATCATGATGTTGATGTTTATGGGTTCTTTCTGTCTCCTGATTGGATAGTCAGACCCCCCCCCCCCTCACACACACACACACACACACATACACGTGTTCCAAAGATGCCTCCTTGGTTACTGTGATGTCATCGGCCAATAAGGAGTGCTCTCACCTCTCTCCCCTACTCTTTCTCTTTTTCTCCATTCATTCATTATTATTATTTTGATTACTCTCATCTTTTGACCAGACACCACTCACTGTGTTTTCACCACCATGTTGTTTGCCTGTTGTTGTCGTTGTTGTCGTTGTCATCGTCTGTAGTTGAAAGTTGTGCAAGCCGACATTTCCACCATTGAGAGCGACGTTGTCGTTCACCCGACCAACGACTCCCTGTTTACAGGTGGTCAAGTAGGTAATGGAACGCCGTGCCACCACCCAGACCAGGGCAGCCTGCGCTTCCTCCGGCCGCAGCCCAGAGCGCCCTGCATTGCAGTCAGTAGACGCATCTCGCAAACAGCATTGTATTCTATATATACATTATTTTCTTCATTTTAGGCATTTAGGGAGGCTTGTATCCAGACTAGTGACTTATGCCAAGCTATTATAATAAGAATAATAAGAATAATGCAGGACCCCGTTGGGATAATAATAATCCCCACCCCGTTGGGATAATTCACCAGTAATTCTGATTCAGAATGCAGGTTATACCTCTGGGAGGATTCTTGGTTCTGATTCAGAATGTAAATGATACCATGGCTCTGGGAGGATACTTGGTTCTGATACCATGGCTCTGGGAGGATACTTGGTTCTGATTGCCTGGAGGATGTTTGTTAAAACCTACTCCGACATCTGCCTGCCCGCTGGTCTGGCGGCTGTGTTTAGGCATAATATCCACTAGGAGAGACATCGCCTCATGTCGCTTGACCCATAATAAAGCTCATTGCTCTTCTGGGTTATTATTTTTTTTTTCTCCTGCAAACAATTCTCAAGTTCCACTTGACTGCAATGTAGGCGATCTGATCTACGGCCATCTCCGTCTCATGTAACCTCCTCCTCTTAAAAGGAAATGACACCCATTTTGATCATTCACATAATTGTCGTGGGGTGGAAACCTTGCATGTCCAATTCAAGGTGACTTTCATGTTGTTACTTTTTAAAACGCACGTTGGTCATGAGCAAGTTTCATGACAGCGGGGGTTAATGTAACCCACTCGATATAGAACTTCAAAATGACACCGGTAATATGTTGTCCCCATGCCCCAGGACGGTGCAGGGTAATATTTCTCAAGTTGCACCACTCTCTCCTAAAGCTGGAAACCAAAGAGAAGAACCCTCGAATGTGTGACGTCAACCCGGGGCTGCTTTGTAGACGGCGAACGCTGGTTTTGTGGCCCCATAAATCGTAAAAAAGTTAGAGTTTTCATTCCCACGTTGTAGTATTGCTACTAATGTGCCTGAAACATGAGTGTAAGAACTCACGGAAACATTTTATGGGCCCGTCGAACTCGGTGCCCCGTCTGCTGCCCCAGCCGGGCGGGGGGGCCTTTCTGTGTGGAGTTCGCACATTCTCCCCGTGTTTGCGTGGGTTTCCTCCCAGCACACCATAAAAGACTTGCATGGCGGGTAACTCCTGCCCTTAAGCAAGGCGCTGGCAGGAGAACTGCAGTCTGCCCCAGGGCGCTCGTCTGCGGCTGCCCCAGTACTGCTCCTAAATAGTTAGGATGGGTTAAATGCAGAGGATTACATTCCTGGTAGATGTACTAAATAAACCTTTTTGTCTCTACGGTATGGAGCAGCCCCAGTTTGTACATCCAGGTGACGTCACACATCTAAGGGTTCGCTCTTTCTATGAATTCCAGGTTTTTGAAGAGTGGTGCATGTTCACAAATATTGACTGAACAATGTGAATTCAAACAATAGGTGTTGTTCCCCCTATGTGCTCCCAAACAAGCTATTTAATGAGTATCCATCAGATGGAACTAAATAACATTTTCCTGTGAGTTGATTAATGCATGTTTGTTATGTTGGACGTTTTCTTTTTTAAATGGAGAAGAATTCTAACCACAAATTATTAAAACCACATGCCGTAACAAGTCCTTGCATTACAACAAAACAGTTCAATCCACTGTTTGAAATAATTGGAATAAGTGGTTTACCAAGTTTAACATTATGTTTTTCTTGTTCCGTTTTCTGCCCGTTTTGTCTTTTTATGTGGCTGTGGCAACATCCAGATCCATCTCTTCTGGTTCTGTTGGACTGGATCGCTTCCCTTCTCTCTCTCTCGCTGCTTCTCCGCCTGCTTGGCTTCTGTCTCTGGATAAATAACAGATTTAGCACCATGTGTGATCGCTCTAGAATGCACCGTTTCCTCAACATTCTTTCACCCGTGGTGGGCCACGACTAGAGATGCAGCTCCGCTGCTGCAGAGTGTGTAACAACAACACCACTAACGAGTAACGACAGCAGTACTACTACTACTGTACTAATACTACTACTACTGTATTAATACTACTACCACTACTGTACTCTACTACTACTGTACTAATACTACTACCACTACTGTACTACTACTACTGTACTAATACTACTACCACTACTGTACTAATACTACTACTACTGTACTACTACTACTACTACTGTATTAATACTACTACCACTACTGTACTCTACTACTACTACTACTACTACTGTACTAATACTACTACCACTACTGTACTCTACTACTACTACTACTACTACTGTACTAATACTACTACCACTACTGTACTCTACTACTGTACTAATACTACTACCACTACTGTACTAATACTACTACTACTGTACTACTACTACTACTACTACTGTATTAATACTACTACCACTACTGTACTCTACTACTACTACTACTACTACTACTACTACTGTACTAATACTACTACCACTACTGTACTCTACTACTACTACTACTACTACTGTACTAATACTACTACCACTACTGTACTCTACTACTACTACTACTGTACTAATACTACTACCACTACTGTACTAATACTACTACCACTACTGTACTCTACTACTACTACTACTACTGTACTAATACTACTACCACTACTGTACTCTACTACTACTACTACTACTACTACTGTACTAATACTACTACCACTACTGTACTACTACTACTACTACTACTACTACTACTACTACTACTACTACTACTACTACTACTACTAATACTACTACCACTACTGTACTAATACTACTACTACCACTACTGTACTAATACTACTACCACTACTGTACTACTACTACTACTACTACTACTACTACTGTACTAATACTACTACCACTACTGTACTAATACTACTACTACTGTACTAATACTACTACCACTACTACTACTACTACTGTACTACTAATGTACTAATACTACTACCACTACTGTACTAATACTACTACTACTGTACTAATACTACTACCACTACTGTACTAATACTACTACTGTACTAATACTACTACCACTACTACTACTACTACTACTACCACTACTGTACTACTATTGTACTAATACTACTACCACTACTGTACTACTACTACTACTACTACTACTACTACTACTACTACTACTACTGTACTAATACTACTACCACTACTGTACTACTACTACTACTACTACTACTACTACTACTACTACTACTGTACTAATACTACTACTACTACTACTACTACTACTGTACTAATACTACCACTACTGTACTAATACTACTACTACTGTACTAATACGACTACCACTACTGTACTAATACTACTACTACTGTACTAATACTACTACCACTACTACTACTACTACTACCACTACTGTACTACTACTGTACTAATACTACTACCACTACTGTACTACTACTACCACTACTGTACTAATACTACTACCACTACTGTACTACTACTACTACTACTGTACTAATACTACTACTACTACTACTACTACTACTACTACTACTACTACTACTACTGTACTAATACTACCACTACTGTACTAATACTACTACTACTGTACTAATACTACTACCACTACTGTACTAATACTACTACTGTACTAATACTACTACCACCACTACTACTACTACTACCACTACTGTACTACTACTGTACTAATACTACTACCACTACTGTACTACTACTACTACTACTGTACTACTACTACTGTACTAATACTACTACTACTACTACTACTGTACTAATACTACCACTACTGTACTAATACTACTACTACTGTACTAATACTACTACCACTACTACTACTACTACTACTACTACTACTACCACTACTGTACTACTACTGTACTAATACTACTACCACTACTGTACTAATACTACTACTACTACTACTACTACTACTACTACTGTATTAATACTACTACCACTACTGTACTAATACCACTACTGTACTAATACTACTACTGTACTACTACCACTACTGTACTACTACTACTACTACTACTACTACTACTACTACTACTACTACTACTGTACTAATACTACTACTACTACTGTACTAATACCACTACTGTACTAATACTACTACTGTACTAATACTACTACCACTACTGTACTAATACCACTACTGTACTAATACTACTACTGTACTAATACTACTACCACTACTGTACTAATACCACTACTGTACTAATACTACTACCACTACTGCACTAATACTACTACTACTACCACCACTACTGTACTAATACTACTACCACTACTGTACTACTACCACTACTGTACTAATACTACTACCACTACTGTACTAATACTACTACCACTACTGTACTAATACTACTACCACTACTGTACTAATACCACTACTGTACTACTACTACTACTACTACTGTACTAATACTACTACTACTGTACTAATACTACTACCACTACTGTACTAATACCACTACCGTGCTAATACTACTACTACTACTGTACTAATACTACTACCACTACTGTACTAATACTACTACTACCACTACTGTACTACTACTACCACTACTGTACTAATACTACTACCACCACTACTGTATTAATACTACTACTACTACCACTACTGTACTAATACCACTACTGTATTAATACTACCACCACTACGGTACTAATACTACCACTACTGTACTAATACTACTACCACTACTGTACTAATACTACTACCACTACTGTATTAATACTACTACTGTACTAATACTACTACTACTGTATTACTACTACTACTACTACTGTACTAATACTACTACCACTACTGTACTAATACTACTACCACTACTGTATTAATACTACTACTACTACTGTACTAATACTACTACTGTATTAATACTACTACCACTACTGTACTAATACTACTACCACTACTGTATTAATACTACTACTACCACTACTGTATTAATACTACTACTACTACTACTACTACTACTACTACTACTACTACTACTACTACTACTACCACTACTGTACTAATACTACTACCACTACTGTACTAATACTACTACCACTACTGTACTAATACTACTACAAGTACAGTAGTACAAACGCAAGCAAATGGAGTCAGTCATTGATATTACCCAAATAAAAAAAACGAAAACAAAACCCAATCCTCCCCTAACCCCACCACCCTGCCCTCCTCCCTGTTTTTCACTTAAAGTGAGAAGTCACCTGATCTCGACCACCTTCTTACCACTACTCGATTATGGTGACTTACTTTACATGTATGCACCTGATCAGTATTTTAGAAAGCTGGATACTGTGTACCATTCTGCCTTATGCGTTGTCACAGGATGTGGCAATTGAGTGCACCATTGCACCCTATATGCCATTGCAAGTTACCCATCTCTACAAATACAGCGATTTTCTCGATGGCTCTCTCTTGTGCACAAAGCTCTGCTTAAACTGGTTCCCTCGTACCTAAGTGTGCTTCTGTGCACTAAGCAATACAAGTATGCCCTTCGTTCTCAAGCTGCTCTAAAACTGGACTTCCCTATATGAGAACTGAATTAGGAAAAAGGGCTTTTAAATATGCTGCTCCTTCATCCTGGAACAAGATACAGGAGGACCTAAAATTACCAGGACTGGTCACCCTCTGAGAATTTAAAGCCATTTTAAAATCCTACAAACTCAGTTCCCTCGGACAGTGCAACTGTGTTTGATAACTTGCCTGAAATTGGAGCTTGCTGTGATTGTTTTATCTGTATTTTATTGTGATGTTCTTTTTTATGTTGAAACTTTCTGCTGCCTTGCTTGGCCAGATCGCTCTTGAAAAAGAGATTTTAATCTCAATGATGCTTATCTGGTTAAATAAAGGATTTGATTGATTGATTGATTGAACCCCACCACCCTGCCCTCCTCCCCTAACCCCACCTCCCTCCACACACACACACACACACACACCTCCTCCACTAACCCCACCACCCTGTCCACCTCCCATAACCCCACCACCCTGCCCACACACACATACACATACACATACACACACACACACACACACACACACACACACACACACACGCACCACCATGCCTGCCTCCACACAGATACACACACATAGCCAGCAGCACCATCACTTCTACACCAAATGAGAGGAGTGGAATGGAGTTATTTCCTGTTGCTGGCCACATGTTACAAGACAAGAACATAATTAAACCATCCTACTATTTAATGAGTGATGTAGAAAAATACCAACTTCAGATGTTTCACACTTCAGCAGTAAGGCTCACTATAACCTTGTTTACGCTACATAGGAGGTGTGGTGGCACCGGTGTAGAGATCACTCAGAGAGGCTCGGCGACATGAGAGTCCAGTCGGTCTCTCGCTATGGTGTCCTGTCTGCCTGGCCAGCCGTCTCTGACTGTCTGTCTGCCTGGCTACCTGTCTGTCTGTCTGCCTGGCTACCTGTCTGCCTGGCTACCGGTCTGTCTGTCTGCCTGGCTACCTGTCTGTCTGTCTGCCCATCCATCTGTCTGCATGACCATTACCCCTCCAGTCCGCCATGTACATGTACAGTATGCAACGTTTATCATGTGTGTGTGGAGATGTAATGACCTTGAGCGTTGTCCCCCCTCCCCCTCCCTGCAGGTGGCGCTCTGGAGAAAAAGGCTGGCAAGGAGTTCACAGAGGCTCTCCAGGACCTAAAGAAGAAGAACGGCCCTCTAGAGGTGGCCGGTGGTAAGTGCATTTGAGTGGAAAGTTATATTGACTGGGTTTTATTTTTAAGGTCGTTCCAAGCCCCCGTTGCCTTATTCCCTTCTCTGCCATATTGGTTGGCTTTCCACCAGAAGCTCAGCAGATTTAGTGAGGTCTTGGTGGAAACGAGAGCTTTTCAAACGCGTTAATAAGTCGGGTACAAGCGGCAACGACTTAAAGTTGCCACACGTGAGCCCCTGGATGCTTATCAGAGCCACAGTGTTATCATTAGCCGCTAACTGTGTACATGTGTGCAACTATACATTTCCATTTCACAGGCAGAGGGCAACAAAGAAAGGTCTGCCAGCACTGAGCTGTAAAAGAGAGATTGAAATCTTATAAAAAAAATTATTAAAAAGAATCAATTTGAAGTGAGGGAAGTGTTGGCAGCTGTAACAAAGTGTGAAGTAATGTCTTTTCAAAATGAAGGTTGTAGTTATACCTGAGAGGGTGCTCTCTTCTTCTGGTGAGCAAAGTGGTGTCGGCATTACCAATATAGCCACAATCACAGTAAATATAAAGGTTCTAGTCTTTAGACAGTAAGAGTAAATACCAGGAGGAGTTAACAGTACTAAAAATTATTATTTATCCCCCCCCCTCTCTTTATTTATTTATTTCTCTTTTTCTATTATATCTCCCTCCCCGTCTCTCTCTCTGTCTGTATATCTTTATTTATTTATTTTTCTCTCTCTCTATCTCCCCCTGTCTCTACCTCCTTGTCTCTCATTTGACCTCTCTCTCTCTCTCTCTTGGCCATCATTTGACCTCTCTTACTCTCTCTTGGCTTGGTCATCATATTTTTTAGCACTCGCTTGTATTTAAATATGTTTTAGTTAAGTATTGTGTGATTTTGTGTGAGGGGTGGACTAGCAAAGTAAGACTTTAATTGTATGGCAAACTGTCTGTTTAACTGTGCACATGACAATAAACAATCTTGAATCTTGAATTTGACTTTCTCTCTCTCTTGGCTTGGTCATCATTTGACCTCTCTCTCTCTCTTGGCCATCATTTGACCTCTTTCTCTCTCTCTCTCTCTCTCTCTCTCTCTCTTGGTCATCATATGACCCCCCCCCCCCTCTCTCTCTCTGGGCTTGGTCATCATATCGCCGCTCTCGCTCTCTCTCTCTGGGCTTGGTCATCACATGGCCTCTTCCTCTCCAGTACAGCCTAGTATTATGATGTCATACTGTAGTGTCAGGGTAAGCCCTCCGCTGCTGCCCCCGCGCCTGTGGTGTAGACACGCACTTCATCAGTGCACACACGCACACACATGCACTCCCTCTCACTCACACACATAATCACCCATGTGACTTGCTGTCACACACATAAACTTATTTTTGCACACATACACTCTTGTCCATCACTCGCACTCTTTCTCTCACAGACCTCCACACACACACACTCAATCATACACACACATCCACTTTCTCTCCACGTGTGTCTCACTAAATCACACACTCACTTGGCCAAGTTATCACAGCATCCTAATCCCAGGTCTCCCTTAGGATCTCCTGAGTGAGTTACCAGGTCTCCCTTAGGATCTCCTAAGTGAGTTACCAGGTTGGACACAGAGCTGGCATGGCCTGTCAGGGATTCACTGGATCTGGGTTGGAGTCCAGTGGTACTGAGAAAGACCCGATTCAGAACAGTTGAATATGTTTTCTGTATTTCTTTATTTTTGATATTAAGTTACACTAGGTCAGCAGTTTTTTATTTTTAGAATTCCAATAACTTGGAATCAGAAAAAGATACAACGCCCTCCTTCCTTCACCTTTCCAAAGAATGTGTTCTTTACACATCTGCAACATTAGAATCTTCAGCCAATCGGATGGCAAAAACAAAAGAAAGAAAAGCCCTGAAGTGAAATCAGACTTCACTAGCAAGGTTCCCACGTTGAAACCCTGAAGTTAAATCAGGTGACTCTAAAGTTGTTTAATCTAAACAAATTTGTTTAAAATTTTTTTTTTTGTTTGGCTGAGTTAGCTAGCGATGTGCTGGACAGGTATTGTACTGCTTACAAAGTAAAATAAACAGTGCTTTGGGCGCTGGTGACGGAAGTACAGGTGGATGTAGAGCCAGACGCACTCGTAAAAATGAAAGATTTGTGTGATGTGTGATGTTTTTTAAATATTTTAAATTAATTTATTTTATTTCTTTTAGCTGCGACCAGCACCTCTATAGGTCACTCTGTCAGTTGATAAAAACCTGCAGTCGCGGCTATTGCGAGTTTGCGCTTATTTTGACTCATTTGAGTACTGGATTCTATGTTCTCACTCTAATCCCTTTTCAAACCTAATAACAGCTTGACGTTTCAAGGCAATCATGAAGAGAGAGAGAAGAAATACAAAGCAATCATCATTTGAGCCACTTTCCTCACTACAAGATCACACGGGCGGGCGGGCGGGCGAGCGAGCGGTCTGCTTCACTTCGCCTCTTCATGTCTTAAGTCCCCTCTCTCTCTCTCTGTTTCCCATCTGGATATCAGCTCGTCCTCGCCCTTTGAGTCTGTAAGCCGGTCCAACCCAGTCACACACTAGCAGCGGACTAATGAACTATGACTGCAGGGTTTCTCACTTCATAGCACAGAGGGCTTTGGCTGAGTTAGTGTCTTTACAGGCAGAGCTGTTTGATGGAGCGCAAGCATAATGTTTGAACCCCACAGACCTTCACCGTTTCTCCATTACATCCAGGCCGACTTCTCTCTTCTCTTTTCCTCTCTTCTCTTCTCTTCTCTTTTCTTCTCTTCTCCTCTCTTTTCTTTTTCTCTTCTCTTTCTTCTTCTCTTTTCTAGTCTCGTTTCTTCTTCTCTTCTCTTCCCCTCATCTCTTCTAATTTCATCTCATCTCTTCCCTTCTCTTCTCTAGTATCTTCTTTTAATCTCTTCTCTTCTAATCTCTAATCTATTCTCTCATCCCATTTCTTCTCTTTTTTCTTATCTCTTCTCATCTCATCTCTTCTCTTCTCCACTCTTACTTCTCTCATTCATACAATATCCTCTCTATTCCTCTCCCCTTTCTCCTCTTCTTTTTGTCTGTCTTCCTCTCCTCTACTTTCTTATCTTCTGCTCTCCTCTCATTCCCTCTCCTCTCTTGTCCTCTGCTACCTTCCTCTCATCCCCTCTGCTACCTTCCTCTCCTCTCACCCCCCCCTGCTACCTTCCTCTCCTCATCCCCCCTGCTACCTTCCTCTCCTCTCATCCCCCCTGCTACCTTCCTCTCCTCTCATCCCCCCTGCTACCTTCCTCTCCTCTCATTCCCCCTGCTACCTTCCTCTCCTCTCATCCCCCCTGCTACCTTCCTCTCCTCTCATCCCCCCTGCTACCTTCCTCTCCTCTCATCCCCCCTGCTACCTTCCTCTCCTCTCATCCCCCCTGCTACCTTCCTCTCCTCTCACCCCCCCCTGCTACCTTCCTCTCCTCTCCTCTCGAAATCTCCAGTTTTTTCAAATCCCAATGTTGACAGCTATGGCATTAACTCATTCAACGCCAGTCACGAGTAAAGTCGGGTTAACCCGCCAACCGTTCAGCGCCAATCTCAAGTAAAGTCGGGTTTTAATCGTTATTTCTTTTATTAGCTATATCCATAAATTTTTCATCCATCCAGCCTTATATTATCATTGGGAATGGGTCTGAGCTCGCAAAAGGGCAAATATCGCCGCCTACGCCTTCCAGCCGGTATTGCACTCTATTAGAAATGGTGTAGTTTATTTTCCAGGCCGATCTGAGCCGTGCGGGCGGGGTTTAATTACTCAGGCGAGGTAGGCCTTTACAACGATGGCATGGAACAGTAACCCCGCCTGCCCGTTCATGTGTAACGCTCGGTAATGTGGGACGGACCTCCACGAGCAGTATTTGGAATGGCGATCAGATAATTGGATTATTTCTTTTGCATTACATCAGAGACCAGGTAAAGACTATATATAAAATCTTGCTTTAATCTGATATTTCTTTCTACCACGATCGACGCTGTCTGTGTGTGTGTGTGGCTGTTTACCGTTGAGTGCAGGAGGTGGCGGGGGGAGCGCCGCGCTACGAGGGCCATTTCATGTATGCACGAGGAAGGATAATAATGATAATCTAGCGTTGATTTCAGGAAGATTCGATAATCAGGCGAAAAATGACAACGTGTTTAGTGTATTCCACTAAAGGACTATTATCGCGTCTTTTCCTGGGATTACTAAGAATCACAAACTACTCATATTCAAAACGGTATAAAGCGGAAATGTACGGATGAAAAAAATCTGTTTGTACATGTTGACTGGAAGCAACTCACTGACAATCGACGGGGTGTATTAGACCCATAGCTATAATATAAGATATATTTTAAGCACTCGCAAATCTCGCAGTCCCCCTATTGATTAAAGCGATGGCGTTCTAGCGCCCTCTGGCGCATTAAGCGATGGCGCTGAATGAGTTATAAGAAACTACCAAATAGCATATCTTCTATCTACAGATGAAACTCTTCAACAATGTGTATGTGAATATACCACACATTCATATGGTCAAATAAATCACGCATTGGGCCTTTTTATTTTATTTTTAACAAATTCAAAGTATGTGATACACAAAACAGTGTGTAATAATTTCTCTCTCATTTCTCCCATTTCCTTCCTTAAACTCGTCCTCTTTTGCTCTCCTTTCCTCTCCCCTTTATCTATCCATCTCTCTTCTCTCCATCCAACAGCTGTTCTGACGGCTGGCTATGGTCTGCCTGCTAAGTATGTGATCCACTGTAACAGCCCGGGCTGGGGCTCAGACAAGTGTGAGGAGCTGCTGGATAAGACGGTCAGGAACTGTCTGGCCCTGGCTGACGAGAAGAAGCTCAAGTCTGTGGCCTTTCCCTCCATCGGCAGTGGAAGGTACCATGTTTACATATTGTACACGTATACATACACACACGCCTGCATGCATGTGCACAAGAATGTGTTGATGACGTGTATACAGTATGTTGTATACACACATTCAAGCACACATTCATATTCACACGCACTCACACAACACGTACAAACACACAGACATTTACACACTCTGGTGCAAGCATACACACTTATATAAAACATAGAAACACACACTCACTTTTACACAAGTACAAACGCACATGCATCAAGTCACTCAAAAAAAGTTTTATAATAAAGTTAAAAAGCCCTGTAGAAATGTTTCACATTTTATTGTCCTACAAAATAAAAAATAGAAAACATTTAAATGCATGTATTTGAGATTTCTTTGTTTTGAGTTCTATGTAGTACACTCCAATATGAGAGACATTTGGAACAACCCCCCTGACTTAACCCCTAAAGAAGATGAATGAATGAATGAATGAAAACTTTATTTAACAGATTGCAGAATGGGTACAATACAGTACGGCTCAATACACACAATTGTTAAGGGGATGCAGACCTGAGAAAGACGTTTGTCTTGTTTACATCAGGGTCCCCCATTTTCAATTCATAGTGACATTTATGACATACACAACATACATGACATTTATGGCATAGGGACATATAGGTATTTAGTACTGATACATTTGTGACATAAACGGTATTCAAATATACAGTACTGTTACCCCTAGATCCTGACAGAGTATATACATATGATGGGGAGGGGACTGTACATTAGGAGGGGGTGGGTGGGTGGGAGAGAAATATACATACGGCGGGGAGGGAATATATACATGCGGTGGGGAGGAGACTGTCTATTAGGAGGTGGTGGGGGTTTTGGGCATTTACGGTGGCCAGTTTCGAATTGCAGCCTCCCGTAGGTGCTCTTTAAGAGCGGTTTTGAATGTGGGTAGTGATTCACATTCCTTTACAGCTTTGGGTAGGGCGTTCCACATTGTTGTGGCATAATTGCGAAACGTGTTTAGTCCCTTGTTTGAGCCGAATCTGGGTTTTACATGATTTGTTGAGCTTCCTCTGGTGTAGTGGTTGTGGTATTCACTGACCTTTGGGAAGTATTTTGACATGTACATGGGTACCCCGGTCGTATAGTGTATCTTGTAGACCAGGCCCATTGCAAGTTGCTGTACTCTGTCGTCTACTCTAAGCCATCCTAGGTTGTCAAAGTGGGCAGGGGTGAGGTGGGTTCTGGGGTTCAGGTCAAGTAGTAGTCTGACCAGTTTGTTTTGTGATGTTTGTAATTTTGTTTTAAGCGCCTTTGAGGTGCTTTGGTACCATGAGGTGCACGCATAGTCGTAGTACCCTTGAATGAGTGCTCCTGCCAGAGTCTTCAGGGTATTCTTGTTTACCAGAGAGGAGATCCGGTACAAGAATCTAGTTCGTTGGTTGACTTTTTTTATTACATTGGATGCCATTTTGTCACAGGAAAGATTTGCCTCTAGGATGGAACCCAGGTAGGTAATTTCGTCTTTCCTTGTGACAATATTGTCACCCACTGTAACTGAGAAGCCGTCGGTCTTGCTGAGTTTGTTATTTGAACCGAAGAGAATGGACTCTGTTTTGCCCATGTGTAATGATAGTTTGTTATCAGCGAGCCATATGCAGATTTTGCTTAGTTCTGTGCTGAGGGTTTTTTCAACCTGCAACTTGTTCTTGTCAGAGACCAGCAGGGCTGAGTCGTCCGCAAACGGGAACAGGTTGCAGTCACAGGCTGACGACATGTCATTTGCATAAATTAGGAAGAGTAGCGGTCCTAGTATGCTTCCTTGTGGAACACCACAGCTCACTGTGAGGGGGGGGGGGATAGAGTACTGTTTACCTCTACCATCTGTTCTCTCCCCTCCAGGTAGGATTGCATCCAGCTCACTGATAAGCTATCAAAACCAATTGCTTTTAGCTTGTCCATCAGAATGGAGTGATTGACAGTGTCGAAGGCCTTTTGTAGGTCCAGCATGACCATGCCGCAGTATTTGCCCGTGTCCACCTCTTGTTTGATGTGGTCGTTCAAATAGAGGAGGCATGTGTCAGTGGAGTGGGACGTTCTGAAGCCAGATTGGAATTCGTAGATTAGATTTTTTTCCGCCAGGTACTTTTCGACCTGTTCGTAGACTATTTTCTCCATGACTTTCTAAATGGAGGTAAGAATAGAAACAGGGCGGTAGTTGCCTGGGTCTAATTTGCTGCCCTTTTTGTGCAGAGGCGTCACTCTCGCAATTTTGAAGTCCTTGGGGACGTGTCCCTGTTTTATGGAGAGGTTTATTATGTGTGATGTTTGGGGTGATGGCGGCTGCTGAGTCTCTGAGGAATTTGGAGGGGATGTTGTCATGGCCAGTGGCCTTGTTAGGTTGGAGGGCGCTCAGTTTTTTGAGTACCTCATCTGTTGTTACCATTTCCAGTTTGAAGTCGTCTTTGCGGACCCCTAGGTTTTTGTAGTATGTTACTATGTGTTCTACCCCATAATGCCCTGAGTGGGAGGGTAGTTTGTTTACCAGTGTTGTGGCTATGTTTGTGAAGAAGATGTTTAAGTAATTGGCTACATCCAGCTTGTCTGTGATGAGCGTGTTGTCCGTCTTTATGTTTATGTTTGAGAATCTGGTTTTAAGTTTTTTACTGCAGCCTAGTTGATTATTGAGTAATTTCCAAGGAAGAACCTCATCTCAAAACCTTAAAGGATAACTCCACTTTTTTTTTAAATTAGCTTATTTAACATCTTCCCTGGAGTTAGACAAGAAGATGCATACCTTTTTTGTCTCTGTGCGTGCATTTTAGCTTTGGGAATAGACGCTCCGTTAGCATAGCTTAGCTTCATCACTGGAAGTGGGGGAGGACAGTAGCCTTACAGTGCCTTACAGTGTATTGCAAGGTCTGACATTGACCAAACTTGATATGCATGACCTTGGTGGGCTCTAGGTCAACTCCTGAAAAGGGGGTCAATGTCAGACCTTGCAATCAAAAGTTAGGGGCGCACTGAAATTATGGCAAGGGTTATTAGCCCCCTAACTTTTGATTGCAAAGTCTGACATTGACCCCCCTTTCAGGAGTTGACCTAGAGCCCACCAATGTCATGCATATCAAGTTTGGTCAATGTCAGACCTTGCAATACACTGTAAGGCACTGTAAGGCTACTGTCCTCCCCCACTTCCAGTGATGAAGCTAAGCTATGCTAACGGAGCGTCTATTCCCAAAGCTAAAATGCACGCACAGAGACAAAAAAGGTATGCATCTTCTTGTCTAACTCCAGGGAAGATGTTAAATAAGCTAATTTAAAAAAAAAGTGGAGTTATCCTTTAATAGGAAAAAATAAAAGTAACCTTAGATGGGTAATTCAATGAGAGATCCCCCCACTAGGATGGTCATCTGTAAAATAGGTATTGAAGTGGGCAACAATTTAAAAAAGGAATACAATATGGGAGTAATAATAAAACTAATAGTGATAATAAACAATACAAGGAAAACCATAGAAAGGCATAAGGGTTAAACGGCGAGAGATGGCATCAATAATGTCTAATGAATTACCTCCCAAGGTGATCGTAGGACATCACAACTAGTTACCTCCCAGGGTGATCGTAGGACATCACAACTAGTTACCTCCCAGGGTGATCGTAGGACATCACAACTAGTTACCTCCCAGGGTGATCGTAGGACATCACAACTAGTTACCTCCCAGGGTGATCATAGGACATCACAACTAGTTACCTCCCAGGGTGATCGTAGGACATCACAACTAGTTACTTCCCAGGGTGATCGTAGGACATCACAACTAGTTACCTCTCAGGGTGATCGTAGGACATCACAACTAATTACCTCCCAGGGTGATCGTAGGACATCACAACTAGTTACCTCTCAGGGTGATCGTAGGACATCACAACTAATTACCTCCCAGGGTGATCGTAGGACATCACAACTAGTTACCTCCCAGGGTGATCGTAGGACATCACAACTAATGACCTCTCAGGGTGATCGTAGGACATCACAACTAATTACCTCCCAGGGTGATCGTAGGACATCACAACTAGTTACCTCCCAGGGTGATCGTAGGACATCACAACTAGTTACCTCCCAGGGTGATCGTAGGACATCACAACTAGTTACCTCTCAGGGTGATCGTAGGACATCACAACTAGTTACCTCCCAGGGTGATCGTAGGACATCACAACTAGTTACCTCCCAGGGTGATCGTAGGACATCACAACTAATTACCTCCCAGGGTGATCGTAGGACATCACAACTAATTACTTCCCAGGGTGATCGTAGGACATCACAATGAACACACAACTTTGAAAGGACGGCCATAGACGATGTCCATAGAGATAGCACTGTTAACCCTTTAATCGCCAAGGACGACTTTAGACGTCATTGCTCGCCATGCTTAATCTGCCAATGACGTCGTACAGCGTCTTTGAGATCAATATTTCAAAAATCTGTCATGGCAATCATATTTCACCCACGGAGACTTGAGACTTGCTGTTGATCTACTCTCAACTCTCCAACGGTTCAAGACCGCCATCTGGTGGCCGATCGGCGAATCGCCAAAACCGGAAGTGACGCGCCGGAAGTGGTGCTCACCCATATTTCGTCCGGCCACCCGCTATCGCTAGCGGGACTCCAGCTTGATACACTGGATAGCGAGCCGTTGCCAATAACTCGATATACAACATGATTTGGACGTATATAGTATTATACAACCTGGAACTGGACCAACTAGATCGACATCCCATAATAGCGAACTTTCTGCTCCACGCTGATCGCCCAACGCTACGAGGAAGCTGCGGTGAGTTTCAGCGTGTTTGATTATTATTATACATACACACTGCTCCGATCAACATATCACCCATACTAAATAAATAAATAAATCGGCCACAGATTTATAACCCCCCCCCCCCCCCCCCCCCCCTCCGGTCACCAGCAGATGATGAGGCATGACGTGTAGGACCTTGTACAATTGAAATTTTTAATCTGACGTCAATCGGTATCAAACTACATTTGATGATCTATATGTATTTAGGGCTATAACTCACGTTCTGCAGAATGCTGCAGAAAACGATAACATATTTATACTTTAGACCGTATTTTAGTATGAATATGTGAATGAAAAAGTAGAACGTTGCTACATCCTAAACGATAGATACAGTACTTGACGTTGAATGGGCCATAGTAATGTCAATTTAGCAATACAATTTAAAAAGTTATAGCCCTGCAAAGAAGGTGAACATCTCCATAGACGAATAGAGCTGGCAGAGGATGGTATAAGGATGGATATAAGCGTGGCAGAGAAAGGGTTAATGTCTGACCCATGGTGATCCTAGGTAACACAACAAACACACCACTCGGGGGACAAATCACAGGCCAGACACACTCAGCAGAGACGGCCAGGGCAGGAGGCAGAGCCAGGACATTGTGTTCACCTCCAGGAGCAGACCTGGTACCTGTACATGTACATAGATGGACAGACAGACTCCACAGCCACACAGACCATACAGACACACCCAAGAACACATACTGTAGCTAAACTGATGCTGATAAACAAAGTCACTTCAAGAGTATCGTTAGAAAATCTTTACAAGGCTAGCAATCTGTAGGATAAGATGAAGAGTTGATGATGGGAATGATGCATAGAGAAACATGGTAACAAGTAGGGATGTCCCGATCCGATCACGTGATCGGGGCCGATCACGTGGTTTTCCGAAGATCGGGATCGTTTTTTTTTTTTACTTTTTTTTTTTTTTTTATTCAACAAACATGACCATGTTCACGTCTTAAACTCATACTGAGGCCTTAGTTTTGGTTTTAAATTGCATATCATCATTCATTTATTTATTGTCACACAGAGCAGAAGAATTTTGCCAAAACAAACCAATAGTATCCAGCTGCAGAACGGCAGACCAGCCACACTCTCAGACCAAAATAATTTTTTTTTAATCCCAATTTCTCACATTACATTCACCCTGAATGTCGACGTTATCCAGGTGAAAAGTTAACTTCATAAATCATTTGATGTATAATTAAATCAAAGGAAATGCGTTTGGGTCTGAGAGTGTGGCTGGTCAGCCGTTCTGCAGCTGGATACTATTGGTTTGTTTTGGCAAAACTCTTCTGCTCTGTGTGACAATAAATAAATGAGTGATGATATGCAATTTAAAACCAAAACTAAGGCCTCAGTATGAGTTTAAGACGTGAACATGGTCATGTTTGTTGAATAAAAAAATTAAAAGTTAATAAAAAATAAAATAAAAAATTGATCAGATCGGGAAATATTGGTATCGGTAGATACTCAAAATCACATGATCGGGATCGGATCTGGAGCAAAAAAACGTGATCGGGACATCCCTAATAACAAGCAAGCAAAACGATGGAGAATCAATCCAAGACATCCATGCCGGTCCCTGTGGTGGTGAATGGCACAGGGTGGGGCAGAGCACCACCTCAACCACCTAGAATGACCTGTAACCAAACAGGAAACAAAGCCCACCACACCCACTAACAGGGGCGACAGTGGCTCAGGAGGTAGAGCGGTCGTCTGGTAATCAGAAGATTCCCGCTCCTCCTGGCAGTGTATCGAAGCGTCCTTGAGCAAGACACTTAAACCCTAACTGCTCCCGATGAGCAGGTTGGCACCTTGCATAGTCACCTCCGCCATCGGTGTGTGAGTGAATGTGGTTCTAATCGTTTTTTTTTTATCCACTTTTTCTCCCCATTTTCTATTTTTCTCCCATCCCAATTTCGTATTTCCAATTCTTCCCTCCCCTGTCTCGAACGTTGCTAGACTATGCCTCCCACTGGTCGGCTGTAGTGAGGATAGAAGCCTTGCATCACGTGTCCCCTCCGGTACACAAGGAGGCAGCTGTCGCATCTTTTCACCGCAACAGCTCGAACTCTGTGGCGAGGAGTAACGCGTGGGAGGCTCACGCTGCCCCTGATACTTCCTGTTTCCGCCGCACTGGCGTCACCCAACCGACCTGTAGGAGTCGCTGTCCACAACGTCCAATCCCCACCCACCGGCTTTCCCACCCTCTAACACTGCCAATTGTGTTAGTACGACGGCCGGCCAAGCCGGTAGCGACGGCGAGAGCTGGGCTCGATACCAGCATATCCTGCGTTAGTGGCGAGTGCCTTGCCCACTGCGCCACTCAGCCGCCGTTGGTTGTAATAGGTTTTAAAGCTTTGGATAAAAGCGTTAAATAAGTATCCGATAGCTTTTTCTAACTATTCCATAACAATTTGTACTTTTATTCCACCAATCAAAAAATGCAGATATTCTTCAAATGGTGGATTTTTCACTTTAAATGGTGCATCTATTTAGCACTTTTATCCAAAGGGCCTTACCATTTTTGTTCCTCACATTCACCCATTCACTCACACATAAATGTCTTGCTCAAGGACACTTCGACACGCTGCTCGGGAGGTGCGGGAGACACTACTGCATTAGGGGTGTAACGGTATGCGGATACGTACTGTACCGCGTCAATGTGGTCCTCCGGTACAGTACGGGCTGTGCACCGTACGATTGCAATGGTGCGGAACCTTTTTTTGCGGAACTTAAATCCCCCCGGCCCCACGTAATTTATCAACAACACTGCGGCCTGCTGTGAGCATTATAAAACAAACGTGTGTTTAACCGACCGTGAATTAAAGTGTCAATGCTGTTTCTCATTTTAACAGCAGATACTTTCTTAAATGCCATCCTCCCGACAGAGCAGTGTGACGGGGAGCTCTGATGGGTTCGCTTGCTGGTGTTAGCATTAGCTGAAGAGCTAGTTTTAGCTTAACGTTACCTTGGCTAAAATTGGGACTATTCATAATCCAGCAATAATGGCTGCAGACCTGCAAGCAAAGTACAGCAAGTTGGCAAAGGAGTATTCCAACGTAAATCACATTTTCACCAGTAAAGTTAGTCTTTCCATCTGCCGGTAGCTCCATGCTAGCTAACCTAGCTCACGTTAGCGTCGTCACTGAACCACCTCGCGTACACAATTAATGACATGTTGCGGACAGCCATATCGTGACAATGTTTAGCTTTTAGTGCCAAATGATGAGAGTCTGAGGCGGAGTCTCAAAAGAGAATGTTGAATATTTATTGTGCAAAAATCACAACAGATCCTCTCCAACGGAGCCTTGTAGACCGAGTAGGGTATATCTGCAGAGCCACTTGGTAACGAGTGCAACACCGTGTAATGTCCGTGTGGATCGTTGGAGTAGGGTATATCTGCAGTGCTGCAGCCCCATACTCAGTGTATAGATTTGTATAATCAATCACCTGTTGTTGAATAAATACCATTACTTTCTAGTTATTACTAAAAAACAGTATATATAAAACAGTAGCTGTATAAAAAAAAAAAGTATAATTTATATAATTTAATAAAAAAAAATTTAATGTATGCACTGGTATCGCCGCCCCCCCCCCCCCCCCCCCCCCCCACTGTACCGAAAAAATACCGAACCGTGACTTCAAAACCGAGGTGCGTACCGAACCGTCGATTTTGTGTACCGTTACACCCCTATGCATGCATAGTGAGTTTTCAGATGTAGAAAATGCGTATTTTTCTTCTTTCTTTTATCCTCTCACCAGGAACGGATTCCCCAAGCAGACGGCTGCCCAGCTGATCCTCAAGGCCATCTCCAACTACTTTGTGGCCACCATGGCCTCCACCATCAAGACGGTCTACTTTGTGCTGTTTGACAGTGAGAGCGTAGGGATCTATGTGCAGGAAATGGCTAAGCTGGAGGCAAACTAACCGCGCCCCCTTTTCTTTTTGCTTTTTTCTATCGTTTTTTTTGTTCCCCTGGTCAACCCATGCCTGTCACCAGCCTGTGTCTGTCCCTCGCCTTGTTAAGAGGATTCCTTCCTTTCCTCCCCCCTTGTTCCTTGCAAAAAGAAAATTAAATATGTTTGAGTGATTTGTTTAAAAAAAAATATATATATATATATATATAGAGAGAGAGATTTTTTTTTTAGTTTTTTGGGGAATTGGTTTTGCATTATTTTTCCTACATTTGGTATTATTCCTTGTCAAATCTAATATGGCGTTTAATGTATAAAATACACTGTTCCTGCTGTGTTTTGGTACAAAGGCTGTCCCTCCAAAAGAGATTGTTGAGCGAGACGGTTCAGTTTTGAATTTATCATTTTAAAAGGTTCTAAGGAAAAATGTTATGAGATAGCTAGTCCTTTATTACAAGGCTTATGGTGAAAGCCAAACACGAATACGGGTTAATGCATGTGAAAAGCAGCAGATATAGCTATTCTCTTTTATTGAAAAAAAATATATATATACAAAACGATCGTTTTTTTTTGGTTTAGTTTTTTACTATAAATTCTGGGTTTTCGGAACATCTGTCATGTTGATGGTACTGTGCAATGGAAATTATGAAGTTTAAAAGTTTTAATTATTTGGTCTTCAGGAGGCTGACACATGGAAGGAATAATGGACAGTTCTTTTGTTTTTGTGCCGTGTTGCAAAATCTTGTTGGTTTTTTGCCTTTCTGTATGAGGCAGATTTTGTTTTGTCTGTGTCCTGCAGAAATCTCCTACCTCCAACACTTAACCATTAACGAACAGAAAAGGAAAAACAGACATTTTCTTAGTCATCCTTGTACAAGCAATAACATAGGAGCTGGAGTCCTGTATATCAACACACCAGTGTCAATAACAACGATGTAGCAGGACCCAGATCGGTGGTTCTCAAAGTGGGGTCCTTGAGCATGTTCCAGGGGGTCCCCAGAGAAATAGAGAATAGTATCATTTTACTAATATTCTATTCACTAGAAGTTAGCCCAATGAGAGCATGCATAAGAAAAACTTCTGATCATCTACACTGTTATCTCCTCGCCTACAATAAAGACAGTTATGGGATTCTGGAATAAATCATATCCAACAACAATTATCTTCTCGGATGGGGGCGTCTCTGGAACAGATGCATAACCTATTATGTGTCTATTTGGGGGGTCGTTGACGTGATGAGAACCACTGATTTAGAGTAGGTTATTGTTTTTCTGCAATTTTTTTAATAGTTTCAACCATTAAATTAAGACAGAGGTCTTGAGTTTAACTTTGATCCTCACAAAAACAAAACGGTTCTTTGTAGCTAACTTCCAGAATCCTTGTAGCAGATACAATGCAACAGGTGATTGTAATTAAGTGAATTAAGTATAATGGCAGCAGAGTGATACCGGGTCGAGTTGTAAATGACCAGTTCCAATTGATGGTATTCCATTATATCCTCACTGTAAACATCTTGGCAGGCAGACGATAGTGATCGAACAATGCGTGATTGTGATCAAATGATAAACATCAGCCAATGAGCTTTGTTTTGTGCCAATTTGGGAGGAAATGCATTGTCCATATTCACACGTATGAATATGGTCCATGGCATGGCATGAGAATCCTAATGAATCACAAGCACCGGAGGGCCGCCTCTCATCCAATCACGATGTGTGGTCGAAAATTATTGATTTCCATTGGATTTCAAATGGTTTGGCGTCGTCCACGGTCATGAAATATATCCTGTGCCTGGTAAGACGATGTCTGCTGACTTACAGTACTGTAAGTTAATTCAAACGGCCAAATTGGAGTTATGACATTTCTGCAAGACACCCATGGTTTATATTGTGCGTTACTATAAGTGTTTATATAGATGGAGTATTTGTGAAATAATATGGTAAAATATTGGTCTGTAACATATAGATTTAGAATTTTCTATTTTGATTTTCACACTGATTCTAATGGTACGACGATTTGGAAGAAAAGCAAACAAGCAAAAAAAATAACGAAACACAATTTTTTGAGAGATTGTTTCTGTGGTTGTGTCTTTATTAAGCCATAAAGAAATTAATTGCATTGGTTTTGTTGAATAGGGTAGCTGTTGTTGCCATGGCTTCTCTTTAACTCATGGCACCACTAGATGGCGCTCTATAACCAAGAATTTAGACTCTACCAGAACCATGTTCAGTGTTTGAGTAACGTTAACCCCTTTAAAGTGGAGCTCATACAGACTTTTGAGTTGGATTTGAATTGAGATCACAGTGGACACACACACGAGACACCTGATTGCTCAAAGCACTGCTGCATTTGAAATTTTCAGTAACTTTCTTATGACAATGTAAAATGCTTTCTAAATAATTGCTACAATCGATGATGATGATACAGAAGTCTTGTCTGTACACATAATAAAATGCCTTTAAAACATGAAAATTGTCAAAATGTTGAGATTTTTGTTACGTTATACACAGGCCTGGGACACTGCCAGGTCCATAAGAGAACTAACTCAGCACTTTGAAAGTATGAAACGTGTGTGTCTTGAGTGTAAGGCATAATCTGCTGTAATAGAAAACTTCATTACCCCACCTGGAGATGAAGTAGCCTACTTTTTTGTGTGCATGCACACAAGCATGTGTACTTTATGTGTCTTAGTTGTCTGTGTGCATCTTCTACGGCATTTTTGTTTTATTAGTACAGTATAACGTGAGAGGACAAAATGGCAGAGGGAGAACCTGCAACATAGGTTTAGTGAGCTGCAATGTAAGCCGTAATGTACTACGGGCCTTAGCTTAGTCCTCTCAGCCACCAGGACTGTGTGTGTGTTTGTTTGACATCACTGTTTGTGATACTGATAGGAGTGATAGATCATAAGTGGCTTAGATAGGGATTCCGTGTGATGAGCGTTGGTGGTGGTGAGCTTCCCTGGTTGTCTTTACACATAGCCCTCGCATATAGAGGCGGCCCGGCCGGGCTGCGGCGGCCTGTCCTGGGGCTGTATTGGCAGGGCTCTCTGAAGACCGAGGAGTCAGACGGGGGTCACTTTCCCAGCCAGCCAGGGAGGCAAGGACCCGGGACCTCCTCTGAGGGCGCCCATCTGACTCTTAATCCCCAGGAAATACAGGCAGGTTCCCCCCTCCTCCATCCCTCCATGCAACCCCCTTGCAGGCAGAAAAGCTCCGTAAATTCAAAGCATCTGTATAAGGCAAGGGCCAATCCAAAGGCCGCCTTTCCCAGAGCCCGCGCAGATGAAATTTTATTCTTTGCACGAAAAAATTACTGGTGGTGGGGGTGGGGGGTGGGGAAGAAAAACAAAACAAAACAAAAATAAAGTAAAACAAACAGTTGGGGAGATCAAGGAATTGAGGGGAAGCGAGGGCAAGAAGCCCCCATGTGCTCATGAAGAGGAACGTAATAATATGTCCTTTATGACGGCGAGTTCTGATTGGAAACCTGTGTGTGTTGGAGTTTACGTCAACAACAGCCTTTTAACTGCTACTGAACCCCCCCCCCCCCCTCTCTTTTTTTCCTGTTGAAGGTGTGTTATTTGTTTACCTTGACATTATACTTGTTTGATTTTGCCATGTCTTATTGGTGGAAATGTATTTCTTTGTGAATGAATGGGTAATGCCAGGTGGTAACAAACCAGTTTGTGACTAGTTGTGTCCATTGGTGTTAATGAGAGACGCTAACGATGCAAACTTTAAATATTTAAATGACTGTGTATATATATCCTGACCCATATGTCTTGTAGTAATGAAACTTGTACCCCGAGATGTGGATTGCGATAAAGAACTATTCGATTTTTAGAATCTGATTCCCCCAAACCTTGTGTGGCACATTGAATGCACCAAATTGACATGGTTCTCCCATGACAGGAATAGTCCTGCCAATTGACCTATCTCAAACTCTTCTCAAACTTTCTTGATCCTCCAATCAACTGTTGTAACCGTTGGTCCATGTTGTTCCTCAATTGCATTGAAAGATGTTTTTCTTTTCTTTCTTTTTTTCTCCTAAGCTGCCTGATTCTCACGAAATGTGATGGGTTGCAGGTAACTGAGGTAAGGACCACCATTTGGGTGCACTGTGGATTAGGGTTCAGCCTTTATTTCAGGGCTTGTACAGACAGGAGTGTGGCCCCATTCACTTTGCATTCGTTTTGTGGCTAAGCAGCCGACCTGCGGGTATCCTACCCAGTATGAAGAGCAGCATGGATCACACTGGGAAAGGACTCAACCGATTGACATCATCATTGGTACGTAGGAACTAGGGCTTGGGGTCCAAAATTCTGAACCTACCCTTTAAAAGTAGATGCTTGAACCAATATTCCTCAATGGGAGAGTTCATACTCTGGAAGATATATAATAAAAACGGTCTTCGAGCGTTTCAGGACCTAAACGAGTTTTATGATATACCTGGCGAATCATTCTTCCTTTACCTACAACTAAGGTCGACGCTCAGGGCCCACGGTGTACCGTGGGCTCAGGCGTTGCACCCACACCATTTTGTCTGGCTTATCGGTGACAGGACAACCACAAGAGGGTTTGTCTCAGATTTTTATACATGTTTAATCAAATCCACATATAAAACATTTACATTAGATACAGTCTGGCAAGGGGACATCCCAGGGTTAGACACTTTAGATTAGAATAACAGGAACAGTGTATTGCACTACCAAAGCTAACTAGCATGTCCCATTGTCCCATATGCTCTGTAAATAACTATGTACAGATACCGAGATGTCACTCCATGTTACCTGCTACCTGTTACTGCACAATGTTGTTTCCTTCTTTTGATTCTATTATATGTACCACTGTATTGCACATCGTTGCGGGCAAGACCACCCGCATTTCATTGTATACCTGTATGCCGTGACAATTAAAACTCTTGACTTGACTTGACTTGAGTTTGACTGGGACGACGTTTGGACAAATGCTATATTAGCCTCTCGCAAACCCTAATCACCAACAAATAAATTTTAATTATATTCATAGGACGTATCTCACACCTACTGTAGGAAACTGTTTGCTATGGGACTGGTGGCTGACTCCTGGTGCACGTATATGCATATGGTCTGGGATTGCCCACCAGTAGCCGATTTTTGGAAATCTATAGCAACTAAACTCTCAAGCATCTGTAATATATCAATTCCACTCACGGCAGCAACATTACTTCTAAATGATATATCTTTACTACCAACATCCATACAACAGAAAATAATTATTCTGGCAGGCGTTACAGCAGCCAAAAAGCTTATCGCTATGAGATGGAAAGAACCTGAGAAACTCACAGCAATTAACTGGTCCCTGACATTGCTGGATGTTATTTACTTGGAGATCTCGTGTGGTTGGGGTGGGACAAGCAGGTATTGAATTGTGGACAGAGGTAGTCAGGGGGGGGGGGGTGTCTATTGTCTAATGTCTATTGTCTAATGTCTTTTGTGTTGTTTATGGTGTTTTTATTTTTTACTTGGTATCTTGTATTTTGTATTTATTAGTTACGTTTAGGTCTGTATTTATTATTTCTTATCGTCTTGTCATTATTATTATTATTATTATTATTATTATTATTATTATTATTATTATTATTGTTGTTATTGTTGATGTTGTGTTGTCTAAAAGAAAATTGAAAATACAAACTATTTGACAAAACAATTAAACAAGTAGATGCTTGAACCTTGGCATAGTCACAGACAGCCCTAAACTGAACCCCAACCCGGTCCCTAACCCCATCCCCAGTTGGCCCCCATAACAATGGTTTCCTTCAAACAAGCCCAATTTAACCGTGTTTAAACATGTACAGTATGAGGTTAGAACTTTGAGAAGTGAACATTCCACTGACGATATCACAACGGCTACTTCTGTACCAATTGACACAGTCAACAAACGATCACCTTTTATTCGCACCAGCTTTGCTAGCGAATGCTAACAATGCTAATGCCAATCTTTGAGTGTCCAAAAAACCAATGTGAAAATATTTTGAACAGGCTTGTCTTGGGGGGCGGGTAAGTGGCGCAGTGGGCAAGGCGCTCGCCACTAACGCAGGATATGCTGGGTTCGAGCCCAGCTCTCGGCGTTGCTTCCGGCTTGGCTGGTCGTTCATACTAATACAATTGGCAGTATTAGGGGGGTGGGAAAGCCGGTGGGTGGGGATTGGACGTTGTGGACAGCGACTCCTACAGGTCGGTTGGTGCGCCTGTACAGCAGAATCAGGAAGTATCGGGGGCAGCGTGAGCCTCCCACGTGTTACTCCTCGCCACTGAGAGGTCGCGCTGTACAGGTGAAAAGATGCGACGGCTGCCTCCTCGTGTACCGGAGGGGACACGTGATGCAAGGCTTCGTCCACATTGCAGCCGACCAGTGGGAGGCATGGTCTAGCAACGTTCGAGACAGGGGAGGGAATAATTGGTAATACGAAAATTGGGATGGGAGAAAAATAGATAAATGGGGAGAAAAAGTAGATAAAAAAAAAACAGGCTTGTCTTGATTAGCAATTAATAAGATAGGGTACATAATTTAGGCAAAAAAATCCCGGCAATAGGATCGATTTCTGAAAGTCGTATCCCTTTCCTTTAAGTTGCGCCAAACGGTTCAAGGCAGAGCCATTTATTGCCAGAGTTTGGACAACGAGCTTTCAAAAAGAGTTCTAGAGTGTCAGTGGCTTATGACTCACTCATGATAAGGTGGCCACAACGTGACGTTCCACGCTATCCAACTTGAACCGAACTCTGGTGATACTGCAAATGGCTCCGGTTCAAGGTAGATCACTAGGCTGTTGCTCGTGTTCAAATGTATTACTACCACGTCTTCCACCGCTCTCTCGCAGTTCAATCGGTTTTCAATCTGAAGAGAAAACAAGGCCACTGTTGAAGGAGGACGTTTGCGAGTGCGGTGGAGGTTGTGAGGTGAGGTTTAAACTGTAGTCGCAGACCATTCTGTCAGCACCAAGTCTGATGTGGTCAGAGACAAAGTTATAGGAGAACCTCGACAAATTCCAAGAAGTCTGGATTTACACAGCAACAGATGATGATGTCTTGACCTCATGTGACCCAGATATGATCTTTTTATTGCAGTTTAAACAGAGGGGGTGGGGGGGTATGAAGACCTGCAACTCCATCTTAACCAAACATTTTACATACATGTTTATATTTACATTTAGTCATTTAACTGATGCTTTTATCCAAAGCGACTTACAAGTTCTGTACAACAGATCAGCAGGAAGGGTACAACTCTGGCAGCTGAGTAATAATGCTCGTCAAACAGTGTTGAACTTGGGTGCTACAGGCTTGAGTGCATATTAGCATAGTAGGTAATAGGCAAGGAAGATTATTTAAGGCTGTCAATCGATTAAAATATTTAATCTGATTAATCGCATGATTGTCCATAGTTAACTAATCGCAAATTAATCGCATATTTTTTATCTGTTATAAATCTACCTCTACACACGCACACACTTTGAGTCAGAAACAAACATAGTATCAAAGAGTATCAATAATACACCTGAGTGAAGTCTAATAAAAAAAAAAAATTTTGATTTAAAAAAACGTTAATCTTGCGTTAAAGAAATGTGTGGCCTTAAAAGAATTGTGCGTTAAAATAACAAAATAGTGTTAACTTTGACAGCCTTAGCATGATAGTAAAAGACAGTATATGGTTACTGTCGTTTATAAAAAAATTTACAGTAGAACACAGAAAAAAAGACAAATAAACAAACAAACAAAACACAAGATATTATACATTATGCAACCAAAAAGTGCAGTGTAGACTATTCTCATTAAATAGTTAAAACATTAAATCTGGGTAAAACAGGGTTAAACATCATTGTTGCATTGTTGTGGAGTCATTCTTTTGGTTATTGTATAAAACTATCCCCAGTATTTTCACTCAAGTACTGTACTTAAGTATAATTATGAGGGAACTTTGTACTTTCACTCCACTACATTTAAAAGAAAATATTGTACTTTCCACTACATTTATCTGAACTGATCAGCTACTAGCTACTTTGAAGAAAAATATTTTGCATAGAACACATGGCAAGAATTGATGAAGATTATGCCTGTCAACTTCAGAGCTGTTGAACGGAATCAGAGCAGCATAACTGGACCACATAGCACTTTAGCCTTTAGAGGTCAATGGTTCAAAGGTGAATTCTCCCATGCACTGGAATACACAAACATGTAGAATGCATACTTTTACTTTTGATACTTAAACACATTCAATATCATACTTCTCTACTTTTACTTAAGTAGAATTTTGAATGGAGGACTTTACTTTTATCAGAGTACTTTTTTATCTGGGTATTTCTACTTTTACTTACGTAAAGGAACTGTGTACTTGTTCCACCACTGACTATCCGCAGATACGTTGTAAGATCAGCCAGCAACACTGTGCTGAATTAATACTTCTTTCATTATTTTTCATTACTTTGATCACTCTGCCAGTTGTTTCCTCTGTCTGTCTGTCTCTCTCTCTCTCTCTCTCTCTGTCTCTCTCTCTCTCTCTCTCTCTCTCTCTCTCTCTCTCTCTCTCTCTCTCTCTGTCTCTCTCTCTCTCTCTGTCTCTCTCTCTCCATGTTCTCATATTATCTCTCGCTCTACTGTCTCATATACCACTCAGCTTGCTCTTCTCATGCCACGCTGCTCTCTGCCAGCAAGGTCTTATGAGTGAATCTCCTCCCAATCAAAACTAAACCCACAGTATTGGGGAGCAGTGGCGTCGTTAGCCCTGGGCTTCCGGGGCTTTAGCCCCGGATGTTTTTCTCCTAGCCCCGGATCTAAAAAAAAAAAAAAAAAAAAAAAATTGTTTACATTTTTTTTTTTTTTTTTTTTACTTTTTTTTTTTTTTTTTTTTATGTCAGCATCCCCATTGTCTATGCTGAATGTTTGTTAGTGTTTGGTATTTTTTGTTGGTTTTTAGTACTTTTAAACATTTTTAGTAAGTAGTTTTCATTTGATCCTATAATTCTTTCATTCACCGATTTGTGGACTTTTTTTTTTGTGTCCTGAAAGGCGCCTTATAAATCAAAATGCATTATTATTATTATTATCATCCAGGAGGGAAAAGACACTTTGGATAGTAGGGACTGCATCTCTGCCTGTCCTGACCAGGAAACACTTTGCAACTGTGATCTCCTCTGGCAATAGTTGGATATTGTAATGTGTGGCGAGGGGTTGCAGCAATTCCACTGAGAGAAACTGGTCTGAGGCTGGATAACATGCCTGTATGCCTCTCATAAATTGTTATCCAACTCATGAGAACCTGCTCTCAAGCTCTTGCAGCATTCTGTCGACGACTGGATAGAACAGTCTCTGTCTCAACTGATCTCCTGAGCTGAGGTCTGAGCTTGTGCCACAAGATGACTCAACTACATACTCGTCCATCCTTTTCTGCTTCCTCCTTTGGCTGGTAGTATGTTCCTCAATCCAAAGGCCATTACATATGGCCTTTGTCCTGTCATACATGTCCACTGCCATCTCTGATGTGCGATAACCTTTGAGTGTGTCCTGCACTGTGCTTTTAAATAGTACAGATATTGAAGATGTGCACTTTAACGCAGCAGCACCTGGAGCCATCCATACCCATGTCCAGTGTCCTATAATAAGCTTTAATCGAACCTCGGATAGTCCGGTTGGTTTGGGGTGGTGTGAAAGCTCATTCACTCTTGCAAGTGAACCCTGCTGCGGTTCATTTGAGATGTGAATGCAAAGCGGACCAAAGGCAGGAAAAGACCCAAAAATCGAATATTCTTTTAATGAGAAGACTGAAACATATGTATATAATGAAACACACAATAGTTTTTTTTTCGATTGCCTAAGCATGATTTTGAAAATGGGGCCCGGTGTTTCAAAACACACAATTAGCACAACCACACAATTATCAGAACACCTCAGATCCTTTGCTAAATTAAACACTTGTCAAAACCATACACTAATGTTGTTACCATATGAAACACACGTTACATAATGACTTAATTCTGTTTGAACCAGTTACACACACTGCTGTGCTTAACCTAAAACACATTTAGCAATTCTACTTCTCAGTGATTAGAGTACTGTAAGTGAAGTACGCAGATAATGTGCAAATATACAATAAATTCACCAAACACTACACAAGACCAATGCTGTAGACTGATGAAAATATAATTTATTTATCTACATATACCCAAATCAATGATGCAGACTGATGAAAAAAATAACATTTTCTCTCCATATAACCAAATCAGTCAACATTTCAACATGGAGAATCACAACAATACATGTCCCAGTTTTCATGCTACTATGTGCATAACACTGTAAGCTCAGCAAATATCAGACAAACATAAAATACTGTATCCAGTACAGGTTAAAATTACAGTAACACAATTTTTTTTTTGAAAAAATGTAAACAGAAAATACTAGACATTATCTCTTTGCCTAGCTGGATCTGGCAAGATAATTTTTTGTTGTGATTCTCCATGTTGACTGATTTGGGAAAATGGGAGAAAATGTATATTTTCATCAGTCTGCATCATTGGTTGTCTTGTGTAGTGTTTGGTGAATGTATTGTATATTTTCACGTTCTCTGTGTACAGTACTTCACTCTCCTTCCATTTTGGTTGAAGACAGGTGAACTCACCTGCTGCATTTTTATAGTGCTTAAACCTGATTGTGTATCTACAATTAACTGTGTTTTTATTTTGTTATTGGTGTATATGTGTATGTATGTACAGTATATGTATATATATTATATGTATATATATGTGTATATATGTATATTTGTACTCCTGTTGGGGCTTCTTGGACCAGATCAATGTTTTATCTGGCTAAATAAATAAATAAATAAGAAACTGATGATTTGGTCCTGTTAACTTTGAATTTTCTATGGGGACTGCCCAGATCCCTCTCATGGACCTGGACCTCACTTTGAGAACCTCTAATGATTCTAGTTATTCAGTATTCATCTCTAATTAATCAAAAATTGCGTATTTCTGTGCTTAAAAAAAAAAAAAAAAAAAAAAAAAAAAAAACTGGGCTGAAGCCCCCAATGTTTTCTAACCCTAAAAACGCCCCTGTTGGGGAGACTACCTCTCTTGTGGCTCCGAGAAGTAGCTGCAGTCATCCTTATATCCAACATGGCCGCCCTGTTGTTGACGTTCACGAGTAACTCCCTCTTCTCCTCATGACCAGCCTTATGGTAATTCCTATATTATTTGAAAGGTTTAAACAACAGGCTTCGACTTGGACTTCTTTTATGAAGCGTGTGCACAAGACAGAGAGGCCCATGGCTCCTTGTATGTAAGAGAAAGTTCATCGAGAAATCAAGCATTATTTTCTCACGCGTTCCAAGCGGTCGGTAATAAAGAGGAGCCGGCGCGCCGCTCTTGCGGTCTCTAGCGTGAGTCTGTGTCCCTTAATCCCATGATCCGCAACCATTAAACAAGGCTAAAAAAGGGATATTCAACAGCTACCAAAATCTGGGGAGGGGAGCGGCACCCTTTCTCGCCATGTCGTCCTGAGAGAGAGAGAGAGAGAGAGAGAGAGAAAGAGAGAGAGAGAGACCGAGAGAGAGACAGAGAGAGAGACAGAGACCGACTGGAGGCCCCACTGTGGCCAGAGTGTCAGCAGATGAATTAGTAGGGACAAGGAGGGCCGCCGCCTCCACCCGCCTCGAAAGGGTTAAGTCAAAATGGGAGCCGCGGCCACATTGTACCGTTGGGCCATTTAGTGCAGGAAACCTGATAGTTTAGTTCCTTTTGATGGCCTGATTCCCCGGCTTAGGAGAATAAATTAAATGCAATCCCTGGCCTAGGCTTCAACGGCGAGAGAGAGGCACACTGATTTAGGATTTTCATCTGGGGAGCTTAGAGAGCCCCGACGTTCCCTCTCTCCCTCCCTCCCCCTCTCACCCTCACCCCTGTCCTGCAAAACAAGAGGAAAAGAGGTGGAGAATTTGGGTAAAGAAAGAAGAAAGAATTCATATGGTCATGATGAAGTGTCAGTCAGCCTGTCAGTCACTCTGGACGAGCCATGAGGGGACAGGGGAGAAGGGACAGGGGCGAGGCGTACTGTATACTCGGTAATTGCTGCCCCTTTCAGGCTCGGCTTTGGGAGGAGGAGCGCCGGGGAGAGTAAAGCGCGGAATGGACCGGGAGACGGGGCTTCCGCGTCAAACAGAGGCTCAGTCATAGGACGCCCAGACTCCCTCGGGATTACGAGATTCCGAGACACGGAGACCAATTGGAATATTAAGGCCTGATCTCCGACGCCTTGTCACAGTGAAAGGGGGCCGGTGGTTGAGCCGCCAGGGTTACAGTAGAGGAGGACAGATAACAAGCCTGTGATACGTGTTTAGGCTCCCGTGTCTTTGTGGCTACTAGCATAACATCAAGGGAGGGGGGTTCAGTTAGTTAGCGTTTATCTTCACTAGTCGTCTAACGAGACAAACAAGATATACTGGACATGTACAAACAAACATTAAAGTAATTATCTTGGACATTTTCATATTAATAAATTCTTGTTTGGCACTTTCTATTGCCAATTGATGCAACACAACAGTTATTCCATCTATACCCAGTTCACAAATTATGTTTGATGTGCTGTTCTAAACACTGGTGTCTGGAAGGACATTCACCAGGAAAATCATCCAATGCACAGGAAGTGATGTGTTTTACGCTCCCCGGTGCCAACCGCGCCTTGTTTGGAATGAATAGTTCAAGTTTCTTTAATAGTTGTCATACAGAAGTACAGAATACTTTTATACAAAATGCTTCTTACTGTTACGCTCCAGAGACTGTGCTAGACAAGATAAGTATGAAATAAAATAGTATAGCATGTAATAGAAGTAAAAATAGAAGTCACAGTGTTCAGTATAGACATATGTACAATGTTCAATGCAGAATAGAAGTAACTGAGTTACCATACAATAGATGATTATGTCAGTAGTTAGCATGGCTTTTCAAGGTGGAAAGCAAGTAGCTAAGTGCAGTGCAAACTGACCGCTTATCACCAATAGATGTCGCCAGAACAAACAAATAGGTTCTAACAGATTACCACTTTAAACACTTTACAGATCCTCATGGGCATGCGTGTCTAGTGACATTTTCCACACACCGTCTTTTTTTTTTGATCTACTTTTTCTCCCCATTTTTCTATTTTTCTCCCTTCCCCAATTTCGTATTGTCCAATTCTACCCTCCCCAGTCTCCCACAGGTCGGCTGCAATGTGGACCAAGCCTTGCATCACGTGTCCCCTCCGGTACGCGTTTTCCTTAATGCCAAGCAAGCAGTGCAAAAATGCTTCCGCATTCGTCACCGCACGCCAGTGCGGTAAAGCGCCCTTCTTTTCAGACAAATGCTACCGTGCGTGCACCGGCGGCGGCGTGCTCGCTCAGGTGCGTGCGTGCGCCGGCGTGCTCGCGCGAGGTGCCCGCGCATGCGCATGAGATCCCGCCTTGGTTCGACACGAGCGGAGCTCAATATATATAAGTCACCGCCCCTTATTCAGTATCTAGCAATAGCTCAATTGGCAAGGCCACATGGCTGTGGATCCTATGGCTCGTTTGCTGGCGAGTTCGAATCCCATCGAAAATATTTTTTAACGTGATTTTTTTTTAACGTGTATTCTTTCGCCGGTTAAGGTTAGGCATGGTTAAGGTTAAGGTTAAGGTTAGGCATTGTTTCGGAGTTGGTTAAGGTTAGAACGGTTAAGTTTAGGCGCTGTTAAGGAGCTGGTTAAGGTTAGAGTTTGTCAAAGAGAATGGCAATATAATTTCTATGGTTAAGGTTAGGCATGGTTAAGGTTAAGGTTAAGGTTAGGCATTGTTTCGGAGTTGGTTAAGGTTAGAACGGTTAAGTTTAGGCGTTGTTAAGGAGCTGGTTAAGGTTAGAGTTTGTCAAAGAGAATGGCAATAGACAGCCTATTTCCGCGCGACCTGGGCGCTGGGCGGCGGAAAATGAAAGGCGCATTACTGCACGCCACTACGGTAAATTTTTGCACTGCTTGCTTGGCATAAAGCTACACGCCTCCGGTACACGAGGAGGCAGCCGTCGCATCTTTTCACCTGCACAGCGTGATCTCTCAGCGGCGAGGGTCTGCGTGGGAGGGACACGCTGCCTCCGTCGCTTCTTGATTCTACTGCGCAGGCGCACCAACCGACCTGTAGGAGTCGCTGTACACAACGTCCGATCCCCACCCACCAGCTTCCCACCCCCTAATACTGGCAATTGTATTAGTATGAACGACCAGCCAAGCTGGTAGCAACGCCGAGAGCTGGGCTCGAACCCAGCATATCCTGCGTTGGTGGCGAGCGCCTTGCCCACTGCGCCACCTAGCCGCCCCACACACCGTCTTTTGACGGCAGATTTTAAATGATTGAGGGTTTTAATGCTTTTGAGCGGAGCAGGATACAGATTTGAGGGAAGTTGAAGCAGGATTGTGTCTCCTTTGATAAACAGAAATGACGAAACACATCCCTTTTTCTGAACTATAAGGAAAAAAGAAAGGAGAGGTTTTGGTCCACCAGCCTTCCACCCTCTTTTCTGAGTTTCTGCAGAGCATTTAACTGCACGGAACAAACGTTATACAAAAACCATGTAGCGGTAATGAAACAGGTACTGTAGTCGTTCTGGATTTCCAGTGTTGAGTCCCAATTAGTGTTTAGTAACTGTATACCGGTATGTGCTTCATACTTACTTGGCTCAAGATAAAACTTTGTTTTACATTCTCTCTCTATCTCTATCTCTCTCTCCCTCCCTTCCTCCCTCCCTCTCGCAATTCCTCCCTTTTACCGTCTCTTTCTCTCTGCCTTTCTCCCTCTTCTCTCTCTCTCTTTCTCTCCCTCTCAATCTATCTTCCTCTGTATCCCAACACTCTGTCTGTCACTGGTAGGCAAACACTGTCTGTGTACTGTATCCTGTATGATACATGAAGAGCGGTGGGTGGGTGGTCGCCGCAACCTCATCAGCCAGGGTTCGAGACCAAATAGAGTTTTCATTTCAATGGGATAAACCACAGCAGGCATCACTTCTCTACTGGTGAAAGGAGACCGTGGGTGTGGTTGCCGCATCATGATATCATTTTTATAGACTGGTCTACTCTACAGATATATTGTACCAATGTACTAATTACTAAACACTGCACGGACTCTGGCACAGTGTGCTACTAGATTAGATTAGATTAAGATTCAAATGTATCAAGAAGTACAGTACAACGAAAATAAGTTTAGCATCCAACCAGAGTAGCAGTAAAGCAAATGTAGCAGTAAAATGCAACGGCGATATACAATGTACAGGTGATTAAACTGGGTATACAATATATAAATTAGTACTACTGAGTGTAGTGCTAATCAGATGTATGCACAGAGTTGTAGTATAATATGTGCAGTGATACAGGTGTAACGACAGTATAGTCATACTGGCCAGCAGTGTAACTAGTAAGAGTATGATATGTACATATATATATATAGTATCTACAGATATGTAAAGGACTATGTGCAGTTAAATACAGAAAAGTGTGGATAGGTATATATGTGGTGAGAATAATACTACTATATATACCATGTATACTATAATTCTTATTATTACTGATAGAATATACTGCCATACCACTATTATTATTATGTTCTACTCTATTATTATTGCTATTTCTTTTTTTTTAGCCTGTACCGCGACTACCCCATGCTGCTATAATGCCTGCATTTTCCCCAAGGGGATTAATAAAATACTTGACTTAACATGAGAGAGAGAGAGAGAGAGAGAGAGAGAGAGAGAGAGAGAGAGAGATAGAGCTTGACTTGAATAACAAAACTATTATGAAACTATATCTCTATGAATATTTTGACACAATATTTATGTATTTTGTCCCCATTCAACAAGTTATCATTTCTGTAGGTCTCTTTGTGGCAGTTTGGGCCTCACACAGACATCAGGGCAGAGGTTGTCCTGGTTAGGGTCAGGTGAAGGTAATAGGTAGAAAAGGTTATGTTTAGGCAAGTACAACCAGCTGGTTAAATATCTTGAACTAAACGTCAACCATTCAATGTTTTTAAAATTTAAAGTATGTTTTAAAATGTTTGCATCTTTATAGGACATTCTATCTGATGTATTTCCAGGTGCAAAAACGTCAAAATAGGATGTTTAAAACATGAGAATGACCTGCTCAGTTGGATTTAAACTATAATCCATCAAAGAAAAAAATTGCACCAGAATACTTTAATCTCGTTACGTGTAACTCTTGATTCCTCAGGCCTGGCCATATGGCTTTTCATCGATTGAAAATATTCCAAAAAGACTTTAAGAGTCTAAAAACGAATTTACATGCTCAATCCCACACAATAAAACATCACTTGACATGCCCTTTCGATGAGAATCTGAGGCCTATAAACTTTTACAACCGCCCGAATGCTGATACGCCGTTAAAACTAAAACCTGTTCTAATCATCAAACTTTCTCGACCGCTGCCTTTTGACTCCCTAACAGTGCGCTGCTCCGACAGCGCCTAGCGAGGCCTGACTGACCTCTTAAACCAGAGAGAGAGACCACGCGAGGGTCTCACCTCATGGGAACAGCACTGCAGAGTCAGGGAACGCATCGCTGGACAGTTGTAAATTGTTTACCAATGGACTTTTATTGGTCTTGCCAGGGTCTTAGGGTTAGGCCAAGGTTGCTTAGGGATCACATATAACCAGACACATGTACAGGCACGCACGCACACACACACACGCGCACAGTGCCGCACACACATACACGCACGCACACACATACACGCGCACACATACACGCACGCACACACATACACGCGCACACACATACACGCACACACACACATACACGCACACACACACATACACGCACGCACACACATACACGCGCACGCCCCTATCACCAACCTATCTCGGCCTGCGGGGTTAATCTGTGGGCCAGATCAAAGGGTCAGGTCCTAAGAGATAAACTCCTTGAAGGTATATCTGCAAATGATTAAGCTCAAGGTGATTCACGGCCGCTCTCCGCAGACCCAGGGAGGATTCTGGGCCAGATAGCCGGGGGATTTGTCCCGACCGTCACTGTCGAGCTCGCTGCCGTTCATCCGACAGACAGGCGCCCGTTACTCTGTCACTCCACCTTGAGCCTCTGCATGCTCCAACCGAGACACGAGAGCCACTCAAGAGCCCCCGTGAGATAAAAGACTTCACCCTGGAGAAGACGGGATCTGTGATGCGCTTGCCTTCATATAGGCCTACACACACACACACACACACACACACACACACACTGCCCCAAATTATATTCTCTCTCCCAGCTTTTGTGTAAGGCATCTCTAAAAAAAATGAATCGTCCCGACTTTGAAAAGGCAACATGTTCGGCCTACTGATTGTCAGGGCTCTATTGAGCAGAAGATCTTTTTTATAAAAAAAAATTGAATGAGCAGACCTGCTTGTTCCTGCTTGATTTGGAAAACATGCCACGCAATGTAAAGAGGGGGTGGATAGAGACGCGAGCGAGTGTCATCGCTGTCGACATGCTCAATGAAGGGTATCATAGCATGTGTGAGGCCGGCGTGAAGAGAGAGAGAGAGGAGAGAGGGAGATAGTGGGAGAGCGAGAGAAGAATGTATAGGAGCGGAAAAAAGAGAGAGGTGAAAGTAGAGAGCGATGAAAGTAGAGAGAAAGAAAGAGAGTGAAAGAGTGAGGGAGAGAAAATGTATATAGGAGCGAGAGAACGAAAGGAGAGAGAGAGCATACTGTATCTTCACCCTGGGACTGCGGCAGCACCCTCCACACCAGCGCCATGTGTACTAGTGTAGTATCCATGTGTACTAGTGTAGTATCCATGTGTACTAGTGTAGTATCCATGTGTACTAGTGTAGTATCCATGTGTACTAGTGTAGTATCCATGTGTACTAGTGTAGTATCCATGTGTACTAGTGTAGTATCCATGTGTACTAGTGTAGTATCCATGTGTACTAGTGTAGTATCCATGTGTACTAGTGTAGTATCCATGTGTACTAGTGTAGTATCCATGTGTACTAGTGTAGTATCCATGTGTACTAGTGTAGTATCCATGTGTACTAGTGTAGTATCCATGTGTACTAGTGTAGTATCCATGTGTACTAGTGTAGTATCCATGTGTACTAGTGTAGTATCCATGTGTACTAGTGTAGTATCCATGTGTACTAGTGTAGTATCCATGTGTACTAGTGTAGTATCCATGTGTACTAGTGTAGTATCCATGTGTACTAGTGTAGTATCCATGTGTACTAGTGTAGTATCCATGTGTACTAGTGTAGTATCCATGTGTACTAGTGTAGTATCCATGTGTACTAGTGTAGTATCCATGTGTACTAGTGTAGTATCCATGTGTACTAGTGTAGTATCCATGTGTACTAGTGTAGTATCCATGTGTACTAGTGTAGTATCCATGTGTACTAGTGTAGTATCCATGTGTACTAGTGTAGTATCCATGTGTACTAGTGTAGTATCCATGTGTACTAGTGTAGTATCCATGTGTACTAGTGTAGTATCCATGTGTACTAGTGTAGTATCCATGTGTACTAGTGTAGTATCCATGTGTACTAGTGTAGTATCCATGTGTACTAGTGTAGTATCCATGTGTACTGGTGTAGTATCCATGTGTACTGGTGTAGTATCCATGTGTACTAGTGTAGTATCCATGTGTACTGGTGTAGTATCCATGTGTACTGGTGTAGTATCCATGTGTACTAGTGTAGTATCCATGTGTACTAGTGTAGTATCCATGTGTACTAGTGTAGTATCCATGTGTACTAGTGTAGTATCCATGTGTACTAGTGTAGTATCCATGTGTACTAGTGTAGTATCCATGTGTACTAGTGTAGTATCCATGTGTACTAGTGTAGTATCCATGTGTACTAGTGTAGTATCCATGTGTACTAGTGTAGTATGGATGTGTACTAGTGTAGTATCCATGTGTACTAGTGTAGTATCCATGTGTACTAGTGTAGTATCCATGTGTACTAGTGTAGTATCCATGTGTACTAGTGTAGTATCCATGTGTACTAGTGTAGTATCCATGTGTACTAGTGTAGTATCCATGTGTACTAGTGTAGTATCCATGTGTACTAGTGTAGTATCCATGTGTACTAGTGTAGTATGGATGTGTACTAGTGTAGTATCCATGTGTACTAGTGTAGTATCCATGTGTACTAGTGTAGTATCCATGTGTACTAGTGTAGTATCCATGTGTACTAGTGTAGTATGGATGTGTACTAGTGTAGTATCCATGTGTACTAGTGTAGTATCCATGTGTACTGTTTCCATTAGGGGCCAGGTCAGTCTGAATGGGGGACTCACACTTGTTTCACTGTCAGACTGTTCTTTCATCACCTCTCCTAGTGATACCTGTTTGAGATTGTGTGTTCTGTAGGAGTGTGATGGTAGAGACAGTGTTCTGTAGGAGTGTGATGGTAGAGACAAGAGTATTGTGTAGGAGTGTGATGGTAGAGACAAGAGTATTGTGTAGGAGTGTGATGGTAGAGACAGTGTTGTGTGGTGGTGGTGGTGGTGGTGGTAGAGACAGTGTTGTGTGGTGGTGGTGGTGGTGGTGGTAGAGACAGTGTTCTGTAGGAGTGTGATGGTAGAGACAGTGTTGTGTGGTGGTCATGGTAGAGACAGTGTTCTGTAGGAGTGTGATGGTAGAGACAGAGTGTTCTCTAGTGTGGTGGTGATGGTAGAGACAGTGTTCTCTAGTGTGGTGGTGATGGTAGAGACAGTGTTCTCTAGTGTGGTGGTGATGGTAGAGACAGTGTTCTGTAGTGTGATGGTGGTGGTAGAGACAGTATTCTCTAGTGTGGTGGTGATGGTAGAGACAGTGTTCTCTAGTGTGGTGGTGATGGTAGAGACAGTGTTCTCTAGTGTGGTGGTGATGGTAGAGACAGTGTTCTCTAGTGTGGTGGTGATGGTAGAGACAGTGTTCTCTAGTGTGGTGGTGATGGTAGAGACAGTGTTCTCTAGTGTGGTGGTGATGGTAGAGACAATGTTCTCTAGTGTGGTGGTGATGATGGTAGAGACAGTGTTCTCTAGTGTGGTGGTGATGGTAGAGACAGTGTTCTCTAGTGTGGTGGTGATGGTAGAGACAGTGTTCTCTAGTGTGGTGGTGATGGTAGAGACAGTGTTCTCTAGTGTGGTGGTGATGGTAGAGACAGTGTTCTCTAGTGTGGTGGTGATGGTAGAGACAGTGTTCTCTAGTGTGGTGGTGATGGTAGAGACAGTGTTCTCTAGTGTGGTGGTGATGGTAGAGACAGTGTTCTCTAGTGTGGTGGTGATGGTAGAGACAGTGTTCTCTAGTGTGGTGGTGATGGTAGAGACAATGTTCTCTAGTGTGGTGGTGATGATGGTAGAGACAGTGTTCTCTAGTGTGGTGGTGATGGTAGAGACAGTGTTCTCTAGTGTGGTGGTGATGGTAGAGACAGTGTTCTCTAGTGTGGTGGTGATGGTAGAGACAGTGTTCTCTAGTGTGGTGGTGATGGTAGAGACAGTGTTCTCTAGTGTGGTGGTGATGGTAGAGACAGTGTTCTCTAGTGTGGTGGTGATGATGGTAGAGACAGTGTTCTCTAGTGTGGTGGTGGTGATGGTAGAGACAGTGTTCTCTAGTGTGGTGGTGGTGATGGTAGAGACAGTGTTCTCTAGTGTGGTGGTGGTGATGGTAGAGACAGTGTTCTCTAGTGTGGTGGTGGTGATGGTAGAGACAGTGTTCTCTAGTGTGGTGGTGGTGATGGTAGAGACAGTGTTCTCTAGTGTGGTGGTGGTGGTAGAGACAGTGTTCTCTAGTGTGGTGATACAGACAGTGTTGTGTGGTGGTGGTGGTAGCGACAGAGGGAGGTTTGTTGCCCTCCAGCTCTTTCTTCAGAAGAGAGGGCTCTCGCATCAGTGCTTTGACACCTTTAGAAAGAGACAGGTGACCCCCACCCAAGATGAGGGTGGGAGGGGGTTGTGGATTTTAAAGGAAAAGAGGAGTGGAGGTGGGATGAGGATGCACCTTCAGGCTAGTTGTGGCGCCATGAGTCAGGTTTGTGTGTCTGCTTGTGTGTGTATGTGTGTGTGTGTGTGTGTGTCTGTGTGTCTGTGTGTGTGTGTGTGTACATGTGTGTGTGTGTGCATGTGTGTGTGTGTGCATGTGTACGTGCATATGTGTATGTGTGTGTAATACCTTCCTCCTGGTTTGTCTACGTCTGTCTCCATTCATGAATGTACATGAACACGCATGTGAACTCTGAACTCTCAGAGACAGAGAGAGAGACAGAGAGAGAGAGCACCTGTCTGTTTGTATGATGTGTGTCTTAGTGTCATTGAAAGACAGACGGGACATGCATGTGAACATGCCTGCTTCTGTATTTCTACATGGGTGTGTGCTTTACTGTTTGCGTGTATTATTTGCATCCTTGTGGGATTCTATATTTAGCCGTATACTAACTAGGGTGTGTCCCGTCCGTTTGAACAGGATGTCACCGGGACAGGAAGCTAAGGTTTTTGGTCACCTGGCCACATTGCAACTGGATTAAGAATTTGTATTTGGAATGGAAAAGACAGATTTAAGTCAGGCTGGCTGCCTAGTTGGCTGTACCTGCTAATGACTATTAGAAGCTGATAGGTTGATCAGCTCCCCATTTAAAAATGAACTATGGTACCTAATAGTATTCATTCATTCATTCATTCATTCATTCATTCATTCATTCATTCATTCATTCATTCATTCATTCATTCATTCATTCATTCATTCATTCATTCATTCATTCAATCAATCTTTATTTAATCTTGAAAAATCATTGAGAGCAGGCTCTCATTTACAATGACGTCGAGAGACACAATACATACTGTGATACAAAAACAATATAAAAACAGAAAAGTCAATCAATTATATGTACCATTTACTATAGAAAGACAATAGTGAATAACTATAGAAAAACAATGGTAAACCATATGAAGTAGTTCATTTTTGTATTGGAAGGGACAAGGCTGAAATCAACCAGCATTTTGGCTGGTGGCTGGTGTTCATTTCAAGTTTTGGGTGTGACCTTGATTCCACCTAGACCACCGCTATGACCCCAACCCATGCTGATGCCACTGTCCACACAGGAGACCGTCTCCTCCTTGCACCAGAGACACGGAGTCGGATAGCAGCAGATGGAGAGACGGCGACAGATTCGGACAATGGGATGGAACCCGAAACAAAGACGGGAGGCAGACAGTCAGGCAGACAAAGATGAGAGACTTATCCTCACTGAACAATCGCGGTACTTGCGAGCCATCTCTAATCCTACATGTGCTGTGGCAAAGCAGGGGCAAATGGGGCTATTCTGGGAACATCTGCATAATATGCAAGAAGACAGAAAGGACAGAAGAACGTTTGGATGGATAAATGGATGGATGGATGGATGGATGGATGGATGGATAAATGAATGGATGGATGGTTAAATGGATAAATGGATGGTTAAATTCATAGACAGACAGAATGGTGGATAGATAGTTAGATGCATACACAAACACACCTGACCCACAGATAGATACAGTATAAATCATGTGTTATTCACCAAACGGTAGAACCACCACCTGCAAAGGGTTAAAATTCTCCAGCCTTATCCTTGGACTGATCTTCTCATGCGCGCCCGCGTCTACCGTACAGCCAATATGAAGGGACTCAAGGGGAGGATGTCGAGGATCTCTTGTTGAAAGACGGGCCGTGTGACGCAGTGGTGCAAATGTTAACCAAAGTCAACAGCCTCGCAATCCTGCTCCTTTTTAAAAACAACAATTGACACAGCGGATCAATGGTGAACTGTGCCTCCAGAGTGAACCTCTGAGGAGGCCGGGGAGCGGAGCGCTGTGAGCTCAGATGGTATTAGAGAGGGAATTCATCGGGGGACCGGTGTGAACAGTACGAGGGAGGCGGTGCTCACTGTAGCCGCTCGCACGGTTGTGTGTTCTCTAGAGCTTTGCCATCGTGATACTTATTACGTATTCACAATAGAGCTGCTTTTCAGGGAAAGTAATGCGCCGTAGATGTTAGCGTGGCATTTACAAATGTGGTGACTTTCATGGGTTTATGTGGTGTTTAAGACACGTTTTTAGATACAAGATACAAATATTAAAAATATGCACCAAATCAGTAATGTTAATTAAAAGGTTAGGAAAAACAAAACACATGTCAAAAACACAGGTATCGGGATAAAAAAAAAAGCGCCTCGACAGTGAGCCGCTGTTGTTTGTTGTTTCCTACACATTTGTGTAAGTATTCAGTTGGGTCACAACACAAACATCTTCATAAGCAAGTAACAGGTGTTAAGAGCCAACAACAGGTGTTTTCAATCACACCGCAGGTGATTGTAATTACTGCAGGCAGTGGCCATGGTTTGGCAACATGCCACAATGAAACACACGAAAAGTTACGAGAATACTATTGTGCTGACAAAACCTGGTGTTTGTTGTTGGTGTATCTCCATAGCGACGTGATAAGGATGTTTATTCTAGGTCCATGGGGGGGGGGGGGGGGGGGGGGGGGGGGGGCTAAATGTAACATGGGCTCTGGGCCAGAGAATGTGACTGAAAGGAGTGGAAATTGGTGGAAGTTGAAATTGGTCATTTTACAAATACAACAAGTAAAGTGACAATGTCACAGGTGTTATATCAGTGTGGTTGTTCCTTGTAATCATCACTGTACTCCTGAAACTCCTGAAACATGATTCAATTGAACCAATAACAGACCAAGTAGAACAGCATATATCACTCTCTGAGACCATACTTGGTGGGAAGCTCTGCTCCAGGCTCAGGGATGGAGAATTGGCAACTTGTCGGCACATCTGGCTACACCAAACCCTTAAAGGGGCCCTATTGTGAAAATGGACTTTTCTTGTGTTTTGCGTAGTTTTTACAGAATGAGGGGTTATCCCAACACTGAGAAAATGTTATATATGTGCATTGTGCCTTTTCTGCAGTTCAGCTGTGATAAGAACCCTCCCCCTTGAAACGAGCCATTCAGAATTGAAGCTACAATTGCCGTAGTTAGTAACACCTTGTATGTGCGTCTGAAGACAAAGATGTGTGTGTACAACTCATAATCACTTGTAAATCGTCTCTTTTCTACCTAAAGTTGAACCTAAAATATGTTCCTGACAACATTTTTAATGGTATAGGTTTGATATGCTATTGTTGTATCTTGAGTCATATTTGATCTGCAACGTCTAGTCTGACAGTTTGATCTAAATTTTGTTTAGATGAGGAAGACAGGACTGAAACAGAGAGGTATAAAGGCGGCTAGAATGCATAATATATAAAAACATACAGCAGTTAAGACCTAAAGCACACGCACACACACACACACACACACACACACACACACACACACACACACACACACACACACACACACACACGCACACACAAACCTGACTCATGGCGCCACGGCTAGCCTGAAGGTGCGTCCTCATCCTACCTCCACCCCTCTTTAAACCCCACCCAGTAGCTTCTTTGGAGTGTTTTGGGGTTAACTACTGTATATCTTGCTCAAGGGCACCTCAGTGGCTGTTGGGGCAGGAGGCAGCGAGTCTTCTTCACTTCTAATGCACAAACCCTGCACGGACTCTAGTAGCGCAGTGTATATTATGACCTCTGAGCTCACTTGAGTAGCATGACCTGGTGGCGGTGAATCCGATAGTTTGTTCAAGTTTAAAAATTGTATCAAAGAAAAAGTTTGTTCAAGTTTTTGTAGTTTTGGTTGGTTGATCCGATGACAAAACAATACTGGTTTTCTAACATAAAAAAGCCCATGGACTGTTCCCAATGCGTAGGTTCCTGTACTGTAGCTTGGTAATGGCAGTCTCCGTGTCCCAAGACTCCCACGTGTTCCACGGCATGCCACACTCATTCCCACACATTCAACAACATGTTTCACAAGGAAAACCAGCCCATACGAAATGTGAAGGAAAGGAAGGAAATGGAGTAAACTATTACTTTCCTCTCATCCTATTACTATTGCATTTCCTCTCAACACCTGCTAAAGCATTATAATCTGCAGATGAAGAATGTGTTTTCACACCTTTGAATTTGCTTAAGGACAAACACAAAGGCACCTTAAAGTCAAGCAATAGTTAAAAAAGTAAAAAAAGAAAAAACATCAATGACTTTTAACACAAACACAAACTAATCAACGACAAAACCTACATAATTTGGATCTTCCGCTCTACGGTATGTGTGTCACGTCAGCATATCTATAGCCCCGTGGCTTTACAGTGCGCCACGTCTCGGCCAGGCATCATGCCCACGATGCCACATGCTGTCACAGTGGTGTCAGGAGAACTGCCTCTCCCTGAACGTCAGCAAAACAAAAGAGATGATTGTGGACTTCAGGAGGTCGGGGGTCAGGGACTACAGCCCCCTCAGCATCGACAGGGCACCGGTTGAGAGAGTGAACAGTTTTAAGTACCTTGGAGCCCACATATCCGAGGACTTGACATGGACCACACACATTGACAGTGTTGTGAAGAAGGCACGACAACGCCTCTACTTCCTCAGGCGCCTAAGGAAGTTCCAAGTCAGTCAGAAGATCCTTAAGAACTTCTACTCATGTACAATAGAGAGCATCCTGACTGGCAATATCACCTCCTGGTTTGGGAATAGCACCGCACAAGACCGAAGCAGACTACAGAGAGTGGCACGTTCAGCCGAATGCACAATTGGAGGGGGGCTTCCCACTCTCCAAGACATTTACAACAAGCGGTGCAGGGGTAAGGCTAAGAGAATTATTAAGGACTCCAGCCACCCAAACAACTGCCTCTTTGAACTGCTGCGGTCAGGCAAGCGATACCGGAGTCTCATGGCAAGCACAGAAAAACTCAGAAGAAGCTTCTATCCCCAGGCCATCAGGTTGCTCAACGAACAATAACACTATGCAACAACCATCAAATGCACTCACAACACAACACACACAACACACACATCCATACGCACACACTCACTTTAAACAAACAACACACTGCACTACCCACTCTCCACACTTTAGAACACCTAGACACACTTTATATTGATTGGTAAAGGATTTGCACTACAACCCATACCTCAGTACACCTTACTGTAAATTGTACCTCATCCCATTTCTGCTTTGCACTATATAGTATTGTATATTAGTATATTGCATAGTATATTGTATATTGTACGGTAACTCAGTTACTCTATTCTGCATCGAACATTGTACATATGTATATACTGAACACTGTGTCTACGTACATGCTATACTATTTTATTTTATTTTGTCTAGCACAGTCTCTGGAGCGTAACAGAAAGAAGCATTTTGTATAAAAGTATTCTGTACTTCTGTATGACAACTATTAAAGAAACTTGAAACTTGAAACTTGCTGTCACGACAAGCCTGTTGACCCTCTTTTTTTTTTGATCCACTTTTTCTTCTCTTTTTCTATTTTTCTCCCATCCCAATTCCACTATGCCAATTCTCCCCTCCCCTGTCTTGAACGTTGCTCGCATATGCCCCCCACTGGCCGGTTGTAGGGAGGATAGAAGCCTTGCATCACGTGTCCACTCGGGGGGTGTGCTTCAGCGGCCAATCAGAGGAACCCGGAAACCCAACAGCGTTGTAGAAGGCATAGACGCCTCCGGTACATGAGGAGGCAGCCTGTCACATCTTTTCACCTGCCAGCGCGGACTCTCATTGGCGAGGTGTAACGTGTGGGAGGCTCACATTACCCCCGCCATTTCCTGTCTCTGCTGTACAACCGACCTGTAGGAGTCGTTGTCCACAACGTCCAGATTACCACCCATCGACTTCCACCCGCTAACTCTGCCAATTGAGTTAGTATGACGGCTGACCCAAGCCGGAGGCAACGCCGACAGCCGGAGTCGAACCCGGTGTCTCTTGCATTGGTGATGAGCGCAATGTCCGCTGCGCCACCCAGCCGCCCACAAGCCCGTTGATCCTCATAGACACCAACATGTCCGGCCGTACTCTTGACGATCAGACGTGGGTCACGCAGACAGGCACAGTCCATGTGTCGCGTATGAGACCTCACCCCAGACAGACAAGCATGCATCAGGATAGGGGGGATTACGTCTGGGTAAGTCTTACCAGGCAGACAGACAGGTGGGGCTGACCCGGTGGTCTCTGGTTTGGGGGGGGGGGGGGGGGGGGTTGAGAAGGGCGGAATCAAAGGGACCAGAGGGTTGACATGGTCTGTGTGTGTGTGTGTGTGTGTGTGTATCGTACTGTAGGCGTGTGTGCGTGTGTGTGTGTGTGTGTGTGTGTCTCTCTCTCTCTCTCTAATGTGCGTGGGGCCACCTATGCACACCTTTGTGTGCATGTGTTTGGGGTGTCAAGGTTTTGACATGCCCTGACAAAGAACACACACACACACACACACACACACACACACACACACACACACACACACACACACACACACACACACACCAACCCCTCCCCTGTCTGTACTCAGCCGGGTGGTTTGACGACAACAACAAACAAAATAAACAGACATAAACCAGCATTTGATTTCCTGTCAGTTGTTGATATTGAGCAAACACTGCAAGAAGAAGGAAATAAACAGTATTGTCTTAGCCGTTTCCTAGCAACCCTCCAAACAGTCCACTGAAGCCGTCCGCAGCCTCCATGCAGACACAGGGTCGGGGTGTCACCGTATGTTGCCCCTTCAGAGCAGCTTCTATTACTCAGAGAGTTCAAAGTCCAGGCGACACAATGAGACCCAATTAGGAGCTTAGAGAGGGGAATCTGGACCTGTCAGGCTGACGGATACTCAAGGAGTTAGTACTGCACCTAAACCTTCTCTTTCTTTCTCTCTCTCTCTCTCTCTCTCTCTCTCTCTCTCTCTCTCTCTCTCTCTCTCTCTCTCTCTCGCTCTCTCGCTCTCTCTCTCTCTCTCTCTCTCTCTCTTTTGTGTGTGCGTGTGTGTGCATGTTCATCTCTCTCGTCCCTTTCTCTGTCTCTGTCTCCGTTTGTCTGTCTGTCTGTGTCTTTCCCTTTCTCTCTTTAACCCTCTCTCTCTATCTCTCTTCTTCTCTCTCCCAATTCTATTGAGTCATCTGGGCTCTATCGACATTGACACTTGACATCTATGGCACTTTTTACAACACCAATAATGATTGTGAAGAGAGATTCTCCCTCCCTGACTCTCTCTCTCTCTCTCTCTCTCTCTCTGTTGTCTCTCTGGGTTCAGATTGGGTAAGAGACCCAGAGTGTTGAGACTAGACTTCAATCACAGATAACAGCAGTGTGTTACAACCCCGGCTCTGAGGGAAGCGACATAAATGGACACAAACAAACCAGCTTTACAAGAGTACTGTGTATTCATTAAAGTAAATGTTTTTTAATCAATGGGGGGAGAGAGAGAGAGAGAGAGAGAGAGAGAGAGAGAGAGAGAGAGAGAGAGAGAGAGAGAGAGAGAGAGAGAGAGAGAGAGAGAGAGAGAGAGTACTACAGTACTACTACATCGGTACTACAGAGTCATTCGGTAGGGTCTTTGGAGTAAATCTCTTGGGTCTTTGGATGGCGAGATAATGTTGATATTTAAACATTTAAAAGCATAATACATGACCATGCGACTTATCTTGTATGGTGTGTTACAACAATAAATAACAAAATGTTCAAAATAAGTAACAATGTTGAAATTGAGAAATTTTGATAAATTGTTTACAAAAAAGGTACTGATCGGTACCGATACCAAATTCCAGGAACTGGTACTGGTACCGGTATCGGTTCAAATGTGAACGGTACCCAACCCTAATGGCTAGGACTTGTTTTTAAACACTGATGACGATTATAAAAGATCCTCCCTCCCTCCCTCCCTCCCTCCCTCCCTGACACTCTCTATTTATTATTATTTATTTCACACAAGGAAGAGTTCAGATTGGGTGAGAGACAGAGTGTTCAGACTCTTCTTAATCAGAGATAATGGTGGTGGTGGAATGCTTTAGACTAGAGTGTGTGGGATCAGTGTGAAGGGAGGCTTTCCATTAGGATAATTAGTTTGAGTTGAACTGACCCAGGTGGTCTAATTTGACAGGAAATGTGCTCATTCTATGGCTGTCTGGGCTTGTAAGTCTAATTAACACACTGAACATGATGACCCAGCTAGCTACTGTAGCGTATGGAAAATATCTGTCTGATGCAATAGAAGCAACTACGGGTGGAACGGTTCACAAAATCGACGGTTCGGTTCATATCACGGTTTTCGGTTCGGTTCGGTATACGGTGTTTTTAATTTCTTTTTAATTTAACACTCCAAAAATACCATACAGCAACATAAGATATATAGCCTAAAAATAATCCAACTTTTCAGTTATTCTCAAGGATGTAGTCATGCAAAACTGAAAGAATGAGGCCATTTGACATCAGGCACATTATTGACGGTTAGAGTGACGGTTAGAGCTAGGAGAGATTTTGGTACAGCAAGAGGGGAGGCATTGCTGATTTAAACATGCTTCTCATTTATTTGGTAAAAAAAAGTTTACCTTTAATAAGGTGACCAAACTGACTGAAAAATATAGGCAACATTTGTCAAAGTATTAACTTTGTGCAAACAAAAAATGATTAAACCTTTCCATTTTTGTGGCCACATTATAGACAAAGGCCAACATAAAATATGCATAATGCTCAACCAGCACTAGACTTTCTTATCAAAAAGTAAAAGTCACAGAAAAGATGATTAGGGTTTTAAATAAGGACGTTTATGGGGTTTCTTGTATTAATAATAATTTGCACTAAAGAATGTTGTAACTGTTGTTATCTTTAAAAAAAGGAGATGTTACAAGGGAATGGGGAATATAAACCCCCCCACAGTGGTGTGTGGAGTTGGTACGTCCCAGCAGGGACCAGGATGTTATGGGTTGCAGACGCAGTTGACACGCATTATTTCTTTTTTTTTTTGATCCACTTTTTCTCCCATTTTTCTATATTTTCTCCCATCCCAATTTCGTATCATCCAATTCAACCCTCCCCTGTCACGAACGCTGTTTCTTGCCTCCCACAAGCCGGCTGCAGTGAGGACTAAGTCATACATAGCACAAGTCCCCTCCGGTACTTGAGGTAACAGCAGTCGCATCTTTTCACCTGCGCAGCTCGACCTCTCAGTGTCGAGGAGTAACGCGTGGGAGGCTCACGCTGCCCCCGACACTTCCTGATTCTACTGCGCAGGCGCACCAACCGACTTGTAGGAGTCGCTTGTTCACAACGTTCGATCCCCACCCTTCAGTTTTTCCCTCCCCGTAATACGGCCAATGTGTATTACTGCGGACGACCAGCCAAACTGAAAAACAATGTGGAGAGCTGGATTCGAACACGCGAATCCTAGCGTCTCCACACTGGTGGCGAGTGCCTTAGACCACTACACCACCTAGCCGCCTGACACGCATTATTTCTAAACCTAGCCGCATTTCTGGCAGACGCTCTCTGATTGGCACGCTCTCTGATTGGCCACTGACGCGTTTGCCCAATCGCGTGACGAGCTGTGTCTTTGCCCATTTCCACGTCAAACAGCCTGCAAACTACCTGGCATTCTATCGCCATGCTCTAAGACAAACTCTAACCTTAACCAACTTCGAAAGAGTGCCTAAGCTTAACCAGTGTAGAAACAGGCGTCGGCCAATCAGAGAGCGTCTTGCCAGAAATGCGGCTAGGTTTAGAAATAACGCAGTTGACACACACGCTCTAGTCTCCTGGCTCGTTATTGAACACAAACAGTTATCTTTGAACCTCTGTTGTCAAGCCTCGTCAATATACCCCCCTTCCCCACTAATTGAACTGGTGTCGTGGAGTCACTTCTCTGTGAGCGTTTCCACGGTTAGCTTGCGGCTAACATTAGTTAGCTTGCGGCTAAAGTTAGTTAGCTCGTAGCTAACGTAACGTTAGCCGGGAGCATGTCTATGTTCCCCGGGTCCTATGTTCCCCGGGTTCTATGTTCCCCGCTTTGATTGATTGATTAATTGAAAATTTTAGACCACCAGCCCTGATTCCAAACTCTAACCTTAACCAGTTCGAAAGAGGGCCTAAGCTTGCAGGGAACAAGTGTATTGCCATGCTGTGGAAAAGTGCTGAATCCCCCCCCATGTCTATGTGGCTTAGTGAAATCTCTTCGTACATGGCATCAGAGAAAATAATGTTCAATCTTAAGAAAAAACCACATCTCTTTGATAAATGCTGGGCTGGGTTTAGGCAATACTTAGAACAGATTACATAGTAGGTTGACGATGTAGGCTATTATTGAAGCTCCCTTTTGTCTTTCTGATGGGTATATATTGCAATGAATGATACTGTAAATGTTATTAGTTGCTCTTTGAAGAGAAAAGATGTAACGTTAGATATTTATTTGTTTGGTGTAGAAGTATGGGTGTAACTGGGTTTACTAAATTCTCAAAATGTGTAAAAAAAAAAGAAAAAAAAACTTAATTTGGGGGAGGGGAGGGGGGGTCTGGCCTAGAGTTTTTTTTTTTTTTTTTATATTGATATTTTTTTTCAGGGGGGGAGGGGGGGTGGTTTATTTTGTATCTATTTTTCTGTAACTCGGGGAGGGGGGAGGGGGGGCAGTTGGCAGCATTTCCTTTTGTATGGTTGTTGAACTGTTGAACTGATGCTGTAAAACTGAAGAAAAAAAAATACCAATAAACATATTGTTTAAAAAAAAAGAAAGAGGGCCTAAGCTTAACCGTTCAAAACAAGGCGGACATTAATAATTAATAAAATAATAAAAATGTATAAAATGTTCAATCTATTAATCAATCAAAGCGGGGAACATAGGGATGATCCCACGTTAGCCTAGCTCGAGGCTAATGTTATATAACCGAACAATATACACATGCCCCGAACCGTGGAGGTCGTACCGAACGGTGTACGGTTTGAATGCGTACCGTTCGGTACGACTTCCACGGTTCGGGCATGTGTGTATTGTTCGGTACACGGTTCGAATGCGTACCGTTCCACCCCTAGAAGCAACAAGGTAGCTTCGTTTTATTATAACATGTGCATATGCAGTGTTGGTAAGGGTTTCCCTAACTATGGTTTGGGCCCCTGAAATGTGTCACATGCCTGTTTCAGTTTGGTCCTGCATTGAGTGCTGCCATGATGAGACTTCATCTGCTAATTTTAGGTTTTCAGCTGAAAGGATTACAGCACTTTCAGGGTTTCCCCTGGCTGTTAATTAATGATGTCTTTATCACATGCTATAATTTGGCTTTATTATTGTAATTATTATGCTATTAGGAGACAAAGGCAAAATCAAACTTCAAGGTCATGATTGGATTTAAAATGTTCCTCTACTGTTATTGATAAATAGGTGGCGCTGTACGGTACATGTTCGACAATCTTTAGTCTGTGGTGGGAGATCTTTAGTCCCATTGCAAACCTAGCCCACTGAACTCTAGTTTTGCTAGTATAACTTTGGTTGAAGCCTAATCTGTGCCATCATCTCTATCAAAGTGAAGTTGAGGAAGGTCCAGGCGGCACGGTGGTGTAGTGGTTAACACTGTCGCCTCACAGCAAGAAGGTCCAGGGTTCGAATCCCGCTTGGGGACCAGGTTTCCATGATGCCAGTTACCCAGGTGGGGTATCTCCCAGGCCTTTCTGTGTGGAGTTTGCATGTTCTCCCCGTGCTCGCAAGGGTTTCCCCCCCCGATAAGATAAACCCAATGGAAAAACATGCACAACAACAAGATCGCTAACGCTGTGGCGTCCTTGACGAAGACGGACAGGAGCACTTGGATTGGTCCCCTGGCGCGGCTCACGTGGCGCCTGTCTGCTCCCGGCTGCCCTTGGGGGGGAAGGACGACGGGATGGGTTAATCGCAGATACGCATTGTATGCATGGTTCGCATGTGTGCCAAATGGTGACCTCGGAGCAGGTCCTAAATTATTATTATTATTATTATAGGTATAGTTTCCATAGTTGGATCCATGGACCCCAACATGTCGTTACAGGGGTCCCAGGGGGTCCCCAGCAACAATAAGTCACGTTTTGTTGTACTATCATTTCAGAGATTCGATTTTAACACCAGAGAAAATGTCCGCTGGTTTCAAGGTTTCACTCTCATCACAGCCCTCGCTATTGTTATTGATACCGTCATACAATCCTGCTTCTAGCAACAACACATATTGTGAGAAGAGAGTCCTTGTGACTAGATCTGATCAAATCAGTGGTAACATGTGTATCTAGCAAGGGGGTCCTTGACATGAAAACGTTTTGGAACTTGTGTCGCAGAAAACTCTTGAGATTAGATATCACATGCTCTTTCTTCTCCCACCCCCACCACTCACACACACACACACACACCCACCCACACAAGCATGCATGCACGCACGCACACACACACACACGCACACACACACTCACGCACACGTGCACACACACATTAAGTATATATTGTCTGTGGTGTCCATGTGTGTGTATTGTCTGAGTCCAATGTAACTGGAGCCCAGTCTAGACTGACTGGCTACTGTCTGTAATCCTCAGAAACATGCAGCTGAATAAATCTGAAACCAGACACAGATAGTTCCCCCCCCCCCCCCCCCCCATTACCTAATATGCAACCATCAGCTACCATTCTCGCCACTATATTGAGCCGAAATTATGGTGGTGATGGTGATGGTGATGATGATGAGGATGGATGATGATGATGAAGGTGGTGGTGGTGATGCTTAATAGAACTCAAGATCATATGTTTACTTCCAGATTGTAGCCATGGTGGGTCGAGGGTGAGAGCACGGTCTGGGTCTTGATTGGTACAGTAACAGAATAAGATATTATCACTAAGAAGGTTTTAACAAACTGGTGTGCTGAGTGTGGGTCCACTGTGACATTTGTATCTGCTGTTCTCGCCGCTGCTATGAACTTCAGCGCCGCTGCTGAATTAGGACCGCCGCTGCTATGAACTTGACTATTAAAAATATATATATATAAAAAAAAATTATAATATTTTTTATTTTATTACATTTTTTATCATTTCATTTGGGCTGTGGGGGTGCTTAATGTAAAAGACTGATCTGAGGAAAAGGCTGCAGGGAGAAAGCACTGCAGTCTAGTTGATTTTGTGTTTTGAGCACACAGTTCATCATAGATCTAGCCTCTTTATTTTGCTCTCAAAGTGCACCAGATCGATGCATTTAACTTTAAAATGTAAACATTTTTTTCAGGGGAAACTCAAAACACAAGAAATAGCACAAAAGACAATTTTTTTTGGCATTAGTCAGGCAGCCATGTCCCGCCTCCAAATGGTACAACACTCGGCAGCTAGGTTCCTTATACCGGCACCAAAAAGAGAGAACACATTTCACCGGTTCTAGCCTCCCTACACTGGCTCCCAGTCCCACTTAGAATACATTTCAAAATCGTCCTCCTGACCTCTAAGGCAGTGGTTCCCAAAGTCGGGGTCGCGACCCAAAGGTGGGCCGCGAGCAGCCATGGGTGGGCCGCGAGATGATTAAAAAGAAATAAAAAATAAAAAATATATTTTTTTATTTTAATTTTTTTTGTCAGGCCACTGAACTTAGAACCAGGCCAGGACAGTGTTTCTAGTTGTATTCTAAAATGTGACTATATGGTTTTATATTAACTTAATAAATAAACAAAAACGAAAAATCTACTTATTTCAACGAACATTTCAAACTAAATAACAGATTATGCACATAAAACGCTGAAAACAACCGAAGCAACAATAGTATTTTAATGAGGCTATTATTATTATCATTATTATTTTGCAACAAGTTAGCCCTCTCATAAATAGCACATATAAATGAATAACTAACTTGAACTAACTTAATAGGATTGAAGTGATATTTGGCTTAAAAAATCGTCGCCTGGCAAAAAAAAAAAAAAAAAAGCCCGACGGATGTGCATTGGGCCGCGGCTCTCTGACGCCTTATTTTCTGGGCCCTGGCCTGAAAAGTTTGGGAACCCCTGCTCTAAGGCACTATCGGGTGCAGCACCTGCACCCTTATACATCACCGAGCTCATCACCCCCTACTCAGCACCCAGGTCAGATCCTCCAACCAGGCTCGGCTGGCCCCCCCCCCCCCCCCCCCCGCACCAGACTCAAAAAGAGAGGCGATCGCTCCTTCAAGGCCGTGGCCCCCAAACTGTGGAACCAGCTACCCCTGGAGATCCGATCTGCCCCCTCGCTGGAGACATTCCTGTCTAAAAACCCACTTTTACTCCCTAGCCTTCAATAAACCCTGATTCTCCCACACCCCTAACTCACACACTCCCATGCAATTTTATCCTGCTCCCTCCCTCTTGTATCTCTTCTTGTGCTCCTCTGTCCCCTGTGTGCTATACTGTACTTTGTGCTCCCCTATCCGTGTGTTGGCCTTAGGGCTGTCTTAAATACTTTGAAGCTTCGAAGCTTCGTTCGATGGGCATGGGATTCGAATATGAAAATAAAATTTGATTATTAAAAAATATATAATTATATATATATGATATATATATATTTTTTGTTGTTGTTGTTGTTGTGCAAAATCAACTCTGCCTCTCTTTGTTAACTACAACAAGCAATGCTGTTTGTTATTTAAGATGAGGTCGGACTCGGCACTGACAGATTTGTGTTCACTGTGCTGCTTTTATAAAGCCTCAAATGACGGCTTACAATATTTCATGAAAGCAAAGTGTTTTGTTTGTATAAGATTTAAAAAGGTTTAAACTTTACAGCACTGACAAAGTTGAACAAAGTGCTGTACAAGTCCCACAACATAATTTTTTTTTTTTTTTTTTTTTTTATCTCGAAGCTTCGAATTCCAAAAAAAATTCGAAGGTCAGCCCTAGTTGGCCTACTGTTGTCCTAATCTCTGAATGTACTGTCTTGTCCTGCTGTGCCTTTTTGTATTTTTGTATTTTATATTATGACATTTTATGCTTTGATTGTACAGCACTGGTTGGCTCTTGAGTTCTTAAACGTGCTTTATAAATAAATGACTTGACTTGACTTTTTCCCTCACTCTATCCCCCTACCAACAAGTATGCATTGGAACCACTAAAGAGACCACATACCCCCAGGTAAGCTGCTCTCTTCATGCCCCTCTTCGTATTAAGATGTAATCACTCTCAGATAACATCGTCCAGTGTGTCTTTAAGGCATAACATAGGCAGCAGACAGAATGGTACAAACAATTCAGCACACGGCTGAGGGAGGCTGCTGTCCGTGAATTGAAGGATACTATCTGATGGGTATTACCCCAGAGACTGCTGGTGTCTTCTTCTGCCAGAACCAGCTGACAGTGAGGGATGAGGGGGAGAGAGGAGGGCAGCCATGGAGCGGATGGAGTGACTATATAGGAGACATGACAATCTGCTGCAGCTAATTATATCCCAGAGGTGACTTTCTGCCTCCGTAACTCTCTCTCTTTCTCATTCTCTCTCTCTCTCTCTCTCTCTCTCTCTCTCTCTCTCTCTCTCTCTCTCTCTCTCTCTCTCTCTCTCTCTCTCTCTCTCTCTCTTTCTCTCTCTCTCTCTCTCTCTCTCGTATATATATATATGTCTCTGTCTCTCTCTCTATCGCTATCTTTCTCTGCCTCTCATCTGTCACAGTGTATCTATCTCTCTCTCTCTCTCTCTCTCTCTCTCTCTCTCTCTCTCTCTCTCTCTCTCTCTCTCTCTCTCTCTCTCTCTGTCTCCCTCTCTAAAGATGTATCCTTCACCGAGAACGATCATCAGTCTGCAACTAATACCTCAGAGCCACAGATGTAACGACGACATGGACATCAAAAGGTTAAAGGGTTATATGACTCAAGGAAACTAAGACTTTAGAAAGACTATGCTGCTACAGTACAGACTCACTGACTACAAAGTAAAGGATAGCCTACTTGTGATTCTGTGATTGGGGGACAAAGAAAGAAAAGAGGGGACAGGGCCCAGGGGCCATTTTAAAGGGGACAGTGTAGCCTGTTCGCGTGTATGCTTTCTACAACGCAGTTGGGCGATTTGCGATTCTGATTGGCCACTGACGTTTCTGGTCATGTGACATGTGCGCCCAATAGCGTGACGAGCTGTGTCTTTGCCCATTTCCGTGTCGAACAGCCTGCAAAGCACCTGGCGTTCTATCGCCATGCTCTAAGACAAACTCTAACCTTAACCAACTTCGAAAGAGCGCCTAAGCTTAACCAGTGTAGACACTGGTTAAGCTTAGACCAGCTGTAGACACACAGTCCCAGGATTGGGCGTACATGTCACATGACCAGAAATGACCTGGCCAATCAGATTCCCAAATCGCCCAACTGCGTTGTAGAAAGCATACAAGCAGCCTGTTCATGTAGAACTGTGGCAAACCAGCTGCAAGTGTTACTATTCTATTCTATTCTATTCTATTCTATTCTATTCTATTCTATTCTATTCTATTCTATTCTATTCTATTCTATTCTATTCTATTTTATTCTATTCAGCTGAATCCTGTTCAATCAATTTCAATCCAATTAATGTCTTTAATATTTCAAACAATACAAATTGCACCATTCTTCAGTCAAACAATATGGGAAAAGAACACTTCCAACACAATAATATACGCACAACCATATCATAATAGTTAAATATATGAGGTACTATAAGAACTATGTGCAGTACGTCTCTCAAAGCCTTGTTTACTAGTAGTCATCTCCTGTTGACATTTACAGGCTCGGGAGGTTAAACGGTTGTACATGCGTTGTTACGGACACCGGTGGCCATCTTTGGAAGATCACTTACAGGTATTTCTACCGGGAAATCGCTAAAACAGAAGAAGGGATGGAGAAAAAGAAGAGTTGTTGCTTCTCCCCTGCTGGTTGTGACATTTTCTGTGGCAACAAGACTTCCAGACCATCTGTTAGCCCAAAGATCTGCCTGTCAGCACGTTCAACCAGAGCGATTTTCGTATTTTACTCCCGAAGTTTGACATCAGCTTCCAAAGCTTTGATAGCTGCTCCCTACTGTCTACAAGAAGCTTCTTTATTTAAAGGAGGTCTAGTCTGGCGTGGACAAGAAGCTTCTTTATTTAAAGGAGGTCTAGTCTTGTGTGGACAAGAAACTTCTTTATTTAAAGGAGGTCTAGTTTGGCGTGGACAAGAAACGTCTTTATTTAAAGGGGAACTATCTTATAAATGGCCTTTTTCAGTGTTTAGCATTGTTTCCTAGCTATGTGGACTTATATTAATATGATCTATGTCTCTAATTCTCATATTGGCGCATTCTTCCAATTCTCCTCTCACAATATTCACCCTCACTGAACTGAGTCATCTGAAAATGTGCTGATTTGTGATGTCAGAGAGACACCGCTGCATGATAATGTTCAGGCGGTGGTTCAGGTTTACCACTGTGGTTGGAGCCCAGGCTCAAAACGGCTTAAGATCTTGAGGTCGAAAAATGCTGTTTTTGAGGACTTGATTAGAAATACAAAACAATGAATTAAAAAAAATTAAAAATTACAGAGGTGTTCCATAAACTCACAGGAATTGTGTAAAAGTGCCCAAATAGTGAAAGAAATAGTAAAATAGTTCCCCTTTAAAGGAGGTCTAGTCTGGCGTGGACAAGAAGCTTCTTTATTTAAAGAGCAGAGAGGTGAGTCTGTTCTGCCCCAGTGTTTCTCAGACATTACTAACATGGATACCATACAGCAGGGTTATTTTGAAGCACTTCTTTGTTTGCGTTCTAATGTTGTGCCTTGTATTCAGAGCTCAATCAATCAGTTGGAGAGTGGATATATGTCCTTTCTCACTCTATATTATTTAAATGGTTGCTGTTTGAATATCTGTGCTGGCTGGGCTGTTCCATTTGTTTGCACTTGAATCATGGAGTATAATTGTAATAACTGTAAATGCTGAGAAGAAAGAAATACAAAAAGCAACATTTCTAAAGTGGAAGTTAAAGGTTGTTATACGACAACAGGGAAACAAACCAGGAAACAAACCAGTAAAGCAACAGTAGCAACATATGAATTAGGCTCCACAATGAGACTCCATGGATCCCACTGCCGTCTGACACGTGGGTTTGACTCCCAGATTTATGTCCATGTCATGTTTATTTATTACAAAGCACTCCATCCAAATGTAAACAAGTAACAGGCAGAAAATATATCTGTGTCCATCTGTTGGTCGTGTGTGTGTGTGTGTGTGTGTGTGTGTGTGTGTGTGTGTGTGTGTGTGTGTGTGTGTGTGTGTGTGTGTGTGTGTGTGTGTGTGTGTGTGTGTGTGTGTGTGTGTGTGTGTGTGTGTGTGTGTGTGTGTGTGTGTGTGTGTGTGTGTGTGTGTGTGTGTGTGTGTGTGTGTGTGTGTGTGTGTGTGTGTGTGTGTGTGTGTGTGTGTGCGCGTGCGTGCGTGCGTGGTGTATAAAGTACTTGAAGTACTTGAAAACCATACTGGAATAAAAGTAAAGACATCTTACTTGAAAGTGATTCTGGTTAAAGTCACCAATAACAAAATCACTTAAATGTTCTTCAGTATCAAAAGTATTTATTGCATTAAACTGTACCAAAATACTGTATCATAAGTAAAAGTATAAAGTAACAAAACAGCCAGACATTCTTTTTTCTCTTTCCCTCCCTCAACTCCCTTCTCCTCATGCCTGAAAACGGATCAAACATAACTTTTCAAAGTTGTTCGAACAGTCGATGGCAGCCAGTGTTGGAAAGCAATTGCTTGACATAACTTGATGCACTAACGAAACAAACATTGCAAACTATGTACACATCCTGCCAACAGTATTTATACAGTATACAATAATGACTTATAGGATTGGCATCTGTGTTTTCCACCAAAACTGGCGTGACTGCGAGAAAAGCCAAAATACCAGGCTCAGTCCTTGGCCCCCTGCTCTTCATCTGCTACATTCTCCCCCTTGGTCACATCATCCGCAAATACCACCTCAACTTCCACTGTTACGCTGACGACACCCAAATATACATCAGTACACAATCCCCCCACAGCCCACCCCTCAGTCACATTGAATCATGCATCACCGAACTCCAAACTTGGATGACCCACAACTTCCTCAAACTGAACAGTGACAAGACTGAACTCCTCATCATTGGCACCAAAACCACCCTCACCAGATCCGGACCCATCACACTCACCATCAACGACTCCACCATCACCCCCTCCCCCCTAGTCCGCAACCTTGGTGTCCTCCTTGACCCCACCCTCTCATTTGACCCCCACGTCCGCTCCATCGTCAAAACATCCTACTTTCACCTCCGCAACATCGCAAAAATCCGTCACTGCCTCTCCCCCCCCGCTGCTGAATCCCTCATTCACGCCTTCATCTCCTCCCGCCTGGATTACTGCAACTCCCTCCTCACTGGTATCACCTCCCGCTCCCTCCATAAACTGCAAATGGTCCAATTCAGCCGCCCGCCTCCTCACTAACACCCGGTCCCGCGAACACATCACTCCTGTCCTCCACTCCCTCCACTGGCTCCCGATCAAACACCGCATTAACTTTAAAACACTACTCCTCACCTTCAAAGCCCTCCACAGCCTGGCCCCCCCCTACCTGACTGATCTCCTTCTCCCCTACCGCCCCACCCGTTCCCTCCGGTCCTCCTCCACTGCCTCCCTCACTGTCCCGACATCCAAGCTTAAAAACTTCGGAGATCGGGCCTTCTCTCGCACTGCACCCCGACTCTGGAACTCCCTCCCCCAGTCCATCAGAGACTCCCCTACACTCTCCACCTTCAAAGCTCGCCTCAAAACCCACCTGTTCTCCCTTGCCTTCAACCCCCCCCACCCCTAAACCCCCCCCCTCCCCTCCAACCTGATCGATATGTCTCTAGTCTTTTTTTTGTGCCATCAGGCTGTCTCCCCCGTTCCCCCCATGGTCTCATGTTCCTTTGTTTTTGTTTCTTTGTTGTTTTGTTTTGTTTCTTTGCTTTCGCCTCTTTGTTTGTACCCCTGCTCCCGACTACTGTCAGCGACTTCGGGTTATTGAGAAGCGCTATATAAATTAAATGAATTATTATTATTATTATAGGGAGGTGTAGTCTGACGTCACTTTGGACCGCCCGCGAGGTCCACCCGTATAGGGATTTATCATTGGGAAAATGGATTATCGGCTATTGTAACAATTCTGCCTCATGAACATTGAAAAGCTTTCCATTTTTGCACAAAATGAGTTCCCTTCTATAGACCACCACAACACTTCCGGGATTCTGAAACCATGGAGGAGAGAGCGGGGGGAGAAAATGAATGAATGTGGATGGGAGCCTTGATGTAAGTGGTTGTAGCTACGGCTGTGGGGGTGCTAGAGACATGATAGAATACACTTGTATACGCCTGAGTCTCCTGAACACGGCGTGACCAATTCCAAATCGATCAGAACTTTCACGGCCGAGCTATAGTCCCTTTTTCAGCACCTACTCCCCAAAGGACTCTGAACGGCGCGCAAGCCGATCTGGAATGTTCCATCAGAGGGGGGGAAGCTTGTGGTGGTAATGTGAGTGGCTATAGACCACTGCACTTAAATATAAAGTGGACAGGACTAAGATGTATAGACGTATATCTAGGCAAAAAAGGTCATAGGAAATCAACATTACCTGGAGACTCAATGAGGTAATTGTAGATGTCGCCATAAGACACGTCTGGCCATTGAGTGGGATAATTTTTCCATTCTCCTGTTCGGCTGAAAGGACACTGGCCACCGAAGCAGGTGTAGCACTTGTGTCACTTACTGTAACAGCTGTTCGCCACGGGCACAGTTCTAGGTTCGAATGAGGAGAGGAGTAATATGCACAATTAAAAGAATAGTGGACCAGAGACAGAATTATAACAATGACCGGTTTATTCATTAAAAGCGCGCTAGCTAGACATACAGACATACAGTACTAGTTCAGGTGTTTGAAGTATCCCTTTTAGGTTCTTTCAGTAACCTCTCCTTTAAGGAGGGTTAGTTCGATATCAAATCCTAGATTGATTGGATCAACACATTAGGTTTGGTTCAGACGTCTCTGAGGTTATCTCTAGCTAAATGCTAGGTTCAAGGTTGGATATTGGATGTATCCTTTTATCGTCAGTAAACTCTATATCAGTTTATCATTAGTAAACACTATATCAGTTTATCATTTCAATAGGTAAATGTTTAAACATATTAATTTAAACCTTTAAAGGGGAACTATCTTATAAATGGCCTTTTTGAGTGTTTAGCATTGTTTCCTAGCTATGTGAACTTATATTAATATGATCTATGTCTCAAAATTCTCATATTGGCGCATTCTTCCAATTCTCCTCTCACAATATTCACCCTCACTGAACTGAGTCGTTTGAAAATGTGCCTATATGTGATGTCATATAGTCACTGCTGCAGGATAATGTTCAAGAGGCGGCGCAGGCCACACAGTGGTTTTGGAGCCCAGGCTCAAAACAGCTCGAGATCTTGAGGTAGAAAAATGCTGTTTTTGAGGACTTGATTAGAAATACAAAACAATGAATAAAAAAAATATATATATTACAGAGGTGTTCCATAGACTCACAGGAATTGTGTAAAAGTGCCCAAATAGTGAAAGAAATAGTAAAATAGTTCCCCTTTAAATGTGCAGGGAACTTATTAGGTGAAATGCTCCTTTAAACTCTTCCTTTGAAGGTGTAACACAACAAAAGTACCAAATGGAATATTCTAGGTTATTGGAATGCAAATACCTTATTAGGTGAAATTACCGGGTGTATTTACCCTTTAAGTCTCCCTTCTTATAGGAGAATATCAATGGTTCAAGTATCTTATCAGTGCTTCAAGTATCTTACTGGGTGTAATTACCCTTTAAGTCTCCCTTCTTATAGGAGAAATATCAGTACCCATATATCAAATTAAATCAAATCAAATACAAAATACAATATCAAAATAACAAAAGGTGAACGGGGTCGAAGCCCTTGGAATGTCCTTGTATTCTCGTTCAATATGTTTGTGTATCAGAAGGATATAGGTCAGTTCGATCCGTGGAAGTTCTTATGATTCAAGTTCAATCAGTTCAAACCTACCGGACTGTTGAGGTAACAGGAGTTGAGCAACAGGGGTATTCGAATCAGGCTGGCATTAGCCTTGAGCTATATCAGAGGTTCAGTGGGTTGGCTCGCCATCTTGTATCGGTCCGGCACACCGCCTCATCCCCGCGTGGGCACACGTGGTGATGGGTGGTCTGGAACTGCTCCCAGGGTGGAACGGGGTGCTGGGGTCACCTAAAAACCTGGCCTGCTTGCAAGCAGGCATTCAGAAAATAAAAGCTATTTACCATCTTTTATCGCTTCATCATCCTTTCATTGCTTTCGGAATGAATAATCAATCAGGCTACTTTTAGCTATGCTAAGCTAAAGTAGGCTATCTTATCACAGCACGTGGGAATGTCCATCTGAGCTACGTTATTTAGCTTGTAGCATTATTAGCTTGTAGCATGGAGCTAACCATTTTGCGTATTCGACAATGAACACCACAATGTTGATGAAACTCACCAAAACCGCAGGTTACTTTAACTGCAACGCTTCTTCGGTTTTGCAACTGGGGGAATCTTTTATAACTGTTTGATAACTGTTTTTATCATGCTATTTCATCTCGGCAGCAGCAACGTTCAGCTGCGGCTTCTCCGTGGATCAAGAATCTCATCTGCGCAGTGCAGACTCACCTGCCGTTAAGCAAGGCGTGGCTGTCGTGATATCTATCTCGCGTCATGAAGTAATTTAAAGGGCAGTGCTGTAATTCAAAGGACTTGGTACCCAATAATATTAACTACTTATGTTCTTACATAATAGCCTTAACTATCTATTTATGTTCTTATTCAATGGCATTAACTATTTATGTTCTTAAAATTAAATAGTTATGAATCTGAAACCTGGGTTACACAGGCAATTTTTTTAAGTATCGTAACCTGCCGCTCACATTCCCACCACAAGCTTCCCCCCCTCTGATGGAACATTCCAGATCGGCTCGCGTGCCGTTCAGACTCCTGTCGCAATCTGCGCATGCGTATGGGGAGTAGGTGCTGAAAAAGGGACGCGGAAGTGCAGTGGTCTATCACTAACATTATTGTAAGCATTCTTTTTTTTTATTAATTGTGAATATTTTCATGTTGAGCTATAGATTGTGGATGAATATGCATAGAAAGGTACACCATGCAAAAAGTTTCATGCTTTATTTGTTTTAAACAAGACGATTTAGAAATGGGCAATGGGGAAATACGTTGCAATTTTGCGAGGTGGACCGGAAACAGCAATGACGTAACCACTACACCTCCCTATAGGCTAAGTAACCTAGCATTAGGACCATGTAAATGAAAGTAATGAAAGCTATCTTTGATATAATTTACTGCTATGCCATGTGTTTGGTCTTGTGGGAGATACGCCTCAACTTGTCTTGTCTTGACGAGAGCACCAGTTGTTCATGCGTGAATGATCTTCTTCTACAACATGTGTTGGAGCGATTGACTGTTATCCCGTGTATACCGCCACCTAGAGGCTTTGATTCAAACAGTCCGGATAATCCAATATCATGATATATTAACATTTTATTTTGTAGTGAGTATGAGTAATGAGGTGCCCAATGTTAATCATTAACGTTAAATGTTAATCATTAAAATATAAATACAATTATGCTTTTTACTCCACTACATATAAATGCAGTCCATCGGGCGGCTGGGTGGCGCAGCGGACATTGCGCTCGTCACCAACGCATGAGACACCGGTATCGAATCCGGCTGTCTGCGTTGCCTCCGGCTTGGGTCGGCCGTCATACTAACTCAATTGGCAGAGTTAGCGGGTGGGAAGTCGATTGGTGGTAATCTGGACGTTGTAAACAGCGACTCCTACAGGTCGGTTGGGGCGCCCTGACTGCAGGGACAGGAAAATGGCGGGGGCAGTGTGAGCCTCCTACACGTTACTCCTCGCCAAATGAGAGTCCGCACTGGCAGGTGAAAAGATGCGACTGGCTGCCTCCACATGTATCGGAGGGGACATGCGATGGGCTTCTATCCTCCCTACAACCGGCCAGTGGGGGGCACATGCGAGCAACAATCAAGACAGGAGAGGGGATAATTGGCATGGCTAAATTGGGATGGGAGAAAGAAGAGGAGAAAAAGTGGATCAAAAAAATTAATAAATGCAGTCCATCCATTTACCTTAAATGTAGTATTAGTGTGTGTGTGTGTGTGTGTGTGTGTGTGTGTGTGTGTGTGTGTGTGTGTGTGTGTGTGTGTGTGTGTGTGTGTGTGTGTGTGTGTGTGTGTATGTATGTATGTGTGTTCATGCGTTTGTGTGTGTGTATGCATGCAGGCATGTGTGCGTGTGTCCATGCAGGCGTGCACGCGAGTGTGTGTGCATGCAGGATTGTGTGCGTGTGTCCATGCAGGCGTGTGTGTGTGTGTGTGTGCATGTATGTGTATGTGCGCGTGTGTGTGCATGCAGGCGTGTGTGTGTGTGTGTGTGTGCAGGCATGTGTGTGTGTATGTGTGTGCGTGTGTGAATACTGCACCACACTAAAATAAAAGGCAGCGGGTGTCGTTGATTTAATGCTGCTTTTAATAATGACACAACACAGACTTCCCTGCAAATGGAAGCTAGTGATACATCATAGACGTCTCCACATCTCGTCCTACAGAGAGTTATGATGCAGCTCTGCTCCACTGGGGAATTAATTCCATAATGACTCCAAATGGTACACATTAGATACAGAGTAAAGGTATTTCATCACATATACATCTGACTAGTATTAGATAGAGAGTAAAGGTATTTCATCACATATACATCTGACTAGTATTAGATAGAGTAAAGGTATTTCATCACAAATATGCATCTGACTAGTATTAGATACAGAGTAAAGGTATTTCATCACATATACATCTGACTAGTATTAGATAGAGAGTAAAGGTATTTCATCACATATACATCTGACTAGTATTAGATAGAGAGTAAAGGTATTTCATCACATATACATCTGACTAGTATTAGATAGAGAGTAAAGGTATTTCATCACATATACATCTGACTAGTATTAGATGGAGAGTAAAGGTATTTCATCACATATACATCTGACTAGTATTAGATGGAGAGTAAAGGTATTTCATCACATATACATCTGACTAGTATTAGATGGAGAGTAAAGGTATTTCATCACATATACATCTGACTAGTATTAGATGGAGAGTAAAGGTATTTCATCACATATACAGTACATCTGACTAGTATTAGATAGAGAGTAAAGGTATTTCATCACATATACATCTGACTAGTATTAGATAGAGTAAAGGTATTTCATCACAAATATGCATCTGACTAGTATTAGATACAGAGTAAAGGTATTTCATCACATATACATCTGACTAGTATTAGATAGAGAGTAAAGGTATTTCATCACATATACATCTGACTAGTATTAGATAGAGAGTAAAGGTATTTCATCACATATACATCTGACTAGTATTAGATAGAGAGTAAAGGTATTTCATCACATATACATCTGACTAGTATTAGAGAGTAAAGGTATTTCATCACATATACATCTGAACTAGTATTAGATGGAGAGTAAAGGCATTTCATCACATATACATCTGACTAGTATTAGATGGAGAGTAAAGGTATTTCATCACATATACATCTGACTAGTATTAGATAGAGTAAAGGTATTTCATCACATATACATCTGACTAGTATTAGAGAGTAAAGGTATTTCATCACATATACATCTGACTAGTATTAGAGAGTAAAGGTATTTCATCACATATACATCTGACTAGTATTAGATGGAGAGTAAAGGTATTTCATCACATATACATCTGACTAGTATTAGATAGAGAGTAAAGGTATTTCATCACATATACATCTGACTAGTATTAGATGGAGAGTAAAGGTATTTCATCACATATACATCTGACTAGTATTAGAGAGTAAAGGTATTTCATCACATATACATCTGACTAGTATTAGAGAGTAAAGGTATTTCATCACATATACATCTGACTAGTATTAGATAGAGAGTAAAGGTATTTCATCACATATACAGTACATCTGACTAGTATTAGATGGAGAGTAAAGGTATTTCATCACATATACATCTGACTAGTATTAGAGAGTAAAGGTATTTCATCACATATACATCTGACTAGTATTAGAGAGTAAAGGTATTTCATCACATATACATCTGACTAGTATTAGATAGAGAGTAAAGGTATTTCATCACATATACATCTGACTAGTATTAGATAGAGAGTAAAGGTATTTCATCACATATACATCTGACTAGTATTAGATAGAGAGTAAAGGTATTTCATCACATATACAGTACATCTGACTAGTATTAGATGGAGAGTAAAGGTATTTCATCACATATACAGTACATCTGACTAGTATTAGATGGAGAGTAAAGGTATTTCATCACATATACATCTGACTAGTATTAGATGGAGAGTAAAGGTATTTCATCACATATACATCTGACTAGTATTAGATAGAGAGTAAAGGTATTTCATCACATATACATCTGACTAGTATTAGAGAGTAAAGGTATTTCATCACATATACATCTGACTAGTATTAGAGAGTAAAGGTATTTCATCACATACATCTGACTAGTATTAGAGAGTAAAGGTATTTCATCACATACATCTGACTAGTATTAGATAGAGAGTAAAGGTATTTCATCACATATACATCTGACTAGTATTAGAGAGTAAAGGTATTTCATCACATACATCTGACTAGTATTAGAGAGTAAAGGTATTTCATCACATATACATCTGACTAGTATTAGATAGAGAGTAAAGGTATTTCATCACATATACATCTGACTAGTATTAGATAGAGAGTAAAGGTATTTCATCACATATACATCTGACTAGTATTAGATAGAGAGTAAAGGTATTTCATCACATATACATCTGACTAGTATTAGATAGAGAGTAAAGGTATTTCATCACATATACATCTGACTAGTATTAGATAGAGAGTAAAGGTATTTCATCAGTCCATATACATCTGAACTTAGAGCACCTACAGTATAGTATGTACTGATTTGGAGTGAAACACTTTCGTTCTACATTGATTCAAACACATGCCGGCAGACAGACTGTCATCAATTTCTCAGATATACAGTATAAACCCTGCATGCGATAACGTTATGGGTGTTTTGCAAAGCGATTCTTAGTTACTGATCAATAAAAGTGACTTGGGGGAAAACACTGAACCCTCTCTCTCTCTCTCTAATCTATCGTTCATGCTCCTCTGTAAAAGCTGAACTGAACGCAGGGGAATCACTCATACGGCGCATACAGCTCGAGGACACTCTTCCCGAGAAATATATCACGTCGGCGAGGGAGGATAGTGAGCTGTGTTTATCCCATAACACCCTCCCATTTCCCCCCGCAGGTCAGCCGGCCTCCCTGCCTTGTTTCAGCGGGAGGGAGCGGCTGTGTTTCTCACCGTATATCCTCCTCTGGCAGCGTGGGTCTCTCTACATACGTCGAGATGAAAGGAACAGGGTCAGAAGTGTATATTTGAATGAGGAGGCCACTCAGAGCTGGTCAAGATAAACCAACACCCTCTCCCTCCCTCTCTCTCTCTCCATCCATCTACCCTCCCCTCCTGCCTCTCTCTCTCTCTCTCTCTCTCCTCCTCTCTCTCTCTCTCTCTCTCTCTCTCTCTCTCTCTCTCTCTCTTTCTTCCATAACTGTATAGATCATTCTAAAGGAGGAAGTAGGTGCTCTGAGGGTTTGATTGATCCAATTCATTGTAATGTACGTGGCCAACAAAGTGACCAAATAAAGCATAAAATACATACACACATACAAGCATAAAATCACATATACATACAGTACACACATACAAGCATAGACACATACACATACAAGCATAAAATCACATATACATACAGTACACACATACAAGCATAGACACATACACATACAAGCATAAAATCACATATACATACACACATACAAGCATAAAAACACATACCCATACACACATACAAGCATAAGAACACATACCCATACACACATACAAGCATAAGAACACATACCCATACACACATACAAGCATAAGAACACATACCCATACACACATACAAGCATAAAAACACATACCCATACACACATACAAGCATAAGAACACATACCCATACACACATACAAGCATAACATCACATACCCATACACACATACAAGCATAACATCACATATACATACAGTACACACATACAAGCATAAACACATACACATACAAGCATAAGAACACATACAAGCATAAAAACGCATACATATACACACACATACATGTATAAAACACACACACATACACG